>NC_086008.1:20182700-20495200 GCF_030014385.1 Trichomycterus rosablanca | reverse complement strand
CTGAGCTCCCGGGTTCGAATCTCGGCTCTGCTACCAGTCAGCTGGGCGCCCTCTAAATGCCTGCATCAGACAAAATAGGCCTCCAGTCTGCCGGGTGGGAAAGACTGGACTTACACTAAGTGCAGAAAGTGAAGGAGCACAGAGATCGGGGCGTGGCTCTCCGTACGCGAAGCCGACCAAAGTCTGGGAGAATAAGGAGGGATTGATGGATTACAGAATGGCACACATCGTAGGGAGCGTGTGTAGGGTGAATATACACCCGCCTTGGACGCCATCGTGGTCTCCAGCTTAGGATCGTCTACGTTTAATTGGGGGGAAAAAAGGGGGTCGGACTTTTTGTGGGTCAATCAATCTATTGTAAACAAATCCATTTGTTTGTTTTTTTGAAGTGGGATGTCCGACAAGCTTATGGTCATGTGTCCAAATACTTTGGGTCATATAGCGTATGTTGTACAATCCAATGGATGGGATTTTATGTCATGATTAAAAAAAAAAAAAGGGCACCTACCTGATCAGATAACATTCCAGTCGGCAGTCGAATAAAAAATGCAAACCTAACGAGGTTCAGTGTCTATAAAAAAGGGCTTTAATATTAAGCAAGAATACAAAAGAGCATTTTTACTAATCAGACCCTGATACGATCTTGTCCCAACTAAAAAAAATCCAGTCATTGTCAGTAATCGGCAAATTTTAAGCACCGGTGTTCCTCTGACTGCTCGTCTGGAGTGGAGCGACTCTCTGGTTCCTCCACAGAAGGATCCTCAGAACCAGAAGTGTCATTAAGAGCAGCAGTAGCATCAGCACACACAGCACAGAGAGTAAGACCACGAGTGCCAGGTCACTAGACTGGGTCAGGGTTTGAGGAGGGGCTCCAAACTGGAGCCCTGCCCCACTGAAGGGGTATAAAGTCGCCGGAGTGGTCGAAAGAGTGCTCAGGATTTCGGTTGTGTTGCCTACGCATCCATTATCCTCGTTGTAGGGTACCTGGGTCGACTGAGGGACGAGGTAAGTTGAGTTCAGTAACAGACACTGCTCATAGCTCAACCCCTCTAAAGAGGATCGACTCGACCCTAAACGAGACCTTGATGCGAGGAAGGAAGTTCTGCAGGGACGTCTCGCTATTTTGGATACGTCAGATGAAGGATTCGACGAGTTCCCTTGCGTCTCTATATAATCCGTGGTTGATCTGTCGCCAGGTTTGAGGACTTGGGGACAGATAGCCATGACGGACAGGGTCAGGAGGAGCTTGTGCGCCAGGTCTAGCGGTGCGGCGCAAATCAGATCTGTCGCCGTCTGTGACCTGTGCGTCAGCAGCCACAGATACAGGTACATCATGTTGCACTCGCAGACCCAGAGGTTGTCGGCCAGATCTACAGACTGTAGGCGGAGCAAGTCGTCAAAGGCGTGTTCGGGCACCGAGCGCAAGCAGTTGCTGTTGATCTTCAAGACCTGGAGGTCGACCAGCGCGGCCAGCGAGGGCGGATCCAGCGTGGAGATGCAGTTCCCAGACATGTCCAATTGCGTCAACGAAGACGGAAGATGCGACGGCAGACTCGACAGTCGATTCCCTCTCAGAGACAGAATCTTCAGGCGTACCAGGCCACGCAGGGCGCCGGGCTGGATGGCCCGTATGCGGTTCTCCTCGAGGTCTAATCGTGTCAGGTTCCCGAGGTTCCTCAGATCCCCGGCCGTGATGTAGGCTATGCGGTTCTCCTGGAGCTGCAGGCCCTCCAGGCTGGACGGGAGGCCCCGAGGGAAGCGCTCCAGTCGGTTGTACCCGAGGCTCAACTCCTGCAGGCTGGAGAAGCGCCGCAGATGGTTGTCCACGTTGCACAGGTGGTTCCGTGCCACCGACAAAGCCGAGGTGGTTAGAGGGACGGAACGAGGGATGACACGGAGGCCCAGGGACTCGCAGAGGACCAGGACGCCAGGCCGGGGGCAACAGCAACCTGAGGGGCAGGGGAAGAACAGAGGGAGGCTGGGAGCGTGTGATAAGATCAGGAGCAGGAGGCAGCGGAGGAGTAATAAGCGCATGGCTCGCTGGCAGAGGGAAGAAACAGAGAGAACTGAGTTCATTATATTGTTTTCTCTCGTCTGCAAGGAAATGCCAAGACGTGTGAAGGATATTAAGCTACTCACCCAACGTTCACCATCCTTGTGTTGTTCCGATTCCTCTCTAAGTCTCTGGTCTCACAATCATCACTCTCGCTTTCAGAAACTGAGTTGCTCAGTGGCCAGAGAATTCCAGGCAATGGCGCATCAAACTTTAATGGCAGTCTTAAGGTGTTGCCTTACCTGTTTTGTGTCTTCTTGTCTGTACGTTTGCCACGTGATGCAGCCGGTTGCACAAGCATGAGCGGCCTGCAGGATTTTCTGCCTCGCATTCGCACCAGCATCCTCACGGAATATGAAAATCATGCTTTGATTAAGGAAGGTCATGAATCATCTACGGTGCAACTTGGCGTAGATGAATTAAAAATAAAGATACTAGGATATAAAGGATTCGGGGGTGTGGGGGGGGGCGATGTTTGTGCTTTTTCTGGATTAATTTAGCACCAAAAGCACAAAAGAAAAGCAACTGGAGCTGAACGCCGAGGCCGTTTTCGAGGCTCCGGTTGCACTCGCTCCGAGACCTGGACGTATCTGGAAGTATCTGGCAAAACGTGGCCTCGTGCCACCGCTCCGTGACTTTTGTTTTCATTTATAAACCTCATTTGCATTCCTGTCCGACGCCGAGCCGCGTGCTGCTGAGGAGTGTCATATGTTATCCGAGTGAATTATTCAGCGATTACTAATTTATTGATTTATCGTCCTCGGGTATCAATGCGGCATTATCGAGGAGTGATTGAATGGATTTTGTGGTTAAAAATTTAAAGACACAGATCGTGCTCGGCCAGAGCGGGATGAAAAAAGAGAAAAGACCTTTCAGCTTTACATTTTCAGAGCCGAAGACGACGGTTCAAAGCCAAATCCAGGAGTCCTGACTCGGGCTTACGGTACGACGGTTCTCTATTAGGCTTCTGAAATGTTAATGACATTTTGTATTGAGGAACGTGTGCGTGACAAAAGCGACCGTTCCGTTGAGTTGCTTTGGGCAGAAGAGCATGAACGGCGCCAAGGATTAAAGCAGCGCCAAGAGTTTCCACTCAAAACGTTTAGGTCTCGATGATGTCTGACAGGCTTCCTTAAAATTGTCACCATTTCCTGAGAGGTCAGTATTCAGTCTTTTAAGTTGGGTCACAAATTAGCAACTTTTACTTCCATGTTTAGACTAAGCCACGTCATACTTAGTTCTAAGTCAAGGCCGAAGTCTCTACACTTGGGTGCTTGTTTGTTTATTAGGATTGTAAAGTCATGTTTTACACTTTGGTAGTTATAACTCATTACACAAGATTCATCAGTTCACAAGTTTATAACAAACAGTTATGGACAATTTAGTGTCTCCAATTCACCTCACTTGCACGTCTTTGGACTTTCAGAGGAAACCGGAGCACCCGGAGGAAACCCACACAGACACATGCAAACTCCGCACAGAAAGGACCTGGACCGCTCCACCCGGGGATCGAACCCAGGACCTTCTTGCTGTGAGGTGACAGTGCTACCCACCGAGGGTTGGTACTAAAAATGCAGATTTTTGTAAATCTTTGAATCTGGTGGGACGTTTGTTACGTATTTGGGGCTTTTCTGCACCTCCAAAGGCGACAGGAAGCTTGTTAGGATACTATACACCTCTCTACATCATGAAGTACCAAGTGACTCAACATTTTGTTACGCATGAATGTTTTGGAGATGTTTTGGCACTTCAGTGACCTCAAGCATACATCCAAATCCACACAGATTTCTGTAGAGGTCTACAGAGTGTAAAATAAAGACAATCGAGTCTGTTGTGTTTTTAAAAAAAAAAGGTTTATTATAAGAAAAGTTGTTACCAAGTGTTATAATAGAACTGAAATAATGAATAACAGTTACTAAACCCCCCTTAAAATCATAATAATAATAATAATAATACATCATTTAATAGGCGTAATATTCAATAAAAATTAATGTCACCAGAAAGGTAAAGAAACGTAACAGTAAGACCAGCGGCTCAGGGGTCTCATTTCACAGGAATCCCACCGTACTGCCTTAATACTGTCCTTTTAATACGACAAATATCTTCAAATATGTTATAATACATCATATTTCGATCAATACACTATATGGCCAAAAGTATGTAGACACCCTGAGCTTGTTGGACACCCATCCCCCACCCCTAGCAGCCACAACAGCCTCAAATTTTATGAAAACGCTTTCCACAAGATGTTGGAGCTTGTTTGTGGGGAAGTTTGTGCCCCATTTAGTCAAAAGAGTGCCCCCTCCGGCACCTCGGGATGCTAACCGGGGACCTTACATGGCGTCAAAGACCCCACCTACTTATTAGTCCGGTCTTTTCCCACCCAGCAGATTGATGGCACTGCCGATTGTGCAGATATGCAGTTGATTTTAAACTAAGTTAGCAGTGGGTGTGGCTGAATTTTCCTTTTGGTCATGAAGTGTATTTTGGGTACAATTCTCACTTTTTGGTCCGATGTTGGATGGATGTTGGATGGATGTTGGATGGATGTTGGATGGATGTTGGATGAAAGTCCCTCAAGATGAAGAATCGTGTTTGTGTTCTCAGTGTGACGCTTGTTTTGCCTTCTTTAGGTGGCAGGTACACACCGGAGCCTGGTCACCACCCGCCGTGGACGTGCTCGGCTTCGGCTCCTTCTTTTCCTCCTTCTGCACCTCCACCTCCTCCACGTCTTCGGCTCTCTGCACCTCTCTGGGCTTCGGTCTGGGATCCTTGCCGTCCTTCTCACCCACTAGAGCTTTGGTGGGGGCGCGATGGTAGCTGGTGGCGGCGGCGGCGCTCTGAGGTTCGGGCTTCGCTTGTGCCTGTTCTGTACCGGCCGCGGTCACTTTTCTGGGTAATTGCTTTTTCGGGGGGTAGTATGCCTCCAGCTTGCGCTTGTGGCTCATGGCGGAGGCGCAGCAGGCGATGAAGATCATGACGATGAGGAGCGACATGATGACCAGGATGAGGAGCATGTTGTCCCGCAGGAAGTCCACCACCTGGTTGAAGAGGAAGTCTTTGATGCGGATGAAGGTGAGGGTGATTTCGGGCAGAGGCGTGGATGAGGGCGAGGACGAGGGTGAAGGTGGGGACGGGGGGGAGCGCGGGGGGGAGCGTGGAGGTGCGCGGGTGGAACGGGGCGTGGGGAAAATCAGTTCGGGCTCGTCTCCGCTGCCCTCTGTGATGGTGTTGATGGGGAACGTCAGTACAGATGTGGTCCATAGAGCTAAAAACAGCAGGATGGACAGATGTGGACTCACGGATGAAGACATGGCAGCTGCACACCTGAAAAAATAAAGACGATAAAGATTAAAATTTAATATTAGAACTAAATGATGTTTGTTTATTACGTTTGTTTAGTAGAACTACTGTGTTTGTTTATTACATTTGTTTATTACATTTGTTTATTAGAACTACTGTGTTTATTACATTTGTTTATTACATTTGTTTATTAGAACTACTGTGTTTGTTTATTACGTTTGTTTATTACATTTGTTTATTAGAACTACTGTGTTTGTTTATTACATTTGTTTATTACATTTGTTTATTAGAACTACTGTGTTTGTTTATTACGTTTGTTTATTACATTTGTTTATTAGAACTACTGTGTTTGTTTATTACATTTGTTTATTACATTTGTTTATTAGAACTACTGTGTTTGTTTATTACATTTGTTTATTACATTTGTTTATTAGAACTACTGTGTTTGTTTATTACATTTGTTTATTACATTTGTTTATTAGAACTACTGTGTTTATTACATTTGTTTATTACATTTGTTTATTAGAACTACTGTGTTTGTTTATTACGTTTGTTTATTACATTTGTTTATTAGAACTACTGTGTTTGTTTATTACATTTGTTTATTACATTTGTTTATTAGAACTACTGTGTTTGTTTATTACGTTTGTTTATTACATTTGTTTATTAGAACTACTGTGTTTGTTTATTACGTTTGTTTATTAGAACTACTGTGTTTATTACATTTGTTTATTACATTTGTTTATTAGAACTACTGTGTTTGTTTATTACGTTTGTTTATTACATTTGTTTATTAGAACTACTGTGTTTGTTTATTACGTTTGTTTATTACATTTGTTTATTAGAACTACTGTGTTTGTTTATTACGTTTGTTTATTACATTTGTTTATTACATTTGTTTATTAGAACTACTGTGTTTGTTTATTACATTTGTTTATTACATTTGTTTATTAGAACTACTGTATGTTTGTTTATTACATTTGTTTATTACATTTGTTTATTAGAACTACTGTGTTTGTTTATTACGTTTGTTTATTACATTTGTTTATTAGAACTACTGTATGTTTGTTTATTACATTTGTTTATTAGAACTACTGTGTTTGTTTATTACGTTTGTTTATTACATTTGTTTATTAGAACTACTGTGTTTGTTTATTACATTTGTTTATTACATTTGTTTATTAGAACTACTGTGTTTGTTTATTACGTTTGTTTATTACATTTGTTTATTAGAACTACTGTGTTTGTTTATTACGTTTGTTTATTAGAACTACTGTGTTTATTACATTTGTTTATTACATTTGTTTATTAGAACTACTGTGTTTGTTTATTACGTTTGTTTATTACATTTGTTTATTAGAACTACTGTGTTTGTTTATTACGTTTGTTTATTACATTTGTTTATTAGAACTACTGTGTTTGTTTATTACGTTTGTTTATTACATTTGTTTATTACATTTGTTTATTAGAACTACTGTGTTTGTTTATTACATTTGTTTATTACATTTGTTTATTAGAACTACTGTGTTTGTTTATTACATTTGTTTATTACATTTGTTTATTAGAACTACTGTGTTTGTTTATTACATTTGTTTATTACATTTGTTTATTAGAACTACTGTGTTTGCTTATTACATTTGTTTATTACATTTGTTTATTAGAACTACTGTGTTTGTTTATTACATTTGTTTATTACATTTGTTTATTAGAACTATATTTATAAGCACTATGTTTATTAGAACTATATTTATAAGCACTATGTTTATTAGAACTATATTTATTAGAACTATGTTTGTTTATTAAAATGGTTTGTTTATTAGAACTATGTTTATTAGTTTGTTTATTTTGTTTGTTTATTAGAACTGTTTGTTTAACAGAACTATGTTGTTTTATTAGAATTACATTAATTAGTTTGTTTATTTTGTTTGTTTACTCTAGTACCAGTGCTGGACTGGACTGTGGGCATCACTTCGTCTCTTCGTCTGACTTTTGCACCCACAGGAAATCAGCACCCACATCAGCTGCTCTTAAATAAACCTGCTGCTGTGAATAACACAAAGTGGGAAGTGTGAGCGACTCTGTGGCTTCTCTGTTTCCTCTCTCACACCGGTCACTGTGTTTCAGATAAAAGCTGTGGAGGAAACATCAGCATGAACATAAACACCTGCCACAATAATCTGATGCGACAGATCGGCCTCGTCTCTCCTGTAAACGCTCTGTAACCCGGAAACCCTGTCAGCAGTTTTTGTACCGAACCTTCAACATGACTTGTGCAGAGTCAGAGAGAGGAGGATTAACATCTAAATAACATCTAAATAACATCTAAATAACATCTAATTAACATCTAAATAATATATAAATAACATCTAATTAACATCTAAAACCTTTTCTACCATCCTCCAAAAAATAAAAATATAAAGTTCTTGTTCTGAGAAATGTCAGATATTATTATTATTGTTGTTCTTATTGTTATTATCAATTTTATTATCATATTATTATTATTATTATTACTATTGTTGTTTTTTGTTATTATTATAATTATTATTATTGTTTACATTGTAGGTCTTTAGTCCCATGACACTAATGTGAAGCACCCTGGTGAATCTCACACTGGCGTGAACCTCGCTGGTTTTTTTCTTGTGTTTTATAAAGCACCGATCATACATTACAGTCTTTATTTAGGGTTGGAGGTGGAGAGTGAGACGAGACCGGCTTTGTAATTTTGCCTCGCGCTGCCACCACCTACCAACCAACCACACCCAAAAAACCCGAGACTCGAGATACAGCTGGATATAAAAAGATCCGTCCCTGTTTCAGCACAAAGCAAGGTTAGTGAATGACATACACTATATGGCCAAAAATATTTGGACACCTGATTGCGAGCTTGTTGGAAATTCCGGTTAAAAAAAACAAACGACCTCTGTCAGCTAGAACAGCAGTGAGACTTTAAAGTATGTCTGTGTGTGGGAATTTGTGCCCATTTAGTCAAAAGATGACAGCATTTGTATGGCTGGGCACTGACGTTGGTTGACGTTCCGGTTCGTTCCGAAGCCACAGAGCTGTGTTAACTACACATTAACGGCCGTGATACTGGAACGAGATGTACCACTCCTGAATGGTCCACATACTTTTGGCCGAGCGGAGGAACTATTTCTGTTCTGCAGTAAAAACACAGAACCACAGAGTTCCCGCCGTACACGGGGCTCAGTGCAGCGGCTGTTAGTTAACCTGCAGCCTAAAGTTTGTGGACGTGCACGTGAAGCGCATCTGTACAGACATACGATGCATAAAGGTCATGACCTTTAATGGTTTATTGTTAACCAGGTCAGTCCTTCCCAAACTTCCTTTCCAGTTAAAGCTTTAGTGAGGGAAGGGGACCAGGATTTGGAAAAGTGGACTGACCTAGGCAGAGTGGCTGTGGTTTCCTCACTGTCGTTACATTTACATTTTCGACATCTATCGGTGGCAACCTGGCAGAGGAGCGTACAGATGTTTCGGACGTCCCGCTGGTCCGTAACCGTACCGTGAAGGTCGTGCAGACCAGATGTTAATGAGAGGTCTGGTGTGTCCCTCAGGATTTAATGTGTGGGTGGTGCCTGCATATAGCGCACAGCTCAGAGATATAAACGGACTAAATTACACACTCCACATTTCCAGCTCTTTCATTCTGTGTGTGTGTGTGTGTGTGCTGCACCCTATATAACCAAATGTATATGGACACCCTTCGTAATTATGAGTAATGAGTTGCTTCAAGCTTCTGCACAGAGCCCTGACCCCGACCCTTATGAAGAGCTTTGGAATGAATTGGAACGTCGATGCTCGATGTTCCAGTTCTCTGAATATTGAACGCTGGTATGCAGTAGTGGCCAGTAGTTTGGAGAGAGAAAGCGGTCACCAGCATTTACCATTTACTTTTGCAGCAACAGTTTAGGGAAGGCCCTTCCTGTCCTAGCATGACTGTCTGTCTCTATAAAGACACTCACACAGAGCCCTGAATGATCCGGAACCAGAACGTCAACCAACGTCAGTATCTTTTGAACGGGCACAAATCCTCACAGACACACTTCAAACTTTTGTGAGAAGCCGTCTAGCATCCAGCAAATTTTAAAAACTGGATGTCCAAACACTTATGGGCATATAGTAAGCAGGAGAACCCACCGAATGATCATATTGTCTAAATGATGGTTCCAAGAGTGATCCAGTTGGGAGGTTTGGAAAATCAGAAGGATCTGAAGGATCAGACGGATCAGAATGATCTGAATGATCAGACGGATCTGGTTTCTACGAGCAGCTTAACGCCAAACAAACAAACGATCCATAATAAAATAATAATAAGAGACTGGTACTCACGCACTCCTGTGTGGATCTTCTCTGTGTGGTTCCTGGAGGCGACCGGACGGCCGTGAAAGCAGCAGCCGCTCGTGTGTGTGTGTGTGTGTGTGTGTGCGGGTTTCTCCAAAATCCCTCAGTTTGGATCCCAGATGTGAGTTTAGTTTGGGTGGAGAACATCTCCCTCCCCTCTGGTTCCTCCTCCTCAGATCTGAGGCACGGTCAGGTTCCTCACGGATCAGGTTCATCACAAACCACTCACACGTTTATCTTCTTTAAATGGAATTAATCACTAATAATGTTATATTATTATTATTATTATATATACTTAAACACTCACACATTATAGAGATACAAGTGAAACGTCTTGGGATGGCATCAAAATGTCAAAAGTTTTGGGATGGCATCAAAACGTCAAAACTTTTAGGAAGGCATCAAAACATCAAACGTCTTGAGATGGCATAAAAACATCAAACGTCTTGAGATGGCATCAAAATCATTAGGTCAAAACTTTAGGGATGGCATCAAAAGGTCAAAACTTTTAGGAAGGCATCAAAACATCAAACGTCTTGAGATGGCATCAAAATGTCAAACGTCTTGGGATGATATAATTAGGTCAAAACTTTTGGGATGGCATCAAAACGTCAAAATGTTTGGGATGGCGTCAAAACGTCAAACGTCTTGAGATGGCATCAAAACATCAAACGTCTTGAGATGGCATCAAAACATCAAATGTCTTGAGATGGCATCAAAACATCAAATGTCTTGAGATGGCATCAAAACATCAAATGTCTTGGGATGGCATCAAAACATCAAATGTCTTGAGATGGCATCAAAACATCAAATGTCTTGGGATGGCATCAAAACATCAAACGTCTTGAGATGGCATCAAAACGTCAAACGTCTTGAGATGGCATCAAAACGTCAAACGTCTTGGGATGATGAGGAATTATGAGGAATTATGAGGCCATGAGACGACGTTCAGTGACATCCAAGCTGCTATAACTACTCACTATGGCCAAAAATATGTGGACACCTGAATAGAAACTTACTAGACACTCTATCAGGTCAGACTTTAAACAAGACATTAAAGTGACCATTCAGTTAAAAGAAGCGTCCACATACTTTAGGCCATGTACTTTATGCAGAGTCGCTCAGTTTTAGGGTTCGGTGTGGCGGGCGAGGCTCTGTGGGCGCTGGGTGGAGCTCTTATTTCTGAATCTGGCTTCTGCGGCCTCTCATCAGTCCCCTACAATTATGGCCACACACACACACACACACACACACACACACAGACACACACACACAGACACAGACACACACACACACACACACACACATGAAGAAACATACAGTGCTTCAGAAGGATCCGATCCTGTCTCACTATATTACATGTTAAGTACATGGAAGTATTTTCCCTTTGATCTTCAAAGCACCGCACATGATTTAAACAGACAGATCAAAGAAAAAGAAAAAGATCAAAGCCTTTCACTAAAGTATTCACACCCCACGTACGCCACACATCGCACATCGCCTCGTCAGCTCACTCAGTTCGATGACACCTGAACGATCTCACTTCGCAACAGTTACTAGCCCATTTCTTTGTGAGGTCTATCAGTATAGTAGAAACTGTCCAAATGTTTGGGGCCAAATGCTGAATTCACTTACTCACCGTCTTATCCGCTTATCCAATTAGGGTTGTGTGTGTGTGTGTGCGCACACACACACACACACACACACACACACACACACACACCTATAGAGCAATTCAGTGTCTTCAATCAACTTGAATGTGGGAGGAAACCGGAGCTCCCGGAGGAAACCCACGCAGACACGGCGAGAAAGGACCCACCTGCGGATCGAACCCGGGACCTTCTTGCTGTGAGGCGACGGTGCTACCCACCGACCCACCGTGCCGCCCCAAACACTGAATTGAAAGTAATAATCTGAGCATAAAGGCGTCTTGTTTAAAAAGTAGATATTTATTAGTTATATAATACATACACATCGCCCCGGTGCCACCAATGACATGAAATTACTTCACCTCATTCTCCCGGAAACCAAACCTTCCACCCGGTGCAGGTCTCCGTCTGCATCTGCACCAAGCTGCCATCATACCACAAGTGTCCTTTTTGTTAAAAGCCAAAATATGCCCTATCATAATACACACCAGTTTAGTCTAGTCTAGTAAACAAACAGCATTAAACGTTCTGCAATAAGTGACACGTGGGTTGTTTTCACACTAGCCGTCGCTACGCAAGTTACACAAAACGTCTTTAAATAGGACTTCCTCTTTCCTGCAAACGAACCCGAGTCAGAGCAAAACCGTCCGGTTATGAGAGACGTTTAAGAGTTTTGGTTTCAACTGCAGGTTTCAGGGGGTCGAATCTGTACATCGCCCACGCTGGCGTCCAGAAGAACGATTTGGGTCGAGAACTTTCCCGGCAATGAAGATCTCTGGATACACACAGTATAAAAGGGGAGTTTAGCAGCCTCACGAATAGCAAACGCTCTGTTTTGGTGGGACCACAGATTTTATGCCAAATAAGAAATACACTACATGGACAAAAGTATTAGGACACCCCTTATAATTTTTGAATTGTGCGTCCAACTTTGCTGCAACAGTTTAGGGAAGGCGCTTTCCTGTTCCAGCATGACTGTGCCCCCATGAAGACATGAAGAGAAGCTCCAGTGTCCGGCACAGAACCCTGACCTCTTCAATTCCCACTCAACAGATCTGGAATGAACTGGAACATCAACTAAGCAACATTAGTGCTCAGATACACTGTACAAACTGAGTTCAAGCTTCACTTGAGGTCTTGAGTCCATTCAAAGTCCTTGAGAGCCACGTAGAGCACATCAGTACCTGAGCACCAGGTAGGAAATATTGGAGGACGGCATCGTTTCCGTCCTCGAGTCCCTTTCTGGGCACCTTACAAGTTTGGTGGAGGAGCCAGATTTAAGATTAGCAAGCGTAGAACGGAAAACGACAAAGCCAAGCCGGTTATATGAGGTTCTTATCTGTACTGGCACCCGTGGTGGAATAAACTTCTTCTGAGTCTCTCAGCGTCTTCATGAGACACATCTTTTATCCAAAGCGACTTACAGTACTGTGACAGTAAACACCGATCAGCCATAACATTAAAACCACCTCCTTGTTTCTACACTCACTGTTCTACAATTACTGACTGTTGTCCATCAGTTTCTCTACATGCTTTGTTACCTCCTTTCATGCTGTTCTTCAATGGTCAGGACCACCACAGAGCAGGTATTATTTAGGTGGTGGATCATTCTCAGCACTGCAGTGACACTGACATGGTGGTGGTGTGTTAGTGTGTGTTGTGCTGGTCTGAGTGGATCAGACACCGTGTCCACTCACTGTCCACTCTATTAGACACTCCTATCTAGTCGGTCCACCTTGTAGATGTAAAGTCAGAGACGATCGCTCATCTATTGCTGCTGTTTGAGCCGGTCATCTTCTAGACCTTCATCGGTGGTCACAGGACGCTGCCCACGGGGCGCTGTTGGCTGGAGATTTTTGGTTGGTGGACTATTCTCAGTCCAGCAGTGACAGTGAGGTGTTTAAAACCTCCAGCAGCGCTGCTGTGTCTGATCCACTCAGACCAGCACAACACACACTAACACACCACCACCATGTCAGTGTCACTGCAGTGCTGAGAATCATCCACCACCTAAATAATACCTGCTCTGTGGTGGTCCTGTGAGTTTCCTGACCATTGAAGATCAGCATGAAAAGGAGTTAACAAAGTATGTAGAGAAACAGATGGACTACAGTCAGTAATTGTAGAACTACAAAGTGCTTCTATATGGTAAGTGGAGCTGATAAATGGACAGTGAGTGTAGAAACAAGGAGGTGGTTTTAATGTTATGGCGGATCAGTGTATAGTCTAAGCAACAAAGCGTTAAGGGCCTTGCTCAAGTGCCCACAACCTGGTAATGGTGGGGCTTGAACCAGCGACCTATTGGGTACTAGTCCAGCACCTTAACCACTAGGCTACCACTGCCTTTACTAAGCACTGTCATCTATGTTTACTGTGGAAGCTCTTCTGTAAGTCGCTCTGGATAAGAGCGTCCGCTAAATGCCGAAAATGTCAAAATGCCAAGAGAGTGGAGAGTAAGAGCCGCCCAGCCTCGTCTGTAATAAAGTTCTCTCTGGGGAAGATGGTTCCTCTTTAATCCCTGATAGAAGGTCCTCCGACGGCTCTACGACGCGGATTCGTTATCGGGCAGGAAGCTGTTGAGGGTGAGGTCGTCGCCGTCGTCGTCGTCGGGGACGGGGATCAGAGCGCCGTTGCTCTTCGGGTGCCTGGGCTGGGCCATGGGGTGATCGGAGTCGTTCACCAGCGCCGATATGCAGACCATCTCCGTGTCGTCCAGGAGACCCGCCTTGATCCGGTACCTGGCGCCCGCCAGCTTGGTCGCCAGGACGACGGTGGCCACGATGAAGACGGTCGCGGCGGTCGCCAGGACGGCGATGGCGATCAGGCAGCCTCCCACGAGGCCCTCCTGTCTGGGTTCGGACGTGGGGCAGGGTGGAGGCTGGGTCGCCTTCTTGGTCGTCCTGGTCGGAGTGGTTTTTGGGGTCGGGGGCGCGGTGGTTTTTGGGGTCCTGGTCGGAGCGGTTTTCGGGGTCGGGGGCGCTGTGGGACGGACGACTGGCTCGGTCTGGTTCTCAGGATTTACCGAGACGGGAAACGTTCCAGCAAGGCTGGTCGACTCGAAACCGATCGTACTTCTTATCGCAGGAGGCGTAGACCGTGTAAGACTTTCGGTACTTGACGTACCCCCGGGACCTGCGGGCGACACTTCAGTGCGGTTCTTTGTTGGGACCGTTTCATTTTTGGGATGAAGGTCTCCCAGGGTTCCGTTCTCCTGTGGTGTGGGGGCCGCAGGAGCTTTCGCTTCAGTCCCGTTCCCTTTTTGCGGTGTCGTTGAGTTCTGCGGTACCTCAGATTGCTTCGGAGAGTCGGGGGTTGTCGTGTTTGTGAGACCTTCGCAGGACACCAAACTGGGCGTGGTCAGGAGTATAAGGAGTAGAAAGCTCAGTTCAGATCTGTTTGTCTGAGCCATTATCTGTAGGAGGGAAAAAAATGAGGGTCTGTGATCAATCAAAAGTGCTAAGAAGATACTTCTAATTTATAACTCTGTGTATATGGGCACAGAGAAGCCACCAGCAGATGCCAATCGACAAACTTCAAGGATTTAGGAGGCCATGACAGAACATGACATGCATTATACTGTATGTGTATAGACACCTGACTTTGAGCTTGTCGGACAGCATTTCGCATTGAAGCTTAAGGGCCTTGCTCAGGGGCCCAACAGCTGATCTGGACCAGCTGGTGGCTTCTCTGTGCCCGTATAGAGTAAATAGAGCTAGTCTAACTACATAGTTCAGAGTCCCAAGCACTGCAATGGGAAACATCTAAGAAAGCTCTAAGTCTGGGGCATTCCTGTACAGAATCCTTTCTCTGGAAGTATGAAGTACGTGGAACAGTGGTCGTTTTGTCAAGGTTGAAAGGAAGCTCAGGTTCTGTCCTCTCTATTAGTGGTTCGATACAGAATAAAGAGGATGTGACCCCCCTGAAACACACCTCTCGGTTCCTAAATGAAGACAAACTCAGGGTAGATGACAGGAGGGAGTCTTATACCCGGTTTTACTTTGATCTATGGGTACAAATACATGGAACAGTGGTCGTTTTGTCAAGGTGAAGGAAGCTCAGGTTCTGTCCTCTCTATTAGTGGTTCGATACAGAATAAAGAGGATGTGACCCCCCTGCAACACACCTCTCGGTTCCTGAATGAAGACAATCTCAGGGTAGATGACAGGAGGGAGTCTTATACCCGGTTTTACTTTGATCTATGGGTACAAGTACATGGAACAGTGGTCGTTTTGTCAAGGTGAAGGAAGCTCAGGTTCTGTCCTCTCTATTGGTGGTTCGATACAGAATAAAGAGGATGTGACCCCTCCTGCAACACCTCTTGGTTTTTAAATGAAGACAATCTCAGGACAGATAGGAACTATATGAGCACAAGTAAGTGGAACAGTGGTCGTTTTGTCAAGGTTGGAAGAGAACAATTGGTGGTTCGATACAGAATAAAGAGGATGTGACCCCTCCTGCAACACCTCTTGGTTTTTAAATGAACATAATCTCAGGACAGATGGGAACTATATGAGCACAAGTACATGGAACAGTGGTCGTTTTGTCAAGGCGAAGGAAGCTCAGGTTCTGTCCTCTCTATTGGTGGTTCGATACAGAATAAAGAGGATGTGACCCCCCCTTGCAAGACTTATACCCCGTGCCACAAATACGTGGAACAGTGGTCACTTTGTCAAGGTTGACCAGAAAACGAAAAACCACAGTGCCTACCAAAATTAGTACTGTGCTGCTGTAAGCAACCCGACTAGGAGCTCAAACCCAACAACACTGTACCTACTGTCAAGTACACTGCCAGTTTGACAGGTGCATCGCAGAAATTGAGTTCTATATAAGGAAAAATGCAAAAATGGTGCAAACTGGCTACTGATAAACGAAAACGTTCTAGATGTGCATTGCTCTACGTGGGCTGAGGCGTAGCTGTGGTAACAAACCACAAATTAAAGGAACAGTGGCCACATTTCACGTCAGACATGTTGACCCAGCATGCACTGCGTCATCGACGTATTGGGCACCCCGATCTAAAAGATGAAAAGTTTTATATTTGGAGGCTGCAGGTCAGTCCAGTAACTGCAAAAACCAGCAAATTAATGAAGGAAGTCAAAAGTTTTTGGACAAAGTTTGTGTTCCAATCATTTAGTTACAGAAAAAGTTGAAGGGTTGAGATCTCAGGACTGCCATGACGTGCCTGATGTCCCTTACAGGCGTATGTTAACTTCAACCGTATCAAACTTAATCTCCACATCAGCTTTACTTTTTATTTAGATTAAACAAACAATCGTATGTTTAATATTTAAAAATACAAATATACAAATGTATAAAAGAGTACCGACCGTGAACACGACGTGTCGAGCCTCTGGCCTTCTCTTCCTCGTCGATCGGCTCATACTGACTCAAAACGGTCGTTTTTTTTTTCTGGTACATGTACAGGAAGTTGCTTCAGCGTCAGACCGAGTCGAGGTTTCGAAACCAAACGCGAGTATCAGAGCAGCAAACAAGATTCCGTTTCGAACACCAAGCTTCCCTAATCTGTACATGGAACAGTGGTCGTTTTGTCAAGGTGAAGGAAGCTCAGGTTCTGTCCTCTCTATTGGTGGTTCGATACAGAATAAAGAGGATGTGACCCCCCCTTCCTTGCAACACCTCTTGGTTTTTAAATGAAGACAATCTCAGGACAGATAGGAACTATGTGATCACAAGTAGGTGGAACAGTGGTCGTTTTGTCAAGGTTGGAAGAGAACAATTGGCGGTTCAAACAGGATTCCGTTTCGAACACCAAGCTTCCCTAATCTGGCGAGCTCGAACAAAAGATACGAGTGGATGACCACGACAGGTGGTGGTGGTGGTGGTGGAGCGACCACAGAGCTTCCTCCTGAACGACGAGGTTCGTTCTGGAGAGAACGGCAGGTACGGAGAGGATTTCGGAGCTCGTCATTTCACTAAAGATCCTGGAACAGGACTTGACCTTCGTACTGAATAACTAGAAAGGTTGTCCACATACTTTGTGTCATATAGTGGATCTGAAGGCGGGAGCAAGTTTGTATATTATTTCATATTGTTGTCAAAGGGACAAAACACTGCACGCAGTACACCAAGAGAACAGCACAGGCCCAAACGCTTAACCCATACAGTAAGGATTAAGGGCACCTATATACGTACAATAGAAAGCCACCTGACCACCTGATGCCGCATGATGTAATGTTTTCCCCATCCTGATAATGCGGTTGTGGTTTCTTCCAGGATGATAGCACACACATTGGTGACTGGAGGGTTCATAAGTATGTACTTGCCTTCACAGAGCTTCCTCCCAAAATGCGAGGCTCGTTTTGGAAAGAACGGCAGGTCCTTTGCTGAAGGGATCTGTATCTAAGAGAGGATTTTGGAGCTCGCCTGGTGGAATTTGTGCATCTCACTGGAGATCCTGGAACAGCAAATTGACCTTCCTACCGAGTAACTAGAAAAATTGTCCACAAACTTTGGGTCATATAGTGGATCTGAAGGTGGAAATATTTCATGTTGTTGACAAGTGGACAAAACGCTGCATGCAGTGCACCAAGAGAACAGCACAGGCCTAAACGCTTAACCCATACAGCGCATGTGCGTGGAAGTGGTTTCTTCCAGGATGATAGTACACACATGGGTGACTGAAGGGTTCACGAGTACGTACTGGCCTACACAGTCACCAGCCGAGGAAAGATCTTGTAGTAAAGCCGTGTTGCGTACCTTCGATTTCCTTTGACTTAAAATAGACCATATAACCAAAAGTATGTGGACGCTCGACCATGAGCGTGTTAAACATCCAATATGGTGGTTTGATTCAGAATACACTCAGTTCCTGACTGAGGACAATATTAGGGTAGATAACAGGATGTTTCACTACAAGGGCAAAAGTATGTGGACACCTCTTCTAATAATCGACTCAAGTACTGGTTCCGTCCCATCGTTTTAACCTTTTCCTACTTTGATGCCCTTCCTTCATCAGGTGGGTTATTACTGGTGGATATGTTTCCATGGCAACAACGATACAGTCCAGCTATAACAGCGAGAGCCGGTCGCGCACGGCTAGCAGAGCGGGGCGGATATTTCCGACGGGACGGAAACAGGAAGTCGAGCACGAGGTGACGGTGTCGGTCTGCTGCTAATGACACACAGAGCAGTGGAAAAAGTATTTGCCCCCACAAAAAGTATTTGCGTTGTGCTGGTATGAGTGCAGCGCTGCTGGAGTTTTTAAACACCGTGTCCACTCACTGTCCACTCTGTTAGACACTCCTACCTAGTCGGTCCACCTTGCAGATGTAAAGTCGGAGACGATCGCTCGTCTATTGCTGCTGTTTGAGTCGGTCATCTTCTAGACCTTCATCAGTGGTCACAGGACGCTGCCCACGGGGCGCTGTCGGCTGGATGTTTTTGATTGGTGGACTATTCTCAGTCCAGCAGTGACAGTGAGGTGTTTAAAAACTGTCTGATCCACTCATCCAGCACAACACACACTAACACACCACCACCATGTCAGTGTGACTGCAGTGCTGAGAATGATCCACCATAAATAATACCTGCTCTGTAATGGTCTACAGAGACCGATAGACTACAGTCAGTAATTGTAGAACTACAAAGTGCTTCTATATGGTAAGTGGAGCTGATATAATGGACAGTGGTTTTAATGTTATGGCTGATGGGTGTATACTGTAATTTTACCGCATTTCTTCGTCCCAAGAGACACAAACCGAGACAGTAAAGAAAAACAAGGAAGGATTTAGAAATTAGAAAAAAATCTTTATTGCATGCGTGTAGCATAATGAGAGAGGACTGTATCCCGGGAGAGAGGCGCGTGTGGGAAATGACCGGCGACTTAATAACCCAGGCTAAAAAAAAACGAACCGCCGTGATACGATACCGCTTCAATCCCTAACTGACCCGTTCAGTAGGTGGCGCTGCTCTCCTCGCTCGATCTGCACAGCCTGGCTGCTCCGTAAAGGAATCGTAACTTTAAAATGCTAACGTAACGCGTGATATTTCCCCCGGCGGTCGAGTCGGCACCCTGGAATAGGAAAGCTACAGTGGAATACTGCCGGGGAGGCACGGACCCGCACCCCCCTGTTCGAATTCGGCAACGAAGACGGAACGAAATGGGGTCGGAATACTGATCGACATTTCAGCAGGAACGTTTCAGTTCGGTCAATTCTTCATATTGGTGCGTTGGTCCCCGATCGCGAGTGGGAAGAAAAAAAAAAAGAACACAAGGAATGATTTAAGACTTTTAGGTAAACACCAAATAAAACCCGTGCCACCGAGCACATCTGGAATAAGGACAGGTAATAAAACGTCGTTTGGCTGAGAGACCTCTGCTCGGACTCCCGCTCAGAGAACCGGTTCTGGGGTCGAACAGACAGAAAACAAAGTTCATCTTGGAATGTCGGGCAGGTTTCGGACGGACGACGCCCCGCCGACTGGCAGTTTCGAGTCCCGCCCACCTGACCCGTAGGATTTCCTGAACGGTAGGTAGCTGGGGAGGAAGGGGGGGGGGGGGGGATGGGCGGGTGGGTGGGTGGGTGGGGTGGACGGGTCTGCGTCCTTTACATCTGGGCCAGCTGCTCCTCCAGTTTGGCGATTCGTTTCTCCTGGGTGCTCACCAGCTCTCTCAGGGATCTGATCTCTTTCAGGACCTCGTCCAGCTTGCCGTCGTTTTTCTGTAAGACAGAGCAGACAGGTTTGATGCACCGATCGGGCATAACATTATGACCGCCTTCCTAATATCGTGTACTGCGACTGTGATGCTCTGTGTATCCTGACTCGATGTATCGATGAGCCTCGGCCGCCCATGACCCTGTCGCAGGTTTACCACTGTTCCTTTCTTGGACCACTTTTGATAGATACTGACCCCTGCAGACCGGGACCCACCCCCACAAGAGCTGCGGTTTTGGAGATGCTCTGACCCGGTCGTCTAGCCGTCACAATTTGGCCCTCGTCAAACTCGCTCAGACCCTCACGCTCGCCCATTTCTCCTGCTTCTAACATCGACTTTGAGGATTAAATGGTCACTTGGCGCCTAATATCCCCCCACTAACAGGTGCCGTGATGAAGAGATAATCAGTGTTATTCACTTCACCCGTCAGTGGTCATAATGTTATGCCTAGTCAGTGTACAACAGAGGTGGAAAATTCTAGATCCTGATTGGCTGATAGGAGATATGTGGACACAATTCTGAATTTGCTAATGAAGGCCCTTATTTATTTATTTATTTAAGTTTTAACGCCATGTTTAACACATTGGTGGCATTTAATGGCAGTAACAGGTATTATGTGTGTGTGTTCATATTTTGGTCCATATTATATGTTCATTTTTATTTTTATGGTTGCCAGGTAGGTTAAAAGTCTTCTTGTGTGAGAGTCTCTTTGATAGTTTCTGGCATGTGTGCTTGTTCTCTTTCTTTAGTGTATTTTGGGAATTCTACCAAGATGTGTTTTATTGATATAGATGTTTGGCAGGTTTCACAAGTTGGGGGTTTTTTGCTAATGAAGGTCCTTGCACAGCGTTTGAAGACCCCACCCACTTAGTCCTGTCTTTTCCCCCACACAGCAGACTCTGTGGCCAGTCGTGTCCACTAGACGGCGCCCTGTCGACCGCTAGCGGAGTCGAGAGAAGCGATCGAGACCGACGCCGAGAAAGAGAACGGAACTCACGACGGCTGGGGGCGGGGCGGCGGTCTGGGCGGCGGTCTTGGCGGCGGTGTTGGCCGCGTTGTTCTCGGCGTTCTTGCTCAGCTTGGGCTTGTTATCCAGGATGTTCTTCTTGACCACCTTGAGGTCGCGGTTCTTGGCCGGGATGTAGCCGTCCTTGAGCGAGATCAGGATGGGCTCGCCGTTCTTGCCCTCGAACCAATCCTCGGCCTCGATGGCGCAGTCGGGCCCCGCGGTGTCTGGGTACAGGTCGTCCTGGAACAGGTCCGACTGTCCGGGGGAGAGGAGGGAACACGGGAAACGTCGGGTTTAGCTTATTACAATTAAAAACAACTACAGTTTAGAGTTATACATCATATATTTTATGAGGGAAGGAAAAGGGGATTAAATATACGGCCAAAAGTATGCTTCTAATTTCAGATGGGTGTCCACATACTTTTGGCTGTACAGTGTTTCTATATTAGTGATCCGTCCTCACCTTTCTTGGCACGGTCATGATGATGGGTTCACACTTCCTCTCATGCAGCTTATAAAACCTGAACACAAACACATACGTTTAGGTTTTCAGTGTGTGGGAGAATAAAGAACTCAAAATGTGGCCGAGTGCTGCCCCCTAGTGGACAGTCACACATTCTTCACTTCAGCAGTTCTCAACATTGAAGCTGGAGTGCCACCCACTAACCTGGAAGGGGGGGGGGGGGGGGGGGGGGTGGTTGTTTTGTCTATCAGAGGGCACTAGGGCGACGCCCTTACCCACCGTTGTGCCAAGTCATAGTGCTGGAAGCTGGCCGGGGCATCTTGTTCGCACAGATACAAGAAGAGGCGGGCTTACCCTCATGCTCAGCCAATAACGGTTCAGTTTCTTTTCACATCGGCCAATGAGCAGCATTAAAGAAGGCAGGGTTCAGGAAAAAGGGGCAGTGGTAGCTCAGTGGTCAAGGTACTGGACTAGTAATCGGAAGGTTGCCAGTTTAAGCCCCGCCACCGCCAAGTTGCTACTGTTGGGCCCTTGAGCAAGGCCCTTAACCCTCAATGGCTCAAACTGTATTCTAAGGTACTGGACAAGTAATCAGAAGGTTGCCGGTTCAAGCCCCTAGTTTTCACTGTTGGACCCTTGAGCGAGGCCCCTAACCCTCAATGGCTCAAACTGTATTCAGTCACAATTGTAAGTTTACAGCTTAAGCCTTAAGGTACTCGAAGGTACCAATCAGAAGGTTGCTGGTTCAAGCCTTACCACTGCACCAGGTTGCTTCTGTTGGGCCCTTGAGCAAGGCCCTCAACCCTCAATTGCTCAGACTGTATTCAGTCATAACTGTAAGGCAGTTTGGATGAGCCTAGTGGTTAAGGTACTGGACTAGTAATCAGAAGGTTGCTGGTTCAAGCCCCACCACTGCACCAGGTTGTACTGTACTGGACTGTATACTGTCACAGTACTGTAAGTCACTTCGGATAAAGACAGCCGACCCGTCTGCCCTGAAAAGTGCCCAGTTTTCCTCCAGGTCATGTGGACGGGCAGGCACCAGCGCACCAGGAGATGTCCGGTACCGAAAATGACATCACGTTAGGCAAGTGTGGCTAATATTTCTTCCCCCCCCCACACGATCTGATTCTCTCTGGACCACGACGGTATCTCACCTGGCGATCTCGCACTTGTTGACGTCCAGGCCTCTCTTGGGCAGGTAGCCCATGCCTCTCTGAGGCTCCTTGGAGCTGAAAGTGTTGAGGTAATGGACGTACGGCGCCTCCTCCGTGATCTCGAAGTAACGGATGCTGCTGTCGCCCTGGCAACGACAAGCAAACACGGTGAGGAAGGGCGAACGCTACAGAACCTCCCGCGCGTGACGTCCGAGCAGAAGCGCCGGCGGGTTTACCTTGCCGCACAGGTAGACCACGTTGGTGTCGGCGTCGTAGAAGGGCAGCAGGACTCCGTTGCTGCTGTCCATCTCGTGGACCGTGATCGGCTCCTCCATGTTTTGCTGGAAAATCAATTCATCAAATGAGTAAAGTACGCTGTGTAATAGAGATGTACCGATCGGGGTTTTGGCACCGATTCCGATCTCCGATCAGGGACATCGGCCGATCGCCGATCGGGGGGTGGGGGGGGGGGGGGGTTTAGCCGGAGCACCGCGCGTGCGTGTGCGTGTGTGTGTGTGTGCCTTTAGAAGAGTGATTCATTGTGCTCGGTGATTCACTTTATAAGTGATTCATTGATTCATGAGTCGATTCGTTTTTATGTGAAGCGTAAGTTTCTCTTCTCGGTTATCTCTCCGTGTTTACTGTTATTAATTAAATGTCGTGGTTTTAAATAAACACCAGCTACTACACAACATTCTGTGTGACTCTCTTACATTAAAAAGCTTCATTAAACTGCTATTAGCACAGATCTGTAACCGACCGTCAGACTCGTTCCGTCTAAGGAGCTAAAAGTTCAGCAGATGATCCTGAACTAACGAATTTGGTAATGAATAAACTTTTGCCTCTGATTGGCTCTGTAACGTTTTCTGTTCTCATCTACATCACAAGTAAGAACCGCTCACGATTTACCAAAGTGAACCAGGAGTTTATATAACGTGCTGATAGAATCGACTCAGATGTGACCGGGTTGAATTATCTTTTTAAAGTAAATATTACAATCAGCAAAATTACATCGTAAGAGCTTTCACGATGGTTTCTGTACGATTGTTGATGAATGGTGATGTGATGGTTG
Source organism: Trichomycterus rosablanca (assembly GCF_030014385.1). Taxonomy (NCBI): domain Eukaryota; kingdom Metazoa; phylum Chordata; class Actinopteri; order Siluriformes; family Trichomycteridae; genus Trichomycterus; species Trichomycterus rosablanca. The sequence continues at coordinate 20,471,455 of NC_086008.1, read as the reverse complement.
GCGCTTCGTAGCTCAAAGTCTGGATCGATCCACTGAGCTGTTAAGCTTAACATGATCTTTATAGATCACACGATCGGATCGGCTACTTTTAGGAAATATCGGCCGATCGCCGATAGCATATTTTGATTAAAAATCGGCCGATACCGATTCGTAGCCGATCGATCGTCCCATCTCTACTGTATAACATCTGTTATATGTCCAGAAGTATGTGGACACCTGACCATGTGCTTGTTGCACCTGTATTATCTTGAGTGAGGATTTTTTTTTTATCGTATTGGGGTGTGTTGAGAGAAACGTACGGGGTTCCAGAGCGCCAGCTGCCTCTCGCTCATGCGGCTGAACCCCGTGGTGAAGACGTTCCCGTCGGAGAGGAAGATGGCTCTCATTGGCCTGGCGCCTTCGTGGGCCTTGTCCTTCTCCTGCCACACACACACACACACACACACACACACACACACACACAGAAAGTTCAGTTACACTCTATTCTTGTTCATTTAGGTCATGTCTAATTCCCCACTGCAATTCGTGACTGCAATTCTTCTGCCACCTGCTGGAGAGATGCGAACCGTGCAGTCTGGGACCACTTCTCTTCACACCGAGAGAGTCGCGCTACGCCAGATAGGCGCACGTTTTGGTCATGTGATCGGCATCGGTCTTAATGATTTCTATTAACGGGGCATTTTTTTGCTGCGTCCGGAATCGCGTACTTCCATACTCGATAGCACGCGAAACGAGTACGCGAGAGCGGTTAGTATGTCCGAATACACAGTACACACAAAGAGGTACGCGAGGAGTTCCCGGATGACCTACTTATTGGGCAGCCATGTTCGAGTACGCAAGCGATGCACGCTTTCGGTCCGCTAATGTATCCCATAATGCGACTGGAGCTGCGAAAGAAGAAACAAGAACGACGGCGGAGAACGGAGAGTCCTCTGATCACAAGGGTAAGTGAGATAAATAAAATACACATTTTAAAGTCGAATAAATAACAAAAAGACGATAAATATCCAAAATTTTGGCGAGTGGGGTTTGTAAGGAGTCTGTAACTATGGTGATATTACGTAGCGGTGTTGTGTGCATACTGCACACTTCTGTACTGAAAGTATGTACTTCTTCACCGGCCGAGTAGTGCATACTTCCTCCAGTCTAGTACGTACTCTGTAAGTACGCGATTCCGGACGCAGCTTTTGTCTTGCATGGCTCACGGTGCCATGAAGCTCACTTGACTGTGGACAGAGGCACCAGGCTACAGCAGTTAATTCAAGGTAGACCTGTAATGGTACATGCATTTTCAAACGGGCGCATTCAAACTACATTTACATTGGTGGCGTTTAGCGGACACGACCGTATACAGCCCTGCTCAGGGGCCCAACAGTGGGGTTTGAACTGGCAACCTTCTGATCACTAATCCAGTACCTTAACCACTGAGCTACCACGAGCCCTATTTATATACACACACAACGTCACCACTACCGAGGAGTTACAAGGCCATGTGACCAAACCGACCGAGGTCACAGACCTTCCCGCACCCCCACACGGTCCGTACCCCAATGAGCTCTCCCTTGCGCGGGTCGATGACGCGCACTCTCTTGTCCTTGCAGGCGGTGCAGATGAGGCTGCCGTTGCGGTTCCAGGCGACGCTGAAGATCATGTCCGGGTGCATGTCCTCCAGCGTGATGAGCGACTCGCCCGTGCCCACGTTCCAGATCATGATCACGTTGTCGCAGCCTGGATTCAAACCGACAACACAAACGTCATCACTGAAAAATGTCTGTGTGATGTGCTTGGGCCTCCTACAGTCTTGATACAACTGGATCCATACGTGTATTATGATTGGAAGACAAATAATTCTTTGGAAATGGAAATTACCAGGTATCCCATCTACACATGAATGGCAAAATGAACTGGCAAAAGTGGCAGCTTATGAAAGAATGTCATTTAGGCTATGGCAAAGGATGGACGGATTTACTAAAAAATGGGGAAGATATTTATGTTATTTAGCTGTTGGGCTGCATATAACTGGAACAGACTGCCAGGAGATATTAGATGTTCCTTAAATGTAGAAATGTTTAAATCCAGGTTCAAAACTTTTCTTTTTTCTTGTGCCTATGATTGAGCTCAAAATGTTTGCTATTACCCTCATTTTACCATATTTCTTTTAGTTTTTCATGCTCTTAATAATTCTTTTTATAGAGTAGTGTACATTCTAAATTTTAGGGTATACTTTACTATATTTTCTTTTAGTTTTCATGTTTTAGTTGCTTATCTCTCTTGTTTTGATTTCATATTTCCCAAATTGTAGGGTATATTTTACAATATTCTCTTTTAATTTCTCATGTTCTTAATTTTGTATCTCTCTTGTTTGAATTTCATGTTCTTAATTGTAACTAAATGTTTGCAAGAAGTCTTTCTGAGATTCTAGATCTCGGGAATGTTTTAATGCTTTTAATTAACTTTTTTTCCTTATGCAAAGCACTTTGAATTGCCACTGTGTACGAAAAGTGCTATACAAATAAACTTGCCTTGCCTTATTTAGAAGACTTTTGTGAGTTTATGAGGATACATGCTGTATTACTGTGTTTTTCGTTTGGTGTTTTACTCTATGTTGACAGTTTGGGTTTTTTTTACTTACATTTTCACTCGTCGGTATATACGTCATGTATCTGCAGAAGCATTTGTTTTGTTTTACATTGTAAAACGGAGAGAAGAAAATCAATAAAGTGTAAATCTTAAAAAAAAAAAACGTCTGTGTGGAGGAACGTTTCCACCAATCAGGACGCAAAACCAGTCTGAAAAACCATCAGGGTCCTTATTTATTCATTAGGATTTTAACATCGATGTTGAATCTCCAATTCACCTCACTTGCACGTCTTTGGACTGTGGGAGGAAACTCACACAGACACGGGGAGAACATGCAGACTCCACACAAAAACGACCCAGACCTCCTCACCTGGGAATCGAACCCAGGACCTTCTTGCTGTAAGGCGACAGAGCTACCCACCGAGCCGACGTGCCGCTCCAATCAGGGTCTTATACACACTAGCTGGCCAAAAGTATGCGGACACCTGGTTAGGGTGCATTTCTAGGGTTTTGTACCCAGTCAGCCACAGGAGGTTTGGTTAGATGATGAGACCTAAGAGTGGAGTTGGACGTTGCTTTGTGCACAGGGCTACAAGTCATACTGAAACCGGAAAGGGCCTTCCCCAAACAGTTGCCACAATGTTATATAATAGGTAGCCATAGAAGTGGCTGTATACAGGTGTCCACATACTTTTGACCACATGGCATTTACATTTTTGTCATTAAGTTGACGTTTTTATCCAAAGTGACTTACAGTACTGTGACAGTACACAGTCTAATCAATTGAGGGTTAAGGGCCTTGCTCAAGGGCCCAACAGTGGCAACCTGGCAGTGGTGGGGATTTAATCAGCGATCTTCTGATTACTAACTAAGGTAGTCCAGTACCTTAACTGCTAGTCTACAGTGGCCGACGGTGAGGTGGTGCGCATGGTTCACTCACCGGCACTGAGCAGGATGTTGCGGGCGGTCGGGTGCCAGGTGACGATGCCCACGCGTTTGGAGTGACCCTCCAGCGCGACCACGGGTTCTGACATGGCGGTCACCAGACCGTTCTCAGGGATCTGCCACACCTAAAAGGAAAAAGGATCCACAGCAGGTATGGTTTAACACAGAGCGGGTCAGACTGCGTACAGCCGGACTACACGGCCAAAAGTATACGGACACCTCATCGTTTTAAAACTACGGGCATTAAGGGAGCAGCAGTGAACGACTTTCCACAAGATTTCGGAAGTGAGGTTTTGTGCTCATTCAGGCACCTATGTGGGACGAGAAAAATAGGCTCACGACTGATGTTCCAATTCATCCCGAGGGTTTTCAGTAAGTGGGCCAATACAGTTCCCCTCCAAAGCGTGCACAGTCTACACCCCCTTCTTATTCACCCACACCTTCGAGAATTCCTCCACTTCCGGTACAGGCGCCTTGGGCTACAACCAAAGTCCTTGTACAGCCTTGAAGGCCCCTGTCTGGTCTTGTCCCTCCCGGGAGACTCAACGGTCAATCTGTGTCTGCTGCAGGCACTGCCAATTACGCCCAGCCGACCAGTAAGCCGACCTCGGGGAGTTCAGAATCCCTCTGGGTGCCCACTACTGACGTATCTTCATGCACCTTGCTTGTGCCCAGGGACACGGCCGTGCTGGAACGAGTGAGGGCCTTCCCTAAACTGTCGGCACAAAGTTATTTTCTAACAACGGGGGTCGCACTACTCACTTCTGACACGTCTGACTGTAACAGGAGGTAACAGGAGCACTTGCAATGTCCAACCAAAAGGGGGCAGCAGAGCAGCGTTTAAGCAGTACCACACTTCACTGTAGATCAAAGCTCTGAACAATTGATCAAAGGGAGTTGAGGGGGGGGTCAAGGCGTTGGAGTTCCTCCAGATCCAACATCAGATTGGTCTTATTTCTGATCAGATATGTTGACGTCACAACGTTAAAAGCCCATCAACTGCTCCAAGTAATTCATTTCATGCAACCTGTTAGCTACAAGCATGGCTGAAACGCCAGGATGATTATTATGAGGGCTGTCCGTATACTTTTGGGCCTGATTTCTGTGATGTGAGGTCTACAAGGCATCAAGCAAAATCATATAACAGAAATGACAGATAATCCGGGGCAGGAAAGGCGGGACACGTACCATGACCGTGCAGTCCTCTGAACCGCTGGCGATCACCTGATCGTTGTGGGGACACCAGTCGATGTCCAGCACCGGTCCTGTGTGTCCACATACCGTGGGGTAGGACTTATCGATACGACCCGACTGCACAGAGAGAGAGAGAGAGAGAGAGAGAGAGAGAGAGAGAGAGAGAGAGAGACAAAACGGTGAGAATTAAGGCAGCCAGGTAGCTTCCCACAAGATTTTAGAAGCGAATCTGTGGGAATTTGTGCCCGTTTAATACAAAACATCATTCCGACACGAATTCGGACCCGGTGAGTTTGGAGCACAGGAAGTGGACGGTGAAGTGGCTCCTCTGGGTGAATCCTGCATCCGTTCCGTGTGCAGATCTGCGGCGCCCGTTTACAAGTGCTGCAGGAATGTGGGCCTGAGCTCATGCCACAGGAATGCCATCTGTGATTCAAATGCTGCTCGCCGAGGATCAAAACCAAAACATGAAGCTGGAACCGAGACGCGGGTCTGGCCGAACACGGCTACGATTCATCACGGACGATCACGTCCAGCGTGGATGACGACGTTTCATAACGGCGCGCCTGAAGAACCAGAAATCACGTGTGTTCTCACTGTGGAGATCTGTACGAGCTTCAGGTCAGATACACTGGGACCCATGTCTTCCAAAAAAAGCTTCTTACCACTTAATAATGCATAAAAAATCATCCCCAACATCTACAGGCTCATCTAGGTGTGATTTTGGTTAATGTGATACCAGCTTTTATGCAGAGTGTAGTATCCCGTATCAGATATGTAGTATGTTTGGAATGCAGAATGTAATTAGTGTGTAATAAGTAGTATGCAGTAAGTACTATGCATTGTGTAGTATGCTGTAAGTAGTACGCACTGTGTAAGTAGTATGCACTAAGTAATATGAAGTAAGTAGTATGCAGCAAGTATTGAGTAGTATGCAGTAGGTAAAGTATATGATGCAGTAAAAAGTATGCAGTATGATGTAAGTCAGGGGTGTCAAACTCACGGCCCGCGAGAGCTTAAACGACTGTACGATTGTTGTTTTGGTTTACTGTATTAAGTTCTTTATTGTTTCTATTGTTTGTATTTTTACTTCATTCTGGTGCACACAGTGTATCACACAGCTGGGAAGCAAATAAACCGACTGTATTCTGAAGAGAGCTGTCTGTCTGTCTGTCTGTCTGTCTGTCTAGCTGAGCAAGGGGGATAAACTATTAGTGAGGGCAAAACAATTGTCTTAAAAATACACTGTAAAATCCTACATTAACTGCATCTTTCAAAATGCAGGCTGATTTTGTGACCTGCAAAGTGACACATCCTGCCAGTAGATGATGTTACACATATTTACACATGATCCTAAAATGTACAAGAAGATAATTAAGAAAATTAAGCATGAGGAGGAAATTTAATGAAAGTGAAAACAAGTTTGTGCTTCAGGAAGAGAAACCGGTGCGTCTCTTGTGTTATGAGGCCGTGTCTGTGGTAAAGGAGGACGATATAAATGCAGAATTCAGCCTCCAAGAAAAACAGCAATGTGACTGCAATCACAGCAGGATACGTTACAATCGGCCCTTTGAGGGCCACAATAATGCTGATGTGGCCCTCTGTGAAAATGAGTTTGACACCCCTGATGTAAGTACTATGCACTATGTAGTTAAAGTAGTATGCAATAAGTAGTATGCATTGTGTAGTATGCCCTAATATGCAGTATGATGTGAGTAGTATGCAGTATGTGAGTAGTATGCAGTAAGTAATACGTAGTTTGATGTAAGTAGTATATTGTAGTATGCATTGTGTAGTAAGCAGTAATATGCAGTATGATGTGAGTAGTATGCAGTATGTGAGTAGTATGCAGTAAGTAGTATGCAGTATGTGAGTAGTATGCAGTTAGTATGTAGTTTGACGTTAGTATATGTAGTATGCATTGTGTAGTAAGCAGTAATATGCAGTATGCTGTAAATAGTATGCAGTAATGATTATGCATTGTGTAGTATGCAGTAAGTAGTATGCCCTAATATGCAGTATGATGTAAATCGTATGCAGTATGTGTAGTATGCCCTAATATGCAGTATGATGTGAGTAGTATGCAGTATGTGAGTAGTATGCAGTAAGTAGTATGCAGTATGTGAGTAGTATGCAGTATGATGTAAATCGTATGCAGTATGTGTAGTATGCCCTAATATGCAGTATGATGTGAGTAGTATGCAGTATGTGAGTAGTATGCAATAAGTAGTATGCAGTATGTGAGTAGTATGCAGTATGATGTAAATCGTATGCAGTATGTGTAGTATGCCCTAATATGCAGTATGATGTGAGTAGTATGCAGTATGTGAGTAGTATGCAGTAAGTAGTATGCATTGTGTAGTATGCCCTAATATGCAGTATGATGTGAGTAGTATGCAGTATGTGAGTAGTATGCAGTGAGTAATACGTAGTTTGATGTAAGTAGTATATGTAGTATGCATTGTGTAGTAAGCAGTAATATGCAGTATGCTGTAAATAGTATGCAGTAATGATTATGCAGTAAGTAGTATGGCCAGAAGTTTGGTGGACACCCGATCTCCTTGTGGTTCCCCAAAATATTGCCACAAAGCTGGAGGCATAAAATCAATTTTTTAAAACAGATCTTGCTCCTCTGGTGTATTAATATATTATTACAATCATGTTCTTCTAATCACGATTATCAGGTGATCAATTAGAAGTGAGTAATGCTTTGCTATGATTCAATCTCTAGGAGAGCAAGGAGACTCGTATCATGCCAGCAAAACGTTAAGGCATAATTCCAAGCAGTTATCACTGTAGGGGTCAAGCATTCAGTCGTGTACTGTTGTCTTGGTGTACACCACATGTGCATCAAGAAAATGATGAAATATGACGTCTCTCATTAGTACCTGTAGTTTCTGCATCATTCTTTACTTAAATTCATTCAGGCATCATTACTTAATAAAGAATAATAAACATAATGAAATAAACGTGTGATTATGATGATGATAAATCAGATGTGTGTGTGTGTGTGTGTGTGTGTGTGATGATGAACAATAATAGCAGAGCGCTCACGCATTATGTATCAGCACTTAACACACACACACACACCGTGACCTACAGACCCCATGTCAGAGAACAATCACGGGAACTCTCCTCTCTCTCGCTCTCTGTCTGTCTCTCTATTGCTCTCTCTCTCTCTCTCTCTCTCCGTCTGTCTGTGTCTCTCTCTCTCTCGCTTTCTCTCTTTCTGAAAAGCATTAAAAGAAAATTCACCGCTGTGATTTCCAAACACGGACTTTTGCGATGAATCAAGTTGCCTCTGGGTGTGTCGGGTCACAACCTTTGGCCTGGTGCGAGACAATAAGAGAGGAGGAGTGTGTGTGTGTGTGTGTGTGTGTGTGTGTGTGTGTGTGTGCACTGATGCTTTGTGGAAAGGGGCCACGCCTGCAGTGCCATGACATCACTGAGAACTCTGTTTAAAACTGCTGCACTTACAACGACATGCAGGAAATACAGGATCCACACACACACACACACACACACACACACACACACACACACACACACACACACACACACACACACACACACACGGTACAATCGTGTGCTTCTCATCTCCCACTGACCTGCATTCAGAGTGAAGCAGGAGACGCTCGGCTCGGCCCTGTCAGACTGTCTGTGGCTGCTGATTGGACGGTGGCCCTAAAGGCCAGCCAATAAGAACAAAGCAGGAAGCCGGGCTGGAAGGCTGACAGGCGGGGAGCTGAGCGTGACCTTATATGGTAAAATCGGCGGCCGGCGGCCTCCAGAGTGCAAAAGCAGGAAGAGGCTGCAGGAATACAGATCAGGAATAAGAACCGACACGTGCGCACACGCGCACACACGCACGCACACACACACACACACACACACGCACACACACACACAGTGAATTTGGTGCCTGCTACACTCTCAGACGAGCTGGAACACAGGCCTGTTTACTCCAGTGTTTCCAGTCCACGTGATCTCTCCTATTAATGCTACATTTAAATAAGAGAGAGATCTGGACTCGGGCAGGTCGGTCCAGCACCTGCACTGTGTGTCTACAAAGCCACACTGTTGTAGCGCGTGCAGAACGGAGCCTGGTCGTTTTCCTGGGCGTCAATGCTACTTTAAATCATGCGTAAGCTGCCGTGGGCACTAATGCACTCGCATAAACATGTTGGCTTTCGCATCTTTCGCTATTAACAGTCAGGGTGGTCCTTTTAACACACACACACAAACACACACAGAAACACAGAGAAACACACACAAACATACAAACACACAGAGAAACACACACAAACATACAAACACACACAGAGAAACACATACAAACATACAAACACACACATGCACAAACACACACAAACACAGAGAAACACACACAAATACACACAATCACACACAAACACATGCACAAACACAGAAAAACACACACAAACATACACAAACACAGAGAAACACACACACAGAAACACACACACAAACACAAACAGAAATAAACAAACAGAAACACACACACATACACACAAACACAGAGAAACACACACAAATACACAAACACATACACATGCACAAACAGAGAAACACACACACAGAGAAACACACACACACACACACACATACACAAACACAGAGAAACACACAAACACATACACAAACACATGCACAAACAGAGAAACACACACACAGAGAAACACATACACAAACACATGCACAAACAGAGAAACACACACACACAGAAACACACACACACACACACACACAGAGAAACACACACAAACACAGAGAAACACACACACACACAAACACAGAGAAACACACACAAACACACACACACAAACACAAACACAGAGAAACACACACACACACACACACACACACACACAAACACAGAGAAACACACACAAACACAGAGAAACACACACAAACACACAAACACAGAGAATCACAAACAGGAACACACAAACACACACAGAAACAGACACAAACACACACACACAAAACACACACACACACAGAGAAACACACCCAAACACACACACACACAGAGAAACACACACAAACACACAAACAGAAATAAACAAACAGAAACACACACACACAGAGAAACACACACAAACACAGAGAAACACACACAAACACACACACAAACACAAATAAACAAACAGAAACACACACACACACACACACAGAGAAACACACACACACACACACACACACAAACACAGAGAAACACACACACACACACACACACACACACAAACACACACACACAAACACAGAGAAACACACACAAACACACACACACAAACACAGAGAAACACACACAAACACACAAACACAGAGAAACACACACACACACACACACACACACACAAACACACACACACAAACACACAAACACAGAGAAACACACACAAACACACACACACAAACACAGAGAAACAAACACACAAACACAGAGAAACACACACAAACACACAAACACAGAGAATCACAAACAGAAACACACAAACACACACAGAAACAGACACAAACACACACACACAAAACACACACACACACACAGAGAAACACACCCAAACACACACACACACACACACACACACACACACACAGAGAGAAACACACCCAAACACACACACACACACACAGAGAAACACACCCAAACACACACACACACACACACAGAGAGAAACACACCCAAACACACACACACACACACACAGAGGGTTTGAATCCTGAGTGGTACCACTGGCATTTGTCAGGTTAAAGCAGCCTCTCACATAGTTCCAATTCATCCCAGACGTGTAATTGGGTCGAGATCAGGACCCCTGTACCCCTGTAGTTCCTCCCCCGCAGGCACAGGAACGTGCATCTCCGAAACACATGAACTCAATATCTACTGGGTGTCCATTTACTTTTGTAAACACGCGGCGAGAAGCTCGTGAACAGGACGCGCATCGAACCCTGGAGCGTCACTTCCTCCCTCAGTTACAGCCTCTCTTCCTCCCTCAGTTACAGCCTCTCTTCCTCTTTCTGTTCCTCTCTTCCTCTCGGAGCTTCTGCTGAGCTGAAGCCTGGTCCACACCGGGGGAGTTCCGATTCACCTATTAATGTCAAAGGACTTCAGTAAAGTGGACGTTTTATACGGACGCAGACGAACACGTGGTGACCGAAAGTATGTGGACGCCTGACCTTAATCTTGTTGGACATCACGATGTCCAACAAGATTAAGGTCAGGCGTCCACATACTTTCGGTCACCACGTGTTCGTCTGCATTTAAAATGAATAACCCAGCTCCTCTGAGCAGGCTTCACACATGAATTTGGAGCGTGTCTGTAGGGATTCGAGTCCAGTCGGCCGGAAGACGTCGCACGAGAGGGCCTGGCTCACAGCAGACGTTCCAATTCATCCCAAAAGTGTTTCATCGTCCAGGCAACGTGAGCTTAATCTATGAAAGAGCCGAACGAAAGGAGCTCTGCACGAACAGGTAGGGAAAAAAATTAAAACAGAGCTGCGAACACACCCATCCGTCAAAGAACGCAGCGCCGCGCATAAAGCCGTCGCTCAACGAGTCCGTTTTCATTCACGCAGCTGAGCCGGACACGCCCGAACCCTTCGGGCGCGACCGTGAATCCATTCCAGACGTGTCATGAACACGACGATCGAGCGATCCGAAAAAAGCCACACCAGTAAAGGAATCCCTGTACGGCCCAAAAGGAACGACGTGAAGGTTTCGGACCGGACCGGACCGGACAGGACAAGCTTCCAGGACCTGAAACAGGCGGTCAGAACTCGGCGGCGCTCTCGCCCGGCCCTTACCTTGCTGAGGGGCAGGACCATGAAGGCTCCGCCGCCGCTGGCCTCCACGATGATGGCCACGAATCTGGGGTTGACGGCGCAGAAGGAGCTGTCCCACGTCACCCGGGACACCCTGATGTCGTCGTAGCACTGGTCATTCTTCAACGCCTGGCCGAACACGTGCCTGAACTTGCTCTGCCGCACCACCCGTCTCATATCTGCGGAGAGGGAGAACATGCTGAATATCACGGAGACTAATTCTGTACGCGGGAGCTGCGGGTTTACTGAAAAACGGAACCCAAGGCAGCAAGATAACGAACAAAACTCTTGGTTGCCGTGTGACGTCTGATTAAATAAACAATAATACACTAGACCAGAGTTTAAAAAAATATATATATAATGAATTGCTGAGAAAAATAATAATAATAAAATAAAGAATTTTACCAGGCACATAAACACGAAAAAAACTTGTACCCAAGAGCTCCCTTGTGGAGGCTTTACATTACACTTTGTAAACCACAGTGGGACCAGATCGCCACCAATTTTGTAATTAAGTATATTTTTTTAGCCGCTTAAGTGGCGCAACGATAAACCACACATCAATCAAGAGGAAGCGTAATGCAATCGGGTAATTAAATACAACTAGATGACCTAAAGTATGCGGGTATCAGTGCTAAATACGTTGTTAAACGGCAGAGAGAAGGACTAGATCGAAACCCCATCAAACATCTGTGGAGAGGGCTGAAGACGGCAGCTAAAAGACCCTCGCCATCCAATCTGAGCGAGCTTTAGAGGATATGCCATGAAAAATGAGATAAACCGCATAAATCCAGGAGTGCAAAGCTTGTACAGACGTATTGATAATGACTTGGTGCTGCACTTGCTCCCAAAAACGCTTCTAGGCCGAATTATATAAGGGTCTGAATACTTTTGTGAATAAGAGATTTCAAGTCAAGTCAGGTTTATTTATTAAGGGCCTCCAAAGACCTTGCGGGTCACCCAAGGCGCTGTACAATAAAATCAAAACAATACCAAAACACATCAGTTGGAGCAATAATAAAACGACGCAGTAAAGTAAAATGAAGTAAAAAACATATAGCAAAATAAAATCAGTTAGTAAATAAAACAGAAAAAGTCATGCTACAGCCCAAAAGCCTGTGAAAACAGATGGGTCTTCAAATTGGATTTAAAACGATCAACTGTAGGGGATGTCTTAATAAAAAGTGGCAAGCCGTTCCAGAGTTTTGGAGCAGCCACAGAGAAAGCCCGGTCACCTCTGGACCTCATCCGAGAGCGTGGGACAGTTAAAAGCAACTGGTCAGAGGATCTTAAGATTCTGGTGGTAGCCGCTCAGGTGGCGCAGCGGTAAAGTACGCCAGCGCACCAGAGTTGGGTTTCTGGATGCATCGTATCGAATCTCGGCTCTACCTTTACGACCGGGTTGGGCGGCAGTATGAACGACGTTTGGCCGTCGTTCAGGGTTAGGGGTAGAGTCGGATCGTAGGTCCTCGTAACCGGTGCGACTGCGGCCCCTGCTGGTTGATTGACGGCGCCTGCACGGGGCCGAGGAATGGCATTGAGGGGGGTGTGACCCTCCGTGCGCGGTGTCTCTCGGTGTATGAACTCGGCTCGTGCGGGTGAAAAATGCCGGCTGTACCGACTGCGTGCCGGAGGGGGCGTCCTCAGTCAGCGGCAAAAAAGGGTCGAATCAGTATAGAGGAGCAATCAGGGTAAATGGACACGATTAGAGTGGGGATAAAAGTTAATTAAAAAAAAGATTCTGGTGGTAGAGTGGGGGCAAATAAGATCCGAGATATAGGATGGGGCGACACCATCAAGAGCCTTAAACATAAACACAAATAAAAGAAACTTAAGTCCTTGAAGCGGCGAAGAACACAAAACGTTTCGACATCATCATGACGGCGGATTAGGAGCAGACTGATGAGTAATAATTGTAAATAAATAATTATATTCAATCCTTGATGAAAGTAGAACTGAAGTGCTTCACACGCAGGACCCGACTCTCTCTGGATCAGGACTGGACTCTGTATTACCACTTCGACAGAACGCAGAGAGCTTCAACCACAGACGAGGGAACGGATCTGCGAGAGGAAGAGAGGCGGGGGGGGGTGACTAATACAGGAAGTGGTTCCTGCTGGCGGGTGTGGTGGCCAGTGTGACTCGGGCAGATAATGTGGACTTTGTCCGCTGATAAAACCTTCGCGTGCGGTCACATGACGAGTCGCCGTGCCCCTGCCGCTGCGTGACGGGCGTGTCTCCGGGTCACCGAGTTAAAGTGAAACGAGTTCTGCACTTGTATCGGTGGTTCGTTGTTAGAATTTCACCAAGTGGCCAAAAGTTTGTAGACACCTGATTATGAGCTTGAAATCTAAACGGAAGCCTTTTCCTGGACGACTAAACATACTGGGTTATGTGGTCAAAATCCTGTGGCTATAAACTTTTCATACTGGACAATTCGCCCACATAAACGAACTCTGTAGGTATACCATTACTGACTGTAGTCCGCCTGCTCCTCCCTACCGATGTTTGAGTGGTGGATCGTTCTTAGCACCGTAATGACCCAACACAAACACGAACATAACATGGTAGTGTGTGTCGTCCTGGCCCTGGGATGAGTCGAGCAGGTGCAGCAGTGTTGTTGGGATTTTCAGAATCACCTCGGTGTCGACATCAGTGCCCAGCCATACCAGTGCTTGTTTACTAAATAGGCACAAATCCCCACACACAGACACAGACATCGCAGAAGAGCTGATAGCTGATCTCTATTTTAATACCAATTGTTTTTTTTTTAAACAGAACATCCAACAAGCTCATGGTCAGGTGTCCAAATACTTTTGGCCATACAGAGTATGGCAGGGAATCATTATCAGGCATCCATGGTTCGTGATCCGTTGTATCTGTGAATTAAGTGCGCTATGAAGGACGTAACACAAGGTTAAAGAAAGGCAGTGGTACGGTCAGCAGGACTGATGACCACTTCCTATTTCTCGGCCTTTTTTTGTGCCTGGACGCTTAAAAATGGACTGGATGAACTTTTAAAAAGCAGAACACGCTCACCAGCAAGAGGAACTTCAGAGAGTCGCGTACAGGGATGTACGAAACCCCGACCGTATAGGGACCAGCTTTAACCGGACGTTAGCAAGCGTCGACCACGAGGTCTTAAAATAATGACGAGGACTAAAAAACGAGCCGAGGTTTCTCCTGCACCGAGAACAACCCAAACTAAACGCTGGACCTGGACAGTCAGAGCACAGGCGTGAAATCTGGTGGGCACCTGCCGAAGCACTCGGGGGTAAAACGAGCCGCTTCAGGGGAGCAGACGTTTCCACAGGAGCGTCCGTGGTGTTCCATGCGGTAGCCTCGTCAGACTTCACGTCCCTGCTGTATTAGCACGGCACATCCGAGCGACAGAGATCACTTACAGCAGACGAGTCTTCCACCACCTAACACCTAACTATACTAACTCTACATTTAAGAGGGGTGTCCATATACTTCTGGCCGTACATTTTCAGGTGAACGTTGACGTGTTAATATAATGTGCCAACAGTTTGGGGAAGGCTCTTACTGCCCCAGGATGACTGTGCCCCTGTGAACAAGGCCTGACTTTTGGTTTGGAACTACAGTGGCCTGCACAGAGCCCCAACTTTGGGCTACCAATCGGAAGATTGTCGGTTCAAATCCAGGCTCTGCTATGCTGCCACTGTTGGGCCCTTGAGCAAGGCCCTCGACCCTGTTTGCTCCAGAGGTGCCGTACGATGACTGACCCTGCAATCTGACCCCAGCTTTAACACTGGCTGAGGAGAGGTGCAGACTATCACGCAAACCCCTCTATCCTGTGGGCGGTCGGCAGCTGCTTCTGACAGACAGACATGTAGATACATAGACAGACAGACAGATAGGTAGACACAGGTAGATAGATATACAGGTAGACAGACAGATACAGACATACAGATAGACACATACTGTATATACAGACAGAGAGATACAGACAGATAGACACAGACAGATATATAGACAGACAGGTAGCTAGATAGATAGACAGACAGATAGACAGACAGATATATAGACAGACAGGTAGCTAGATAGACAGACAGATAGACAGACACAGACAAATGGACAAATAGACAGACAGACAGACAGACAGAAAGGCAAATAGACAGATAGACAGACACAGACAGTCAGACAGAGACTGATTGATAGACAAACAGGTAGACAGACAGATAGACAAATAAGACAGATAGACAGACAGACTGGATTGATAGACAGACAGGCAGACAGACAGATAGACAGACAGACACAGACAGATAGACAGACAGGCAGACAAATGGATAGACAGACAGGCAGACAAATGGATAGACAGACAAATAGATAAATAGACAGACAGATAGATAGACAAATAAGACAGATAGACAGACAGACTGGATTGATAGACAGGCAGACAGACAGATAGACAGACAGGCAGACAAATGGATAGACAGACAAATAGATAAATAGACAGACAGATAGACAAATAGACAGATAGACAGACACAGACTGGATTGATAGACAGACAGGCAGACAGACAAATAGACAGACAGGCAGACAAATGGATAGACAGGTAAACAGACAGATAGACAAACAGACACAGACAGGATAGATGGACAGACAGGTAGACAGATAGATAGACAGCGACCTTGAGCCAGGCCCTTAACCCCGTTTGCTCCAGAGGTGCCGTACGATGTCTGACCCTGCAATCTGACCCCAGCTTCAACACTGGCTGAGGAGAGGTGCAGACCCCCCCCCCCCCCCCCCCATCCCATCCTGTTCTCCTGATTCCGATTCCCACCGAGAGCCGCGGCGTGTACGAACACCCCTGCTATACCCCCCCCCCCGAATCGTTTCCCACTCGAGCGGCACCCTCAACCATCATTTCCAGCAGCAGTGAGGCGCCGATCGTGCCTGTTCAGACGCCCGGCTAGATCGATAGCAACTCTGAGATTCCACAGCAAAGAGCTCACCTCTGAGATGAACTGGAACGTCGACTGCAAGCCACAGAAAGCCTTTCAAGAAAAGTCAGGGCTGGTATCACATTATTGCCAATAATATCAGAGTAAGATGTCCACATACTTTAGATGACCGATCAGACCGTTTCTGTGCGGCCAGTGTCTCCGAGGCTCCAGGGTGAATCGTTTTGTTTATTCGCTATTGGCTGAACAGCTTCAACACTATTTTTCCGCTTCACCCATGCAAGTGAAGTATGTGGAGATACTGACGGGCTGGCAGCGCTCCTCGGTGTGAATGGGCTCATGGGAAGCCTTTTCGGGCGACCATCAGAAAGGGTTCAATTAAAGCTGACGCGGCCGATGGCAAAGCCTCGCGGCACCGCTCGCTCGCCAGGCTGATGCTACAACAAAGGAGCTGTGAGGGTTGTTGGCTGAGCTAGCACATTTCAGGATTCCAGCGGGGGGGGTTGCTAAAAGGAGGACACCTCTGTGTGGCTCATTCCTACTGTGCAGGACAGTTGTAGCCTAGCGGTTAAGGTACTGGACTAGTAACCAAAAGGTTGCCGGTTCAAAACCCCACCACTGCCAGGTTGCCACTGTTGGGCCCTTGAGCAAGACCCTTAACCCTCAATTGCTTAGACTGTATACTGTCACAATACTGTAAGTCGCTTTGGATAAAAGCGTCTGCTAAATGCTAAAAATGTAAATGTAAATGTAAATGTGCAGGAGCCCCGGGGCAACAAACTGCCTCTGAAGGTTGTGAACCGTCTCTGGAATGGAGCGGCCGGTCCTGATCCGGTTAATCACCTCTGTCCAGTTCTCATGACGTAACGAGACGTAATTAATACATACATAAATATAAATATAATGTTACATCACACACACACACACACACACACACACACACACACGAGTCTCACAGCATCTCTATAAAGTTCTCACAGAGCAAAGGCGCTGCTGCCGTCTGAGAAGACAGATGGACAGACAGGTAGATATATAGACAGACAGACAAATCAATCAATAGATAGACAGATAGACACAGACAGGCAGGCAGGCAGACAGACAGACCGATATACAGACAGACCAATATACACAGACAGACAAGTAGATAGATAGACAGACAGATAAACAGATAGATAGACAGGTAGACAAATAGACACATATATACAGGCAGATAGACAGACAGATATATAGACAGACAGGTGGATAGATATATAGGCAGACAGACAAATCAATCAATAGATAGACAGATAGACACAGACAGGCAGACAGACAGACAGACCGATATACACAGACAGGCAGTTATATAGACAGACAAGTAGATAGATAGACAGGTAGACAGACAGACAGATACATATATACAGACAGATAGACACAGACAGAAAGATATATAGACAGACAGGTGGATAGATATATAGGCAGACAGACAAATCAATCAATAGATAGACAGACAGATAGACACAGACAGACAGGCAGACAGACAGACAGACCGATATACAGACAAACCAATATACACAGACAGACAGTTATATAGACAGACAAGTAGATAGACAGACAGACAGATAAACAGATAGATAGACAGGTAGACAGACAGACAGACAGATACATATATACAGACAGATAGACACAGACAGACAGATATATAGACAGACAGGTGGATAGATATATAGGCAGACAGACAAATCAATCAATAGATAGACAGATAGACACACACAGTCAGATAGACAGGCAAACGGACAGACAGATACATATATACAGACAGATAGACACAGACAGACAGACATATAGATAGACAGGTCAATAGATACACAGACAGATAGACAGACAAATACACACAGACAGAAAGTATTAAAATAAAGCAAGTATTACTATGCAGAGAAACAGCCCAATAACATGATGCTCCCACCACCACACTTCACAGTGACTCACACACAAAACCCCTTTTTACTCCAAACATGAGCTGAACTACTGACAGAAAGCATGAAGTTCAAAGTGTAACGACATAATAAATACTACAGTAGTATGCGATTTGGGACACAGCCAGCTCCTGTGGTTCCTACGTAAAAACCCTCGTTCTGAACGTGGGCGTGATCTCACGTGAGAAGTGAGGACAGGCTCGGGCGCCGCCCCGGGATTCGTCAGGCGCTGGGCAGTTTCGAAATGATTAGCAAACCGCTAACGGAGTTCCTTCGTGCCAGACAAAACCCGAGCCTGCAGTTACAGTCCGTCTCTTCCGGAGGAACCACGCTGTGCAAAGAAGGGCGTGTCAAAAAACAACGGGACTACAATTAAGGCCACAAACCCGCCGGGATCACGTGTTGAAACTGGCTTGTAAGTTTAAGTCTCAGCCACACCCGCTGCTATACAGAATCAGGTGTAAACAGTCTGGGGAAGGACCTTTGCCATCGTTTGCACAGAGCCCTAACCTAAACCCTTATTAAGATGTAGGGCAGTTTGTAGGCTAGGGGTTAAAATACTGGACTAGTAATCAAAAGGTCTGTGGTTCAAGCCCCACCACTGCCAGGTTGCCACTGTTGGGCCCTTGAGCGAGGCCCTTAAGTCTCAATTGCTTGGACAGTATACTGTCACAGTAGTGTAAGTCACTTTGGATAAAAGCGTCCGGACTAGTAATCAGAAGGTCGCTGGTTCAAGCCCCACCACTGCCAGATTGTTACTGTTGGGCCCTTGGGCAAGGCCCTTGAGTCTCGAATGCTTAGACAACATCCTGCCACAGTTATGTAAGTCGCTTTGGATAAAAGCGTCTGAACTAGTAATCAAAAGGTCAGTGGTTCAAGCCCCACTACTGCCAGGTTGCCACTGTTGGGCCCTTGAGCGAGGCCCTTAACCCTCCGCTTGGACAGTATACTGTCACAGTACTGTAAGTCACTTTGGATAAGAAGCGTAACCTAACTGGAACATCAGCTGTGAACCAGGCCTTCTCGCCCAGCATCAGTGCCCGGAATGGGCTCAAATTCCCACAGGCACACTCCATATTCTCTACACACTGCTTAAAACACTGACCAGATCAGACTGACCTCAGGTCAGCGTGCAGACCGCGCCGGCGGCGGTGACTCGCCCAACACGCCAAGATACACACGCCGCACTTCAGCCGGTGTTTACCAACACTCCCGCGCCGCCTAGCAACGCCTGACGAATATCCCAGCATGCACTGCTCGCTGAAAAAAATGAACGTCTGACCTGACCATGTATGTGCAAAATCACTCGGAGGGGAAGACGAGAGGGGAAAATGCACGGCATGATGGGAAAAGCAAAGCTGCTGCTAAAACCGGGCCATTAGGTACAAGGTACACGATGTGAGCAAAAGTATCTGGACATGTTTCAGCCACAAATCCCCACAGATACACCTCAAAATCTTAAAAGTAAGACTTCCCCTACACTGCAAAGTGTGGGCGCCCTATGGCTTTGCAACCGACTCTCCAAAAAGCAAGGTGTCCAAATATGTTCTTGTTTAAAAATAAAAGAGGTCAAAAATATCTGGACATGTTTTAGCTACACCTTCAATTAACTGAGCACAAATCCCCACAGATATGCTTCAAAATCTTGGGGAAAGCCTTCTCCTTCACTACAAAGTGTGGGCGCCTCATGGGTTTGCAACCGACCCTCCAAACAACTAAGTGTCCAAATATGTTCTTGTTTTAAAAAAAAAATGGGGTCATAAATATGTGGACAACCATTACTGAAGTCAGGTGTTTCAGCCACACCCACTGATATCAACTAACTGAGCACAAATCCCCACAGATACCATTTAAAATCTTGGGGAAAGCCACTTTACTACAGGCGCCCTGTGGGTTTGCAACAGACTCTCCAAAAATGGGGGCGGTGCTCAAGCACCATTCAAAATCTTTGAGGCTTTTAACTAACTGAGCACAAATCCCCACAGACACGCTTACAGATCTCAGGGAAAGCCTTCCCCTTCACTACAAAGTGTGGGCGATCTATCCAAATATTTCCTTGTTTTAAACAACAGGAGGTCAAAAGTATAAGGACACGCCCCATGGCCTAGCTAAGCCGCGGGACACGATCATGTCACCACCTGACTAAAGTACCTTAAATACCAGGGGTGTCCACATACTTTTATTATCGAGTAACTGCCAGCAAGTCTGCTGACGGGCGGAACCTGAACTGAAGAGCGACTGTGGTGTGTGGAGGCGGCCTTGACTTCTGTGACGAATGAGGGACGGCGTTCCTTCCTTCCTTCCTTCCTTCCTTCCAGGCCTCGTGTCAAGCGACCAGGAGAAAGAGCTTCCTGCTTCCGCCGACGGGAATCCAGCACGACTAAACGGCTAAAACGCGTTCCGCTTTCTGTATGAAAGGCGACAGGTTCCGTCTGACCACGTCTCCAAATTAGGGCTGGTGTAATAACTCGTGTAGTGTCCCCAGTTCTCTGGTTGAAGGCCGAACTGTAAGCATAACTCACGGCTCAAGTGAGGAGGGGCCGGACACCCGAGCACGGAACTCCAGATCGGCCGAAACGTCATTAGACAGTTTGCAGTCTAAGCAATTGGGACTTAAGGGCCTTGCTCGAGGGCCCAACAGTGACAACCGGGCAGTGGTGGGGCTTGAACCAGTGACATTTCGATTACTAGTCCTATCTACAATTGACCTGTTTGCATCCCGTTCGCCGAACGTCTGCACGGATGATGAACGTCAAAACAAACAAGGCAGGACTCGAACCAGATGCCTGACCTGATCCGAACTGGACCGTGACGGTCATCGCCAGGTACGATTTAGCAAAGCCTGAGGACCCCCAACATTTACACGGACATTTGCGACACTTAGACGCTTCCAGACTTCCAGAGTGACTGAATACAATTTGAGCAATTGTGGGTTAAGGGTCTTGCTCAGGGGCCCAACAGCAACTTAGAAGTTTGCATGGTTTCCACTGACCGCTTACCAACCTCAAGGCCCTTCACGCTCACGTCACAGGGTGACAAAAGTATGCGGACATCCGACCATAAGCTTGTCGGACTCTATCTAAATCCACGGGCTTTAATATGGAGCTCTAACAGCCTCCACTTCTCAAGGAGGGCGTGTCGCAGGGCTGGTGTGTACGTTTGATTGAGAGTTTGGAATCCGACAGTGGGAATTTGTGCATTCTACAGCCCAGACAAGGTCAAACTCTTGTGGTACTGGTACCTCTGATTATTGGGTTCAATCCCATTAGACTCATTTCGTGATCATAAAACAATTATTCAGTGTGCTGAAGGCAGAAGTGAAATAAAACGCTGGACCCAGATTGGTCGCTGAAGACAGGAGCATGAAGCACTTGAGCAGATGTTCAACATCTTGAAACGTACTCATCCTAGTACCAGACCTCATGCAGACTCACTCCGAGACCCGAGTTTAACCTTCTGCGTCTGTACACATCTGTCGACTACGGGCAGAGAGCGAGAGACTGGCGCCGGGTCCACGGGCCGTATGCGGTACGTGTGGCGATCTCATCAGGCTCTGACTTTAGCGCTTCACAATGGAAGCTTTGTGAGCGCCGTGGCATCACTGACCCGCAGGGATGTGGGGAGCCGAACCGGATCCTGTGGTTCGTATTTATCAGACCTGAACAGCCGATCTGGGTACGGACGGAAGCCACGTCCGGTCACCACGGCGCTGGCACGACTAGCGAGCGGCCACTTCTTCCACCAGAAGCTCGGTGCGTCTACCAGGGCCAGGACTTCGGCTGATTTACGACCGTGCGCCGATCTCGACCCGAAGTGTTGAGCCGGCTCGTTGGCAGACCCATCCGCAAGGTTAAAGCGATGCCAGTCCGGCTGTGGGCATGTGCTGGACGGTTAGAGCCAGACTAAACCCCTTATTTAAAATATATTTATGATACTGACAGACTAAGCCGTCGAGATTCTTGTGTAGGAAAAATTCATAAAGTGATTCTGGTGGAATTCAGGAGGGTAAATAGTCGCCATCAGGTTTCTTTGAACCTTGGTGCTTTTTATAGCACTTTTTTGACCGAAACAACTCTGGTTCTTGAACCAGTTCCGTTCAGGCTTCTTTTAGAACCTTGGCGCTTTTATTAGCACTTTTCCACCAAAAGAACTCTGGTTCTTGAACCGGTTCAGTTCAGACTTCTTTGAACCTTGGCGCTTTTTATAGCACTTTTTCAACCGAAAGAACTCTGGCTCTTGAACCGGTTCCGTTCAGGCTTCTTTTAGAACCTTGGTGCTTTTTATAACACTTTTCCACCTAAAGAACTGGTTCTTGAACCGGTTCCGTTCAGGCTTCTTTTAGAACCTTGGCGCTTTTTTTATTTTTTTAGCACTTTTCCACCAAAAGAACTGGTTCTTGAACCGGTTCAGTGCAGGCTTCTTTGAACCTTGGCGCTTTTTATAGCACTTTTTCGACCGAAAGAACTCTGGTTCTTGAACCAGTTCCGTTCAGGCTTCTTTTAGAACCTTGGCGCTTTTATTAGCACTTTTCCACCAAAAGAACTCTGGTTCTTGAACCGGTTCCGTTCAGACTTCTTTGAACCTTGGCGCTTTTTATAGCGCTTTTCCACCAAAAGAACTCTGGTTCTTGAACCGGTTCTGTTCAGGCTTCTTCGAACCTTGGTGCTTTTTATAACACTTTTCCACCTAAAGAACTGGTTCTTGAACCGGTTCAGTTCAGGCTTCTTCGAACCTTGGCGCTTTTTATAACACTTTTCCACCTAAAGAACTGGTTCTTGAACCGGTTCAGTTCAGGCTTCTTCGAACCTTGGCGCTTTTTATAGCACTCAGGAACTCAGTGCAGAACTCTGTAAGATGCTCGAGGATTTGTAACAGGACGTCCACATACTTTCGGCTCTAGAACCCTCCCCCACGGGCGCATGGGAACGAGAGCTGAAAGGAAGCGTCCCTTCGGTGTCCAGTACGTTTCGGGCTCTGCGGGGCTATAAAACGCAGGCGCATTGTTCTGCTCGGACATAATTCAGGACGAGGAAGAGACGCTGCAGACGTTCTCACATTCGTTCCTGGAGAGCCTGAGCGGCTGAGAGAGCCGTGGACTCATCCACCTCATCGCCAGGATTGAAACGATCTGCGCTTCGAGCCGGACCGGACGCCTTGGCCTTCACGCCGCTCAGCCTCAAACCACTTCCTGGCATCATTTGTCTGATCTCACCCAGCCGACCCGTTTCCCGCTTAGAATGAAGACGTATGATCCTGTGCTGATGCCGCGATACACCCGGGTCTGTAACCTGGCTATTGGACATGATGTATGGACGTTAGATTTCGGACCGCATGGTCACTGAACTCATGCCCAACTTTTATTTCAAGCGCCCCACATTCTGTCCATGATTTTTACGTGACCCCGGCAACACAAGTGGTTTACAAGCTCTAACATAAAGCCTCCACAAGGGGGCGTTTGCATACACGTTTATTTAATTAGTAGCCATCTCGCATCCTCACGATCTCAATCCAGTCCAATAATTCCATCGTCCTATCGACCAGTCGGGCGTCTGCACAGTGCCCCGCAGCCTGTAAAGGTTGTTCCTGCATCGCGCCGAAGCCTTTACAGGTAGAACCGAACCCGCCACGACCCTGTCGGAATGAGCGTGATCTGAGAAACGTGCCAGTGCCAGCGTACAGAGTGCAGCAGTGATGATGAACACTGAGCAGAACCAGTTTAGTTACAGTTCATAAATAAAGAAGGCGTGGCTCTAGTAAAGCTCTTCCTGATGGACGTAGTGTTAACTGGGCATCAACAACCTTGTCATGCAGAGACGGACTGACGGGCAGCTCAGATCTGATCTGATCTTCCTGACTGGATTCGAGTCGGGTTTGTTCGCGGTTTGAAAAGTTACGTAAATCTGATTTAATCAGCGTGCGACTCGGTCTGACCGGTCAGATCAGATTTTATTAAGCCTTTACATCATTCGCTCCTCTGAGGCGCTCTCTGTAGCTGTTTATTTGGCAACACGTCCCTATAAAATTCGTTTGTGAGTTAGTCTGAAACACAGTCCACTCTGGAACATCCACGCTGGGCGCAGCTAACCGTCTGCTTCGCTTCCTTCGCACTTCCTAGCAGCCGAGCCGGCCCCGTTTCGGATTCGGAGAAGAAATCCGCTTCGCCCTGCGGTCCGAACGCAGCCTCGCGTCGAGCTGTCGGGACGAGACGGGACGGGACGAGGCAAATCGATTGAGAAATGCGATTTCGCGGCGTGGCGTCGGAGTTGGCGCTGTGCTGAAACACGCCAGCGGAGCTCACAGTTCTCACCGGCGTGTCTTGGCTCGTCCGAAGCGGGCGGAGGCTCCCGGTCACGAATGAACGAAGACGCTAGGCCTTTGATCAAGACTTTTTAGTGCGTCGAGATCTTTTGGGGAAGCAGGACGAGAGGTGTTCTGCGGTAACTTGCGTGTTTGTTGGCATTTTTCGGTCGTCATCACGTCGTTTTTGAGTTCATGAAGCTAAAACAGGGAGAATTTATGACTTGTTGGACGTCTTATGCTTCTATATTCGCTTCAGTTATTCATCTGGAGCTCCTCGAAAGGTCACATGACCAGACTTGAGTCCTGTTTTACAGACTGGTCATCAGTACACTTTATTATTACATTTACATTTTTCAGCATTTAGCAGACGCTTATCCAAAGCGACTTACAGTTGTGACAGTATACAATTTAAGCAATTGAGGGTTAAGGGCCTTGTTCAAGGGCCCAACAATGGGGCTTGAACCAGCAACCTTCAGATTACTAGTCCAATACCTTAACCACTAAGCTACAAGAGCCATATTATTATTAATATTAGTTTTTTTGCGGTTATTTGTGTGTTTGTTGGCGTTTCTCTGCCGTCATCACGTCGTTTTTGAGTTATTTCTCTATGAATCTGAAACAGGGAGAGTTATTATTACTATATTCTCTTCATCAGGATGGAAATCCCGCCGCCGGTCGCTCGTAAACAACCTCGTCGGCCTGTCGTCTAGTGAAACAGAATAAAAAAATACCGCAGCACTAAGTGACACGACGGTTTCGTCGCGGTCGGGGCGGCCCGCTCGTAAAGCGCCGTCTCGAAACGTGGGGTTTCCGCGGTTACCCACGCTTCCTCCCCGTCGCCTCGGTTCTTCCTCGACGAAGCGGAGCGGCTCTCTGATCTCGAGGTCGCGAGATCCCTCCGCAGAAAAACAAACATGCCACGACAAAGCTGGCACTCGGGTTTAGAGCCATCGGGAGAAATAAAAGACGGATCGTGTTACAAAGCGGAACGAGAACATTCGGTTTCATGTATCTGAATAGCAGGTGGAGCGGTGGCGCGGCGGTACGGGTCCTGTGGATCTGGGTTTGATCCTCGTCCGCACTGGTGAGCTTGTGTAGCGTGATGTTTCCTGGGGTTCGAATCCTCGGCTGGGCTCAAGATACAGAAGTTGCATGGATCGTTCTCTCACCTGGGTCTCCTCGAAAGGTCACATGACCAGGTTTGCGCCCTGTTTTACAGGCTGGCCGTCATGTTTTCCTGGACGCAGACGTGTGTGTGCAGATTGTCGGATTCCGGTTGTTTAACTGTCTAGTTGAACAGTACACGATACTATTATTATTATTATTATTATTATTATTATTACTTGATTCATTAAATTTTTATCAACCTTTTTATGCTGGTCAGGATCCAGCAGATCAGAGGAGTCGTCATTCGACTGACGTTACCGAGAAAAAACCCATAAATCCATTTTTAACAGCTGAGGTTTGATTTGAACTGAGAGCGAGAGTTCAGACGGCTGATCTGAGACTCACCCAGTCTAACTTACCCACCCAGTTATAGAGACAATCAGCTGTTCTCAATCCAGTGGAATAAAAACGTTCCTTATGCATTTACCTTAGTAAAATTATGAAGGATGTGAAGCTCAAATTCTGCCTGTCATCTTATAACACAGACGTTAATCATCAGTGTACCATCAGGACGAGCTTTGATCGAGCTACGTCTTCTTTATTTACGAACTGTGACTGAACCGGTTCTGCTCAGCGCTTATGTTCACCATCAGTGCCACGTTCACTTTGTTCCGCTGATGTTCATTAGATGAAGCATGAAACTAAAACTGTGATGGGACTGATAATCTAATGGAATGCTCGCTAGAAATGTGCATCCTTGTTACCATAAAACGCAGCGACATGGCTCTAAATTAATTATACGAACGTTTTGGGTTACGAGCGATTATTTTCAGTGAGCGAACATTCGGACGGCGGCGGATTTTTCCGGTGTTTTCTTTATATTTTGTAAAATTCTATATCAAAATGGCCCAAAAGAAGGTGCAGAGAAAGCGCAGTGGTGAGAAAATGAAAAAATCTATTACTATTGAAAAAAAGAAGGAAATGTATTATGGTGTATGGTGCAGCACACGTACTGTACTGTGATGTGTGTGTTTATGTACAGTACAGTACTACTGTGTATAGTCGTTTATTATAGTTTATTATATATAATTTAAGATTTAAGGGAAATATACGTGTATTTATAACAAAAAGAGCATTTAAGACATTAGAGAGGTTAGGTAAGGGGGGGTTTGGAAGGTCTGGCACGGATTAATTCTATTTACATTATTTCTTATGGGAAAAAAAGGGGTAAATTACAAACATTTTGACTTAAGAACAGCCCAATTAAATTCGTAAGTCAAGGGTCTACTGTATAAGATTGCTGGAAAATATTTTTATGGGTGTGGCATTTTTATTTAGCTTTGGCGTGCGTTTTGTGCAAAATTCAGGCTGTTAACCTGCACTCACGAAGCTTCTAAGATCTGAACGCGGTGGTAAATCACAAGTTCGTTAGAGCCGAGGTGCCGAGGTGTTAAGTCGAGGTTAAATTCCTGTCCGACCCAGTCTCGGTATGGCTGGTCTTAGCCGTACCGGAAACTCGCCGGGCCTTCTGGACTGCGAGGAAACGTGGAGGGCAAAACATGACGCGAAGGAACGGCCGACTTGTAAGCAGAACTACACCGACAGGAAAGACTCGTGTGACCGAGTTGCAAGTTACTTCCTGCACGGTCACGTGTGAGCCAGTTCTAACGCACATTCAGGCTTCGCTTTTGACCTAATATAGACGAATCAAGCAGAAACTGGTCAGGTGTCCACGTACCACATACAAGGGACAGTGGTAGCCTAGTGGGTAGAGCTTTGGGCGATCAACTGAAAGGTTGAGAGTTTGAATCCCAGCTCTACCATGCAGCCACTGTCGGGCCCTTGAGTTTCCCTTTGCTCGGCTCCAGGGGCACCGTATACTGGCTGACCCTGCTCTCTGACCCCAGCTTCCAGACATGTTGGGATATACGGAAAATGAATTTCATAGTACTGTACACGTGTATATGTATACATGACAAATAAAGGCGTTCAATTCTACCAAAGTTCAATAAACAGCACCACACACTTAATAAACCGACCGAGACCTTGAATCAACAACTTTATTTGTATCACTCGTGACGCCAGATCTCAGCGGTGCCGTTTGCTAATCGGCCGCCTACAGCAACACGCCTGGAACAACCTAGCCATCGGGAGGTGCACTTGTCAGTGCGCTCTCAGTGCTGGTCCCAAGCCCAGATAGACTTTAGGGGTAAAGAGGCTCGAGTCAGGAAGGGCACCCAAAGTAAAAACCTGTCAAATCAGGTATGCAGACCAACACAATCAGCTCTAGTAATATGATAGCAGCCAAAACAATCATATTAGTCTTGTATTATAGCTGGGGGGGGCAGATGTAGCCTAGTGGTTAAGGTACTGGACTAGTAAGCAGAAGGCCCACTGTTGGGTACCTGAGCAAGGCCCTTAATCCTCAATTGCTTAGACTATGTACTGTAAGTGGATAAAAGCGTCTTCTAAATGCCAAAAAAGGAAATAGAAGTTCGTACATATGACACACACACACATTCAGTACAAAATTATACACACCCCATATTCAGCTATCTACTTCTGCTTTATTTAGTAAGACAGTGGTAGCCTAGTGTGTAGAGCATTGTACAATCAACTGAAAGGTTGAGAGTTCGAATCCCAGCTCTTGAGCGAGGCCCTTAACCCCCTCCAGCTTCCAAACAAGCTGGGACACGTGAATAAAGAATTTCAACATACTGTACACATGTATGTGTATATAAGACAAATAAATGAATTCTATTCTATTCTATTCTAACCCAAACTGCTAATACAGCCTATTAATCGGTACATTGAGCACAATTTTTTATCTTCAATTCCCAACAGATCGTCCCAAGTTACCATTTTTGCCGCGTTCGGGCCAAACATCACAGTAAAAACAAGCACAAGAGTTTCCTCGCTGACTCACTGGCAGCAAACAGCCAGACGTGAACAGACTTGCTGCAAAAATGTCAAATTCGCCCAGTTTATTTTCCTGCTCGATAAAGACTGTGAGGTCACAGGCGCTGTTCTGTATCAGATTTTTTTAATTACTTGGGAATCGTTTCAAAAACAACTATGGTGCATACACTATCAGTATTTGCACATGGCACTATTGCACTATTTACACCAGAACAAACAATAATGTATATATTGTATACAGACTGGACTGAATAATGAAGTACGCCCATTTTGTGTATGTATGATTCGTGTCAATCCTATTTATTCAGATTATCCTCCAGGCCACCCAATGAGAATGGGTCCCTGCTGAGTCTGGTTCCTCTCAAGGTTGCTTCCTGTACTTTTAAGGGAGTTAAACAGGGGTTTTTGGTCTGTTGGTCCTGGATTCTGTAAAGTTGCTTTGAGACAATGTCCACTGTAAAAAACGCTATACAAATAAAATTGACTTGACTTGGTATATATTTGCCATACTTATATACTTTACTTTATTTATTCTCAGTCATTATTTACATATTTAGCCACTTTTAGTCACCTTTTATCACTCTGTAATGATATACTAGTCTATACACTGTACAATCAGCATTATCTGTTCAATATTTCACTTATCTGGTCACTTTAACTGTAATATACGTAAATAATCTCTATCTTACACTTCTGGTTAGATGCTACTGCATTTCATTGGCTCTGTACTTGTACTCGAATCCAATCTAATCTAACATTTTTCAGTGCTCATCGGGTCAGCACATGGCCTGTCACTATGATGGCCCTGTCCCTGTTCTGTGCGGCCTTTTTAAATCATTGGGAATCATTTCCCAATGAAAAACAAACACGATTCCGGACCAAATCCTGAGGCGTCGAGTTCAAATGTGACCGACTGACACCAGAGCTTCGAGAGAAATCACGAAAATAACACAATTTCTTCTCAAACCCTGGACATTTGACGTCACAGGGTCTGGACCATGCATGAAAATAAGTCAAAGAACTTCTGACCTGATATTTCCCGGGATTCCTTTGGTGTTTGTGGTTTTTCCATTGCTAGATATAAGACTCTAGATTTGTTGGCATTAATCCAGAGTGGCTGCTTATCATAAAAGGTTTCAATACAAAACAAACGTTGCACTTGTTTTAGATCTTGGGCATATTACTGATCTAGCTTCTGGGCGTTGGGTGTGAGGAACATGAGTCACTCACTGTCTGGGAGGAGTCTCCACCTCAAGAACATGCAGTAGGTGGCTTGGAATATCGAAATTATTCACCCTAATCAGTGAGAAATGGTGTGCAAGGTTCTGCCAGTCCTCTGCACAAGAGCAACCGCAACCCTGACCAGGATAAGCCACTCGTAAAAACGAAGAACTACGAATAAAAACGAAGGAATACGAAGAAACACGAATAAGTACGAAGAATGCGTGCAGTGCGATTGAAATCTCGCGAGATCTCTCATGCACTGTGCATTAAATCCCAAGTATCGCGATACTTTCCTTAACAAACCGTTAACCAAATCAAAGTCAAATGCGGCTCCGAACTTCGGTTTTTTATTCACAGCTGAGCAGCTTATGCAAAACCGGGCACTTAAATACGTCTCAATTCCACATAAAGCCCTAAAGCGGAGAAGTTTAGTGTCTATTAAGGAAGAATTTGCGCACACAGCCGGTTTAACGTTACTAAGCGCTGATGTCAGTGAGCTAACGTTCGCACAGCACTACCGACACCACACAGCAGCTTTTTACCACAATAAGCACCTCCAGCATCACGCAAACACGTCTTACCTTCACAAAGAAAGCAGAATTTTCCTCACAGCTGGTAAAAAAATATGAGCTTATAGCCGCTCTTTTAGTTCCCACCGTCCCCGAGCGTCTGACTGCTTGCCTGGCTGTGGCGCGCCTGACTGACTCGCCTTCCCAAAGCCTCCTGACCGGAAACCACGCCCCCTCGACACTCACACGCCTAGCATTACCATATTTGGAAAAAACAGCCCACTGAGTCGAATCCGAGCAGCCAATCAGGACGCGCCCCGCTCACAGCGCCCGCCCATTTAAATTCTACATTACAGGTAAACATCATTAATCAGCTGTACCCTACCTACAAAATGCGCCAGAAGTATGTGGACACCTCATATTATGATCAAATTCGTGTGAATAAAATTGATTAAAAGACATAAAGGCTCTGTTTTCAGGTTTCAGCACTAAACAACCTCAGCGTAGTCGTGCTGCTTTGACCAGTTTGCTGTTTCTGCCCCCTAGTGGCCTGCACAGAGCCTTAAGGACAGATTTGACATGAACTGGAACGCCGACTGTGAGCCAGAACTGCTTGTGCAACGTCAGTGCCTGAGAAACACAGAATCTTTCAAGCATTTCAAGTAGCATTAACATCTACAGCATTTGGCAGAAGCTTTAATCTAAAGTTATTTACTAAATACATAAATACAATCAAGACAGTCTTAAACACACACACACACACACACACACACATATATATATATACTCTCTCTCTAACACACACTTCAGTGTGTGTTAGAGAGAGAGTATATGTTATTACTACCTCATTACTGTGAATATTATAATTTTTATTGTTATTATTTTGCACTGTTTTTATTAATATTTTATTCTATGTTATATTTTTTGCACATGTAACTGTTTTGTATATATTTGTTCTTTCTTGTTGTTATTTTTATCATTTCTCTCTAACTTGCTTTGGCAATACGAATGTCCTTATTTGTCATGCCAATAAAGCTTCTTTTGAGTTTTGAGTTTGAGTGTGTGTGTGTGTGTGTGTGTGTGTGTGTGTGTGTGTGTGTGTTTAAGACTGTCTTTATTGTATTTATCGTGCACTGCTAGCATCTGTATAACCAAAGTCAAATTCGTTGTATGTGTGAGCATATTTGGCCAACAAAGTCTGATTCTGATTCTGATTCTAATGTGGCCCATATACAGCGCATGAAATTTAGGGGCCTCTTGCTCAGGGGTCCAACTGGGGAAGGGGTAGGGCTTGATCCAGCAACCTTATGATCAATGATGCATTACTTTAACCACAAGAGTAAGAGTAGTTCAGAAATATATAAATACATTGTGATGTTTTGTAGCACTATCATGCACTTTGGTTGGTAGTAGAGTAGATGGCGCACAGCAACATTGGTCCTAGGGCACCAGGTTTAAACCTCACTTTGAATCAATGTCTATGATGAGTGTTCATATGGGTTTTCTACCAAAAATTTGATTGGCTATTCTAAATTCCCCTTATGTATGAGTGAGCTAGTAGCACTGGCCCTGCACCCATTGCTTCCAGGTGAGGCTGGACCCACCAGGACCCTGACACGAATGATACATAATTACACCATAATGCAAAAAGTATGCAGACACCCAACCAGTTAATGACTTAAGGTGTTTCGGTTTGGTGTTGATGAACTATAGTGGTCTGTACCGAGCCCAGACATCAACCCTGTGTTGAATTGCCAGACACCGGTGCCTGGTATGGGACAAATGCTTTATTGAAAGAATGAGCACAAATGCTCACAGACACACTTATAAGCTGTTATAAGCTGTTATAACCTCTTATAAGCAGTGCAGGGGACGAATTAGGCCCAAGGCTTTAAAATTGGAGGTCCAACGTGTCATAATCTTATAAAATTTAAAAAAAAGTATATTGTGATATGTTGTGGCAGAGGTTGTGAGGTACTAGATGAGGGCAGTTTTATGAACGTTTTCCCACAAGATGGCACCATAATGCAGGACTCAGGGAGGTAAACAAAATAAGGACCCAATACAAGTCAAACCACAGAACAAAAGCTATATACAAACAATCAAAATGATTTCAAATGCAACAGATTAAAAATAGATGTAAATAATGACACACAGGACTGAGACTGGTCAAGTTTTCCACACAGCAACACCCGAGTTCTGTCCTCATCTCTGTTTACTGTCATGTCCTTCATGTTCTCCAACCATCAACTTTTCCACAGATGGGGTTTGTATGTTCAACAGCATATTTTCAGAAAAAAAAAAGACTAAGAAGTGTTCATAGAGTTCTAATCAGCTACAGACTGCAAGAGACTATAAGTGTCTATAAATTTTGACTTGCGAAAGTCTTACACAACAACGTTTTTGGTCCAGTTTTTACCTGGACCAGAATTAGGGTAGCGAGCCGTCCGGCTTTAGGTCGGACAGTCCGGTTTTTCAGCTGCCAGTCCTCCGCATATGCAACGCTAGGACAGACACTTAAAAATCCAATATTATCTGTCATTGGCTCAACAACATGTCAAAACAAATCCTTTGTATTTCATTGGGTTGAGGGG
Organism: Trichomycterus rosablanca; assembly: GCF_030014385.1. Lineage (NCBI taxonomy): Eukaryota > Metazoa > Chordata > Actinopteri > Siluriformes > Trichomycteridae > Trichomycterus > Trichomycterus rosablanca. The sequence continues at coordinate 20,438,354 of NC_086008.1, read as the reverse complement.
GAAAAGTCCCATTGGTGGCAACTTGACCTTGGTGGGACACCAGCTACCTTCCCAATTATAGTCCAGTACCTTGACCCAATCCCAAAATCCCAATGAGCATTCGGGACACGGGGGCACAATGAAATGTACTCAGGTACCCACAGTACCTCCAACAGAAAGCATCTAATCCCAGGGAACTTTCATAGTCAACCTATTCTTAATGGTTTGCAGTGTAATAATGAGAAGCTTTACCTTTTCTCGCTGATGGCTCCCTCTTTAGTCCTTTATCCGGTGATTTCTTCGGCGTGTCGAATGCCACCTTCATCTGCGCCACTTTGACAGACTGCGCAGCATCTACAGTCGCGTCAGCTTTGACGTCCACTGGTTTGCTCCATCCTTTCATCTTCTCATGCAGCTGAATCGTCTCCTTTATGAGGTCAGACACAGGTCTGCCTTTTGCAGGATCTGGACCTTTCACTCTGGTTGAAGCAGTCTGGTCTGTGACGTTCCTTTGATCAGTTTGGTTCGTTCCTGTAGGCTCCGGGTCGGGACTGAGATCCTGTCCACTGAGATTGTTTTGTTCTGGAAGTTGTTGTTGTGTACTGCATACCAAAGTGGGATTTGACACATCCAGAAGAGCATCTTCAGTCCCAGTTTTGTATGTAGATGAGCCGGAACCATCCTTGATGGGGTCTTCCATGCAAAGCCCGGTCTCAGTGGTCAGATTTTGTAGTTCATGCTTGTCCCCAGGTCGAGACGAAGCAACCAAGGTCTCAAACATCTTTGATTCCAAGTGTGAAGGTTGTAGATCATCTTTTTCATGACTTTCAATTATCTTCAGGTCTGAGAGAACCTCAGAGAACCTTGATGTCTCCTGGTGCATATCAGTTACCAAAGAGGAGCTTTTATCAACATCCTGGTTGTGTCTGTTTCTCACAGATGATGATGACCATATGGCTGAAGCATCGTCCAGATCTTTTCCTGCTACATTTCCTATTCCCATCTCTACTGTCATGCTCTTCACAGAGGGTTTAGCCACATCTGGGTCTGAAATCTCGCCCCATTGCTCGTTCTTATCACCTTTGCTTTCCTTGGAAGCCGTTTTAGATTCCATGGCTGCAAACAAACCCTGTTGGGGATCCAGTTCTTCTGCAGGACTGACAGTGTTCCCATAAAATAGTTGGCCAATCGCAACTAGCGAAGACAGCTCTGGAATTCTCTCGGTCTGAACGTCGGCTCTTTCTGGTGGAGGAACAGCTTCTTTGTTTGTCGAGGATGCAGAATCATTGTCGTTATGGCCTTGTGTTCTTTCATTAGCAAATCCAGATGTGGCAACAGCTGCTTCAGCTGGTGAATCTTTACGTAAGGAATCAGGTTGACTATTTCCATCTTTATTTTGCCGTTCTAAGTCCTCTTCGTGTTGCTCCTCCAACATTGGCAGGTTTAGAACATTGTGGCCTTCAAGAACCAGTGATGGAACCACTGAACACTCTGGAATGGTTCTGCTTTTTTGGGGTTGCATGATGTCTCCAAAGTCATCAAAGGCAGAAGACAAAACCTCATGATCATCACCTGAACCTGGTGACACCACCTCACTGGAAATACTGTCTTCAAATTGAGCTGGTGGTTCTTTACGAAAGGAATCAGTTATTTTCCCATTTTCATTTTGCCCTTCCAAGTCTGGCACAGAAAATGGCATGTTTAAAACATTGTGACCTTCAAGGACCAGTGATGGAACCACTGGAAACCCTGGAATGTTCCTGCTTTCCTGGGTTGCACCGCCTCGTCTTGGATCACCACCTGCGGTTTGGGGTCGCATGAGGTCTCCAAAGTCATCCTTCAGTTCTGTAATGACACACAAAGCCAAAGCAGGAGATATATCACTATCATTACCTGAACTTGGTGACACCACCTCACTGGGAATATTGTCCTCAGAATTAGATGTGTTCGCACCCCACGGCAGTGTCAGGTCACCTTTGCTTCCTCCAGATAAGGTTGGTTCACAGGACACCGAGGTGGCACCAGGTACGTTTTGGCCCAGTGAAAAACCATGAGTACTATGAATGGAGTCATCAGCTGATGATCTCAGAACGTCCTCCACATTAGAAACTGGCATTTCATCAAAAAGGTCCTCTGAAGTCATGACGTCATCAATCATCCTAGTTCCATCTTGCTTTCCAAAACGGTCCAGCTCAGTTTTCACGTCTCTCTTGACATCTGAAGTGACCGATGCTTTAATTTCCTGAGAGCAAACGGTGCCATCCTCGCCATATGAGATGCTTTTAAGTTCCTGGATGCTCTCCTGCCGGTTCTCCTGTAGAATCTCCTCCGGGTCCATCCTGTCTCTGCGCTCTGGAACAAGTCCTGAAGATCTGGCCGGCTCGGCGCTGACTCTGATACTCGGTTCCTGCGAAACCAGAGGTGCGGCCCTGCCTTCCTCGCCTCCTCCTCCACCTCTTTCCCTGCCTCCCTCTCTGGCCTCGTCCCCTCGCTGCGTCCACCACTCCCCGTCTGTAGTGGGAGGGACCTCCTCTATGTGAGAACAGGCGTCCAGCTCGAGAATAGGTGATGCTGGCTGTCTGCCTGGGCCCACGTCCAGCCTTTTACCGGCCACTCCTGGCCGATTCTTGTCATCCCCGCAGGTTGCCTCGATTAGGTTTCCTTCCTCGTGGCTGGCCCCAGGGTGTGGGCTGGGTTCCTTTTCCTCCAGGCCTGCTGGGCTGCCCTGTTGCTCCCCCACCCTACCTTGGTTTTGTCCCATTGCGTTCTACAGGGAAAAAAAAAAAGATCATGTTATTGCTGCTATATCGTGCGAGCTGAGAGTGATGCCATGGGTTTGGCATGCAGGCATGGTGGGTTCGTATCTGAGCTTTCCTCACTCCTCCGTGCTCACTCCCCGTCCTCCCGTATCTGGATTTCTGATGTTTGGTAACTACAGTACTCATTCATTATTAACCGAAACCGCTGTAACTCAGCAGTGCTGGTATTCGCTTCAGCTCCTCTTATCAGTGTTTTTTTAATCCCGCTTCATCCCGCTTTTATCCTTCCTGTCGATCCTGTGAAAAGCCTTTAACTGCTGAACCTAAACAAGGCTGATGTTGTGAACGCTGACCTTCGCAGGAGCTGCTCACTTTCCCTCGGAGTCTTGTGACTTCGGCATGTCAGAATAGCCGCCGGGTAACACGGGCTGCTTTCGTTTTATTGACCACAACATCAGCAGGAAAAGCGTGAATGAGAGTCACAAGGTTTTCTCTGAGATCTCGACAGTAAATAACGTTTCCCTAATTCACTTCGGACTCAGCTGGACGATCCCACAAAGCCTAAACTCCATTCCCAATCAGCTGCTATTCTAAACATGTCATATGTGTTTTATTATTTATTTTTATTAATTAACAATCTTGTCCGACCGCACATTTGGGACAGTAGGAGCAACGTAAATAAAAACAATAACAACTGACAGCAATCCTGACTGGAGAGGTGTATTTCCTAAAGAAAATGCAAGAATGATAGCAGCTTAATTTTCACTTAAAGTGAAGTGAATGGCTTTGCTCAGATAGGTGATTGTGTGTGTGCAAGCATGTACACAATTGAAAATAAATGCAAGTGTGATTGCAGCTCAGCAGTCTGTAGTGGGTGGTGAATAGTAGTGGATAGGTGATTGTGTGTGTGCAAGCATGTATTCAATTAAAAATTGTTAGCTAACCAACTTTATTGTTTATGTTTTGTTGATAGACTCTAGATGTCTACATAACCGTTTCTTTTAAGAACGTTCTGAAATCCCACAGGGCCTGAACTCCATTCCCAATCAGCTGCTATTCTAAACATGTCATATGTGTTTTTTTTATTATTATTTTTATTAATTAACAATCTTGTCCGACTACAAATTTGGGACAGTAAAAGCAACGTAAATAAAAACAATAACAACCGACAGCAATCCTAACTGGAGAGAATGAAGTGAATAGTTTTGCTCAGATAGGTGATTATGTGTGTGCAAGCATGTATTCAATTGAAAAAGAAATGTGAGTGTGATTGCAGCTCAGTAGTGTGTGGTGAATATTTTCGCTCAGATAGGTGATTATGTGTGTGCAAGCATGTATTCACTTGAAAAATTGTTTGGAAACAAGATGTTTCAGCAAACCAACTGAACTGCTTAGGTTTCAGTAGACTCCAAATTCCAAATTCAATAGCTATGACGTGAAAAGTTCTTTTAGGAACGTTCTGAAATCCGACGCCCATTATTTTGGCTGTGAAAGTGGAATTCCGCTCATTCTTGCTTGTATATTGACATGCTGTTGATCACCGCTATTTATTCTCTGAATCATTTAATAATATTATGGACGGTAGATGGTAAAATCCCTAATTTCCATTCAACTGTATTGAAAAATTTTGTTTTTAAACTGTAGGGCTGTTAAACCATAGATAGGAACACCTCCGCTCCATGTGCAGACGTCTCATCTGGGCAGTAGGGGCGCTGTCGCAGCTGCAGGTAGATGGTTGTACATCCAGCGTTTCCTACCTTAGATTCCTTTAACTGTGTCTGTAAAGTGCCTCACCAGGGTTATAGCACCACTGAGACTTGAACTTACCCACAATGCCGGGTTTGGCAGGGAGGTACCGGAAGCGTTTTGTAAAAGGCTGCATTTTGGCCCGCTTGCGATCCGACCCTCCTACACAGACCGATGAGAAAATAAAACCATGCGTGAAGCTCCTGACACACTTTGACCGATCCGCCCTCATTCTTCTGGAACGGTACCACCTCTCCGAAAGCCCTGCTCGCTCCTAATGGTTTATTATGCTCTTCTTATCTGGATTCAGTGCCTCCCAACATGCATAAACTGGAAACGTGTTATCGTAGCGTGATTAACGCTCGTCTTGAGAAATCCGGAAATCACTCCGTGGCCGAAAGTATTTGAACACCTCATTCGTATCCAAAACCATGTGGATTAATATTAAGTTTGTAGTTTTTGCAAGTTTTGGAGTGTATCTATGGTATTTTGATGAAAGATAGGTGATTGTGTGTGCACGAGCATGTACTCAAGTAAAAATGTTAGAAAACTGATTTTACTGTTTATGAGGAATTCCTCATGACTGCTGCTATTACGACCTCTGCTGGCTGATTGATGGTGCTGCACAGTTTTGAGTTCCTATTTTCTAGAACATATAAGCAGGAGTGTAAATAAGATATATTTATTTAAGTTAAATGTAAATAAAAACAGGCAGTGAGTATGATTGCAGCTAAGCAGTATGTGATGGGTTCAGTTCTTTGGATGAAAGATAATAGGCGAATAGTTTTGCTCAGATAGGTGATTGTGTGTGTGCGAGCATGTATTCAGTGAAAAAAATAATTAATAAGGTAAAATCTGTTATTTTATTTTGAAATTTGATACGTGAGAAAGCTATTTTTACAATTTACTGATTAGAACCTGGTGCAGGACCAGCAGTCCGCGGGGCCACAAGAGTCCCATTGTCCTGCTATTTCCAGCCCGGCTCAAGGCGAATCACTTGATCATCTTGTGGCTGCATGTTTTCCCTCTCAGCACAACTTAACAACGTAAAAACTCAGAGCTGAATTACTCTAGAGAAAATCTTACCGATGCAGCGACGCCTCCTGAACACGTTCACGTCACTTACCCGAGAGCACCGGGAATTTCAGTAGCCAGACTTCCCAACCTTCCTACACCAGAACAAGGAGAAGCTTTGTTGGACGGGCGGTCCGAGTGGCTGGTAGCCGTCGTCTTGTCCAGCGTGTCCCGGGAGGACGAGGATTTATCGCTCTCGTGTGCTGTGATGTCACGTCCCTAATGCAATAAGTTACCAGCTGACCTCAGTGCCGTCAGCTGACTCCAGTCCGTACGCCTGGTTCCTGCGGGTTTCCATCGGTTCCGACTGATGGAATTTTTGGGCAAAGTAACTACGGTTTTCATTCCTGTACCCGAATGTCCCAGTCAAAGTATTAAAAGTACCAAAGCACAAATCCCCACAGACATGCTTCAAATTCTCATCAGCCTCCTGACAGACTGACAAAAGAAGAGACAGACGGACAGACAGACAAAACAAGAGGCAGACTGACAAAAGAAGAGACAGACAGATGAACAGAGAGACTGACAAAGAGACAGACAGACGACCAGGCTGAGAGACAGATGGACAGAAAGACAGACTGATGAACAGACAAAGAGACAGGCAGATAAACAGATGGAAAGGCAGACATATGGACAGACTGAGATACAGACGGACATATAGACAGATGGATAGACTGACAGAGAGACAGACTGCCAAAAGAAGAGACAGATGTACAGACAGACAGACAGACAGACAGAAAAAGAGACAGACAGATGAACAGAGAGAGTGACAAACAGACAGAGATAGACTGCCAAAGAGACAGACAGACTGACAGAGACAGACAAACAGATGTACACACAGACAGACAAATGAACAGACAGACTGACAGAACACAGACAGATGAACAGAGAGACTGACAAACAGAGAGACAGACTCACAAAGAGACAGACTGACGAACAGACGTGCAGACAAATGGAGAAACAGACAGACTGACAGAACAAGAGACAGACTGACAAAAGAAGAGACGGACAGATGAACAGAGACTGACAAACAGACAGACAGACTGACAAAGACAGACTGATGAACAGACGTACAGACAGACGGACAGACTAATGAACAGACAGACAGATGGAAAAAAACGAACTCCTTGTGCCAGGAGGAAATTTATGTGCTCTTACTTTATGTACAACTCCGTCCTCTTGGTTTCCAGAAAAAATGACACTGAACAAACACACATCAAACCTCGTGCTTTTATTTGTGACACTAGTTTAGGGAAGGGCCTTTGACCAAAAAGAAAGCGTGTCGTCCGGATCGGCCAGTCAGAGTGACCTCTGTGTGTCTGCGTGATCTTTTCAGCTAGAACATCAGACGCTCTTTTGAGGAGGATTCTGACGAGAATTAGCGATGTGTCCACATACTTTTGGCACTATTATTGGTATTAGTGCATAAACATCCACACGTTCTGGCGTCCGCTTATTTTTCTGTACATATAACATGAAGTGAACGACAGACGGTTACAGCAGAGAGGAAACGGAGAGCCAGCGACAGTAAAAGCACCAAAACAGACGCCGCGAAAATGTGTTTTTCTTCCAGACTCCACGGCAACGGCCAAACAGGAAGTGTGTGTGTGTGCGTGTGCGTGCGTTTGTGTGTGTTACAGGCGCTCAAGGCTAAAGCTGATCAGCCATTATGAGGGAATAACAATGGAGACGTGGAGTTGTGGAAAATGAGCTCATAATAATAAAACACATGATGTTTATGCTGGTGGGTACGAGTGTGTGTGTGTGTGTGTGTGTGTGTGTGTGTGTATGTTACAGTACGAGGGTGCGTTTAGCTCCGCGTCTGTCAGCGCTAACCGCCGCTGTTCCCGTCAGGAGAGGAGAGAACAGGAAATGACATCATTACATAGTCGCTTCACCTCCGGGGGACACGGACTCGGCGGCGGCTCACGCCAGGATTTACAGAGCTGGAGCGTTGGAAGTGATTCATGTCTGTCTGCTCCCGTCAGTTAACCAAAAAAGACAGAAGGGGACAAGAGGACAGACAGACGGATAGACAGATGAATTGACAGACAGACTGACAGACAGACTGACAGAAAAAGAGACAGATGGAGAGACAGACTAACAAACAGACGAAGAGACAGATGGACAAACAGGCAGACACACAGACTGACAAAGTGACAGAGGCACAGACTGACAGACAGACAGACGAATGGACAGACAAACAGGCAGAAAGACAGACAGACAAAGAGACAGATGGAAGACTGACAGAAAAAATACAGACAGATGGACAGGCTAACAGACAAAGAGACAGATGAAAAGAGAGACAGACAGTCAGGCGTACAGACAGACAGGAAAAGAGACAGACAGAGAGACAGACAAAAGGACAGATGGAGAGACAAACGGACAGACAGACTGACAGACAGACAGACAAATAGACAGACGGATGGACAGAAGAATTGACTGATGAACAGACAGACATACGGACAAACAGACGAAGAGACAGAGACAGACGGACAGACAAACTGACTGACAGATAGACTGACGAAAAGAGACAGACAGACGAACTGACTGACATACAGCTGTACAGACAAAGACAGACAGACAAAGAGACAAACAGACAGTGACAGACTGACAGAAAAAAAGACAGATGGACAGACAGAGAGACTGACAGAGAGACAGATATACCGACTGACAGAGACAGACAGACTGACAAACAGAACGCTCTTACTCTATGTTTATCTCCGTCCTCTTGGTTTCCAGAACAAATGACACTGAACAAACACACACATCAAAGCTCGTGCCTTTTATTTGTGACAATAGTTTAGGGAAGGCTCGTGTCGTCCAGCTCGGTCAGTCAGAGCGCAGAGCAGCGTCACGTGGAGCCCGGGCGCAGTACAGTCCACTTGGCATTCGCCCGACCCGTTCCGAAATCTTAGCCATTGGTATCAGGTCAGACGCCCGGCCGGGTCGATAGCACCGCTGAGAACCAGAAAGAAAAACAACCTCACAGAGAACTGAACGAAAAAACAACTTTATTTTTGTAATATTTACAGAACATTTTAATAAAACGTACAAAGTGCGAGATGCATCGGAACTACAGCAAATATCGCAGTGCAAGAGATAACAATCGCGTATTTAAATAAAACGGTAACAGTTACAGTAGTGGAGCTTCGTAGAATTACGACGGGATTTACGGACAGTTTGCGGACCTCACGGCGCCCGGCGTTCGATTTTACGAACAAAGTTCTTTACGAAGGTGCGATAAGAGTGGCGTCGGAATAATTCATCATAAGCTAAAATTGCTCAAAGACGAGTCGTGTACTCTGTTCTGTAGGTTTGAGACATACCTTACTCCCAAAATGTCGTTGACGGACGAGCCGCGATTGAGAAGTGAAACTTTGGCAAATCTATAACAAATTTAGTCATAGCTGATTATACTTCCTCTGCTGGGGACCGCGATCGCACCCGAGGAGGGTGTATTCGCCCCCCGACCCCTTTTTATTCGCCCGTACTTCGGTAGATTTACACGAGGTCGGTCTCGCGCATGGAGAGTCACGCGCCGACCCCCATGTTCCTCCACTTCTGTACAGGCAACTCTGGCTACTAACAAGGGCCCTAATACAGCGTCGAAGACCCCGCCCCCTTTTTTGTAGTCCAGTCTTTTTCCACTTTTTTGACCGTAGCGACGAATCTTCACCCCCCCAGACAGGTGTGAGTGCCCCCGACCCCTTCTTATTCGCCTGTACTTTCACACATGAGGTCGGTCTCGCTCATGGAGAGTCACGCTCCGATCTCCGTGTTCCTCCACATGAACAGTAGGCGCCTCGGGCTACTAACCAGGGTCCTTATACAGCCTCGAAGACCCTGCCCCGGTCTTTTCCCACACAGCAGACTAGCGGTGAGCTAGGGGGCGCCCAGCCGACCGGTAACAGAGCCAACACCACACCCCCCCCTGTACCAGCCCGGTTGGCAATCTGATCGATAAGAAGGTGGGTGCTGGACTACGCCTGGGTCTCTCAGTAAGGCACTTTTATTTTCATGTAAACTAAACTTCAATCCATGTAAACTGGTCACTACATTCCCATAGTCCTGTTCCTATATCTGACCTTGTCATGGCATCAGAGGCAAAATGGCAAAAAGATACGACTCGGACGGTCAAAAATGGCACCCTAAGTCTGTCCTACTACACTCCCGGGAAGAGGGCATGTCTAAACTCCTAGCTCCCTTAAAATGCTCCTACTGAGGGGCCTTAATACTAGGGCCCCTAAGGACCCTGATTTCATCCGAGTAGGGTAGAGATTTGAGGTCGGTCTTGCGCATGGAGAGTCATGCACTGATCTCCACGTTCCTCCACAGGAACAGTAGGCGCATCGGGTAACTAACCAGGGTCCTTATACAGCGCCCGAAGACCCCGCCTACCTTTTTTTAGTCCGGTCTATTCTCACCCAGCAGACTAGTGGCCAATCTGTGCCTGCTAGGGGGCGCCCAGCCGACCGGTAACAGAGCTGAGATTTATTTCAATGCAACTCGATGCAAATAAACAACCGCGACCATCAATAGAATTTGCCGTGACCTGCAGTGTTCAAACTGTTGAATAAGGCCAACCGTCCTCCCAAGCTCATGAGCCAATCGTAAAGCTAAGCTAAGTGGCGCATACGGCTTCCAGGTCCGGCGCAGAGAAACCCTCTGAAGAACTTTGGTCCTTTTTGGTCGAAGGAATCACAAAAACTGTGCAGCCCCACGCCCGTCGGGACGTCCCTCAGGTGGTAAAAGGTTTACAGCAGATATATCACGGGTACCTCAGGTCAGGCTCGCACCCACGCCCAGCGTTTCCGTTTCGGCCCGTAAATATTTCACAGTATTCGCACGGTCAGCGGGTTCATATCGGAGAGACCTCGTCCTGATTAAACAGCTCGGCTACGATACAAACGATACAGAACAAACAGCTGAACGTCCACGTCCATGGACCACGAGGGACCGGGCGCGTTAACGATCGGCGTGTGTGCCGTGTGCAGGACAGTGTGTGCTTACGCGCATTTGGTTTTACACCTTGAGACCTTAAGGTACCCAAAAAAACAGACCCCCTTATGGACACCAATCAAATTTAGGCTGACTGACCAGATTTGGATAAAGTGGCGTCCCAGTTCCCCCCTGTCCTAGCCAATTAGTCTTCCGGCTGGGCACCTTGATTGCATCCGAGTAGGATAGACCGGTGGTCAGGCTCGCGCATGACTCTTCACAGGAACAGTAGGTTCGGGGTCCTTATACAGCATCGAAGACCACGGTCTTTTCCCAGCCAGCAGACTAGTGGCTGATTTTATCTTCTGCACTGCCCACTAGGGGGCACCGACCGGTAACAGAGCTGAGATTCGAATTTAGCGACTTACAGTACGGTGACAGTATACAGTCTAAGCAATTGAGACTTAAGGGCCTTGCTCAAGGGTCCAACAGGGGCAACCTGGCAGTAATGGGGCTTGAATATGCGAGCTTTCGATTACTAGTCCAGTACCTTAACCACTAGGCTACAACTGCCCTGTGTGAGCGGGTAACTGGAACATCCAGCCAACCGAGCGAGTGAACCTGACCATTGTTGATGTTTCAAGCTTCATAGGAGAGGAAACAGCAAGTTCTTGGTCATGACCAACTAAGAATCACAGTCAAGTCTTTGGGTCACATGTTTGAAAAGGTGAAGGTTGTGATCCTAAGAACATCCTAATTTGGTCAAAAGTGCCTCGAATGTGCTCACCAGCACCAGAACTGCAAAGAACCGGGGCAAAAAAAGTCAAAGGCGCCACTCCTGACCGCTCAGGAAGGTCCCGAATGGATTGAATTGATGTTCTTGGTTGCCGTGGGATGAAATGGATCAGCGGACCACTGGGTGCAGATCAAGATACAGCAAAAATATCTCCAGCAGCTCGTGCAGACGTACCACCTCGAAGGGGTTCATATGTAGATGGGTGATGGATATGGCAGCCAAGCGATGGTTTCCTAAAGGTTCAACCCGAGAGCACTCAGAGTTTGTGCCTTTGAAAGCCTTCGGACCACAAGAGGCGTCCCAAAATATTTGGATCCCCTTGTTTTCCATAATGGAATACAGTACAGGTACACGATATTGGCTAAAAGTGTTTGGACACTGGGAGCTTATTAAAGCAGAGTGACCTTGTTTATATTTGGCATTCATATGGCTGGGCTGATGTTGGTCAATAAAGCCTCAGTTGCTTCAGTGGGACTGAGGTCAGGACACTGGAGCTTTGGAGTCTTTATATGGGCACGAAATGAAAGAATTCAATAATTAGAAGGGGTGTCCCAATACTTTTGTCCATATAGTGTGTGTTCACAGCTCAGGATGATGTTTCGAGAAACAAATTAAAGGAAAAGGTCTGTATGAAGGCAGCCTTCATATGTGTCGCAAACCCTGTAAGGTGGAGCACCACTAATCCACAGACCTCGCAAGAACCTCATCAAGGTCGCCCTCCGTCCGTTCAATAAAGCTAAAAACATTTTGGGAAGGAAACCTTCACTCCAAAGTCTTTCATTCCCAAAAAGAGAGTCCCAAGTCACGAATCCTCCTGATTAACCAGGGCGAGGAACCGCTGGGTGTCTCCAAAATATCATCTCAAGCGTCAACTTCTGGACCCTGTTCTGTCTGGACTGTGGAGATCCATGGCCGCGGTGGCGGAGCATCGATTGGCGCCGTCCCAGCTCGGGCTCATCGTACCTTCCGGCTCCGGGGACAGCGTGAGTAACAGGAGGGTCCCGGCGTCCGAGGAGCACGCCGAAGAGCAAAGGTCCTCCGAGGAGAACGTGAGGCTGGCGAGCTTGGCTAACGAGTTGGAGCGCTTGAGGCAGGACGGCACCGTGAGACCCGCCAGGCGCATCCTGGTTTCTATCTCCTGAGCCCGCTGGCGCACCAGGCCCGGTTTGCCTCGGACGCTGCGGATGCTGTCGCTGCTCGAGCTGCGCGTCAGCGTGGAGCCGTGCGGGGACGAGACCGGCGTCAGGAGCCCCGAGCCTTCGAACGCGGGCGGCACCGAGGTCCAAAAGTCAGAGGGCGTGATGCCCAACCCGGAGTGAGGGTTGACAGACGCAGAGGGACGCTCGGGCGTCTCCGCCGAGTCTTGCGCGGCGGTCCCGGGGTGCTCGCGGGGCCGCGCCCGCTCCTGAAACAAACCCGAAAGTTTCTCCAGCCGCTCAGTCCGCCGCCGGACCAAACCGGACCTTTTTAGCTGCTCTAACGTCTCCTGCTGCTGCTGCGACCCTGGAATCAAACCTCCGTCTCTAGGAGCGCCCGGAGACCTCTGCCCCGCCCGCTCTCGGCTTGTTTCTTCACCCTTCACAATTCTGTCCTTTATATGCTGAAGGTCCAGTTTTAGCAGCTGGCTCTCAGGCTTGTCCGGCGCCTTGATGCACTGACCGCAGGTACAATGTGGCCCGCAGGACCCGAGCCGACCGGACGCAGACGCCTCAGACGAGGTACCAGCCACGTTACAGAGAGACAAGGGTGCAAGTTCTTGTCCGCTGGAGGAGACAGAGCAAGACTTGGGAGTTTGGAGAGAGCAGGGCGGTGATTTGGGTTTATTCGTCTGCTTCTTGAGGACGGCGTCCTAAACGAAAACAACAGAAGAGAAAGTCAGAACCCAGAAGCCCAATCAGAATCAAACAAAACCTGAAACAAACCAGTCCAGTCAGAGATAAAGCAAAACAAGTCGAGTTAGAAAACAAACAAAACAAATTCAGTGAGAAAAAAATCTTAGAGTTCAAAGAGACAGAGACAGCAAAAACATCAAACAAACCAAACCAAGTCTAAGCAAAACACACAAGTTCAAACATCCACAAACCTAAGAAGTGCATCCACTCAGACAACAAACAAACAAGTCTAAACAAAACAAAACAAACAAGTTCAAACAAAACAAAACAAACAAGCTCACACTTCAACAAACTGCAGAAGTTTGTCCACTCACACAACAAAACAAACAAGTCTAAACAAAACAAAACAAACAAGTGTGTCCACTCAGGCCACAAACAAACAAGTCTAAACAAAACAAAACAAACAAGTGTGTCCACTCAGGCCACAAACAAAACATCTAAACAAAACAAATCAAAGAAGTGTGTCTCTTCAGACAACAACTAAACAAACAAGACTAAACAAAACAAATCGATGAAGTGTGTCCGAACAAATAAGTCAAAACTAAACAAACAAGTTCAAACATCAACAAACTGAAGAAGTGTGTCTACGCAGACTACAACTAAACAAACAAATCTAAACAAAACAAACCAGTTCAAAGTTCACTAACTAAAGAAGTGCGTCCACTCGGACATCAAACAAAACAGCTCAAAATAAACAGGCAGGCGTTGCAAATCAAGAAAATAAAGGAAAGAATTGGGACACAGCCGGCGGTTGTACTCACAGTGATGCTGCTCTGTGCTCGGAGGTGGTTGTTGTTATTAGAGTTTTCATTGCACAGGTGATTCATGGTTCCTCCTCCTCCTCTCCTCGCCCCGTTTGCCAGTGCCTGCATCTCCTCCTGCTCCTTCTTTGCCTCCTCCTCGTCCTCCTCCTCCACCGTGTTGAACTCCAGACGCAGACGTAGCTCCTCCACCGACTCCGGCCCCCTGGTGCACGTCTGAGCCGCCGTGCCCTCTCCGGCGGGCGCGGTGAAACCAGGCGCCCCGGACGCCCCGTCGTCCAGAAGGGCGTCGCGCTCCACGTCCTCGATCTCAATGAAGACGCGGTCCACGTCGAGCAGCGGCGGCGGGGGGTGAACCGGCGTGGACGGCTCGCTGTCCAGCGCCGAGTCCGACAGTCGCCGGAAGTAGTAGTTGTGGCTTTGGGGGTCAGAGGGGTCGAGTTCCAATCCGAGAGGGGAGGAGTGGGTGGTGGAATCACAGCAAGAGTCGGCGTTGCAGCTCGGCGCTCGCTGGCAGTCAGGGTGGTCGCATTCGGAGTCTGGGCGCCAGAGACGATTGTGGCGCTGTTTACTGTAAACATATTGATTCAGTCATTACTGATTCTAATACTACTTGATTCAGTCATTACTGATTCTAATACTACTTGATTCAGTCATTACTGATTCTAATACTACTTGATTCAGTCATTACTGATTCTAATACTACTTGACTCAGTTATTACTGATTCTAATACTACTTGATTCAGTCATTACTGATTCTAATACTACTTGATTCAGTCATTACTGATTCTAATACTACTTGATTCAGTCATTACTGATTCTAATACTACTTGATTCAGTCATTACTGATTCTAATACTACTTGATTCAGTCATTACTGATTCTAATACTACTTGACTCAGTTATTACTGATTCTAATACTACTTGACTCAGTTATTACTGATTCAAATTCTACTTGATTCAGTCATTACTGATTCTAGTACTACTTGACTCAGTTATTACTGATTCTAATACTACTTGACTCAGTTATTACTGATTCAAATTCTACTTGATTCAGTCATTACTGATTCTAGTACTACTTGACTCAGTTATTACTGATTCTAATACTACTTGACTCAGTTATTACTGATTCAAATTCTACTTGATTCAGTCATTACTGATTCTAATACTACTTGATTCAGTCATTACTGATTCTAATACTACTTGATTCAGTCATTACTGATTCTAATACTACTTGACTCTACTGGTTTTGGATGCTGGTCAAACCCCCTCACCTAGCGTCCAGAATGCCCTCGTATTCGGCCAGCTGTCTCATGAAGCTGTCGTTGGGCCGCGTGATGCTGCGTTTCTGTTTGACGAAGTTGAGCGCCTTGTCCAGGGACCAGTCGTACTCCTTCATGGCGTAGGCGATGACCGTGGACGCCGAGCGGCTCACGCCCATCTTACAGTGGACCAGACATTTAGACTGGTTCTTCCTGTGGGTACAAACAAATGTCAGCTTATTCAGTCATTACTGATTCAAATTCTACCTGATTCAGTCATTACTGATTCGAATTCTACTTGACTCAGTCATTACTGATTCCAATTCTACTTGACTCAGTCATTACTGATTCAAATTCTACCTGATTCAGTCATTACTGATTCTAATTCTACTTGATTCAGTTATTACTGATTCTAATTCTACCTGATTCAGTCATTACTGATTCAAATTCTACCTGATTCAGTCATTACTGATTCGAATTCTACTTGACTCAGTCATTACTGATTCCAATTCTACTTGACTCAGTCATTACTGATTCAAATTCTACCTGATTCAGTCATTACTGATTCTAATTCTACTTGATTCAGTTATTACTGATTCTAATTCTACCTGATTCAGTCATTACTGATTCGAATTCTACCTGATTCAGTCATTACTGATTCTAATTCTACCTGATTCAGTCATTACTGATTCTAATTCTATATGACTCAGTCATTACTGATTCAAATTCTACCTGATTCAGTTAATACTGATTCTAATTCTACTTGATTCTATCATTACTGATTCAAATTCTATTTGATTCACATATTATTAACTTGAAATCTACTTGATTCAGTTATTACTGATTTAAATTCTACTTGATTCAATTATTAGTGATTCTAATTCTATTTGATTCACGTATTACTAACTTAAATTCTACTTGATTCAGTCATTAACTGATTCTTATTCTACTTGATTCAGTTGTTACTGATTCGAATTCTACTGGATTCAATCTTTACTTATTTGAAATCTAATTGATTCAGTTATTACTGATTCCGATTCTTCTTAACTCTAATGCTACTTGACTCAGTTGTTAATGATTCTCTTATACCAATCCAAAATAAGACAGTGAAGAAAATCAGTATGAAATAAAGACAGTCGCTGAGACGCTCTCATACTTGGCTTTAACGATGAAGTTGTACGTCTCGTTCCAGTACGCCAGCAGGTCTGTGGCCTCCTCGTCATACACGCGCACGTTGTGGTAGCAAAACGTCCCCGGGAAGAAGTTGTCGATCTCGCGTGTGACATTTAGGATGTAGCCCACTCTGTAAACAAAACATTAGAATATAGATCACCTGACACATTTAAAACATGTTAAACAATTAGACAGAAAAACACACTATACTCAAGAGTATTTATCCACCAAATTCAACTTCTGCTGGCTAAGCAAGGCACCAGTATGAGTGGTGGACGGTTTGTGCAAGGCATAGCGTGACTCTCTGAAGAAGAGCCGCAGACCATCTCACACACACACACACACACCCATCCTCAACAAGTGTGCAGACTCAAAGTCCCAAACTAATAATGCTGGACAGGTCCGTAGATCTAAATCAAACTCACCCGCTCTCCTGTAGCTCCTCTAGGTTGGAAGCGTTCCATTCAGAACCCTGAAACCAAAAATAAACCCTTTTTAAGAGGATCTAGTCAGATAAATATAACATTGATATTATTTTCTTTCAGCTTACAGAAAATGACATCAAAAGGGCTAAGCTCCCCTCATTTTTTACTCTAGCAATAGCACTGAGTACATTCCTCCACTGACCAGGTAGAGATGGTCGAATATGAGCGTAGCTTTATCCATCTGACCCAGGATCAGCAGCATCTCGTTATCTATGAACTCCTTGTACTCCTTCAGGTTGCAGTTCATGTGCTGCTCCAGCTCGTTACGGATCTGACCGAGAGGAACAAACACACTGGGTTCAACGGCATCTTCACCCTCCCTGTATAAACAGAGCTGGAATTCTCCCTGTATAAACAGAGCTGGAATTTGTTATGTATTTTTATCGCCATTTACAATTTACACCTCAGCTTCAGACCATGGACAGATGACCTCACATTCGTCTGTCTTAAAGATTCTCTGATAAAGACTGCAGTTCTTTCTTCACGTCCTGATTCAGTAACGCACCCCCACCCCATGATTTCATTCACCTCTTTGGACGTTACATTCTCCAGGTCTCGCAGCATCATGATGCTCCTGAGTTTGGCTTTGATGAGGCATTCGGTTCGCTCCCTCTCCGTCGGTCTAAACAAAAAAGAAAAATTGAATACTGGCTATGTTTTGACACGCCTAATCACATGCTTATGTAGCTGCATACTGATTCAGGAGGGACCCTCTGTAGACTATGCAACAATGACCGGCAGTCAGAACTTACTTGTCCCCGAACATGGCAGGGGAGTCGGCACGTAGGGTCTCCAGGTCTTGCATGGCGTTCCACTCGTTGATGCAGCTTTGATCCGAGGAGATGCAGCTCTCGTAGTACCCCGTCCAGGTGAGCGCCATCCCACCGGGGAAGTAGTTGTACCGCCTCGACACCTCGCACGCCTTGTGCAGGACCTGCAGCGCTGACCTGTAAGAGTTAAGAGTTAGCAATATTAAAGCAGATATTATTACATTGTTATTATAAAATATAACATTTTAGCTTAATTAGCACAGAAATCCATACATAATAAAGTGTAAAAATATACACTAAGCTTGTCTGTCTCACTGCAGAAATTCCTACACCTACACGAGTCCACCGATAGGTGGCAGCACAGTGCCTGAGTTTACCGAATGACAACAAATCCAGTCACAACCCCACACATTAGCATCTTAGCAACAATCTTTACACAACCTGTGTTTTAAATCCTTATTACCGCACCCTGACCCACCTAGATCCCTGAACAATGCTTTAAACAATGCACATTAAACAGAATAAAAGCTTTATTCAATGTCTGAGGTAAACATGAAACCCGAGCGCCTTTAAATAACAATGCTGCTCTATGTATAGATATCAGCTTTCAAAAACCATGACACACGTATGTTACGTAGAGAAATAAAAGACAATAACGAACGATGATTACAATTTTCAGTCAGATAGTCCAATAGTTGGTGCGCCACAGTTTTACACATATTTTTTAGCTATATAGCACCTGCCAAGCAAGAATGTGGACACGTTCTAGCCGTACATATCGCTAACAGGTGTATAAAATCACTTCTATAATACAGTTTAAAGTATGTGCTTCCAACTTTAAGCCAACAAATCGTCTAATTCCCTTTGGTGTTCCACTGTGGATGACGTGTAGTGTAGAGGAACTCCAGTGTCCAGGAACGCTGGTTGAAATTGGAATGTTGATTGTCAGCCTTCTCATCACAACATCAGTGTACGCACTACATATGCCTACTTATTTGGATTGAATTTGGTCACAGTTCCAAGATGCCAAATACCATTAATGTAAAAGATCTTTAATAGGCACAAAAAAAGACAATATAGAGTTCACAATAGAGGAACTGGGATGGTCTGGAGAGATTCTATATTAAGAAAGGCTCTCAAATTCATTGTTTAGTAGTGAATAGAGGGGCGCCAAGATTATTATAATACCTAATATATTAAACAAAAAAAATTTTCTATTAAAGGTTCATTTCAACACTGACATTTGTTTTGTGTTAATAATTTGGGTGATAACTGTACATATTCGGATGTATGCGAGTCGATTCTCTTACCACATGGCCTGAACCGAGACGGGTTTGAAGATGTGCGTGCGGCCAGCGGTGTTCACGCTGAAACCCCTGCAAACAGGAACGAAAACACATTAATATTAATAAAACAATACTGAAACATTTCTAATTACTGATAATCATTGATTTTTTTTAAGTATTACAAATATTTAGTAACATAGAAATACAGAAAAGATTACATACCCGTCTCCATCCAAATGGATCTTCGTATCACTCCACAAGGGCAGCACCATCCCTATAGAGCAGCTTCTACAGCATAGAGACCGCCAACGATAAACCATCAAGTTACATTCATTCATCCTCAGTACCAGCCACCAAAAATCTCCCACAAACTGTTCATGTTTGTTGGAATTCAGCCTCATATTCAGCATCATGTACGTTAGGTGTGTTTACCTGTCTTTGTTGCTGAAGTCCATCCCTAGCAGAATGTTCTCCTCCGTATCCTGCCGCCCACTAGTGTAGACCACCACCATGTATCTGACCCGGTCCGACCAAGCGCTCTCCAAACTCACCGCCTGCCACCCGAAAATACACAACCGGTAAAGATGATCACCAGATACCTCCCAGGTCTGGCTTTTGACTTCTAGAGTTCACATCAACAGCGATGGTTGGACAACACGCTGACTGACCAAGGAGGGCTGCAGAGGTGATTGAACCAGCAACCTTCTGATTACTAGTCCAGTACCTTGACCACTAAGCTACAATGTCACTTTGGAATTCCGCATTTTACCGCACATTGGAAGCTGGGGTCTGCCTGCAGGATCAGCCATTGTACTGGAGCAGAAAGAGCTGAGGGCCTTGCTCAGGGGCCCAAGAGTGGCTGCATAGCAGAGCCTGGATTTGAACCGACAATTCTCCGATTGATAGCCCTACCGTTTAAAGCTCTACCCATTAGGCCACCACTGTAATAATTCAATATGATACGTCGAGTGCATTTGAAACTGCTCCCCAGTTCCCCCAGTGGGAAGCACTCCAGCACATCCTCATCCACTGATGACCACAGTGGGGTCATTGTGGGGTCACTGTTTGTAAGAGTGTTGCACCCCCGTACGCACTCACCAGTTTAATCCGATCCTCCGAGCGTAGAATGTTGATCATCACCTGGAGGTGCTGAGGTAAATCTCCTGAAAATGAAAACAAAAACTACAGTCAAAACAAAGCCTCAAAGCTTCAACCTCAATGACCTCAACGACCTCCCACCTCCGTTAATAACCCAGCACCGCCCGCCGCCACGGCATACCGCTCACGTTAAATCAACAACAACGCCACAGGACTGCAGCTATTAAAAAAACACACGCAGGATTTATAGGAGGGAGTTCCAGGAACACATGATTCAAACCTCGACGAGTGAGGACCTAAATATGGACACAAATTCCCACGGACACCCTCCAACCTCTGGTTCCAGCCTCAAAAAAGGTGCCAGTTCAATAGTAATGTTCAATGGTTTTGGAAGGGATCTCCGCCAAGATTATGGTGAGGTGTCCACATACTTTTGGCCAGGAATACAAAGCACCTGCTCAACCTGACGTCGGGCTCATAAACATCTGTTTCCAACCTCGTGACCCTAAACAACCCCGCTTTCGGCCCTCCCGACACCCTCCAGTCGTTCCTCCACCCATGAGGTTCAAATTAGCAGCGAGTCCGACCTCAGACCTGCAAACAAATGACACGCTCCCCGCCCGACACCCAAACCGTCCAAGTTCCTTCAAACAATGGTCCGGTTTTGCTCGTTTGTACTCGTGGCATCCACGGACGGGTCTGACACACGTCTGGAGCCGGCGCCTGGGATGAGCTCGTGAATCTAACCACCGTCTGCATTAATAAGGGACTCAGGCTCTGATCAGATGTTGTTTTACACCCTGTCTGTGCGCACGTTTTTCTCCTAACCGGCGAGATCCATCGTCGTCCAACCACGCAGCACAAGCTCATGCTTAGGTGTCCACATACTTTTGGCACAGATCTTGCTCGGTACGACATGTCTAGGCAGCTTTCTCAGGCCGCATGCCTGTCTCACTCCGGCTCATTGACAAAAAGAAAGTGTGTATCGTTGGTGTATCTGACTCCTGACTAACTGCCGATGTGTCCAAAAACAACACGGGAAACGAAACCCAGACGTCCCAGCGCAGCGTTCCTGACCGGCTGCAACAAGAGCACAGATAAGATCAGATGATGTAAGCGGCATGAGAAGGGACAGAAAAAATGCAACAAATGGCACGATGAGCCGCCCGAACAGTAAAGGATGCTTGTTTAGCCAGATTCTGATATTTGGGTTCTGTGTGCTTGATCACAAAAACAATCAATCATCGTTATCAGAATCTGGACAGAACGACCTTCGCATAATCTCACCTGCCAGATACTTTTATTCAAAATGACTTACAAAAGCTCAGCCTTAAAGGTTTCATATCTTTTCGATTTATAAAAATAAGGACTTTGCGCCTTTACTTCTATCAGAGTCTAGTTTATGTCCTCTACAGAACCTAAAGTCTTTATAATGGACTTTGTAGCTTAGACACTTTTGAAGGTCAAGATCATGTTTTTATTATTATTATTATTATTATTATTATTATTATTATTATTATTATTGTTATTATTACTATTATTATTATTATTATTGTTATTATTACTATTATTATTATTATTATTATTGTTATTATTACTATTATTATTATTATTATTACTATTATTATTATTATTATTGTTATTATTACTATTATTATTATTATTATTGTTATTATAATTGTTATTATTATTATTATTACTATTACTATTATTATTATTACTATTATTATTATTTTATTATTATAATTATTATTACTATTATTATTATTTTATTATTATTATTATTACTATTATTTTATTATTATTATCATTATTATTACTATTATTATTATTATTATTAGTATATTTACTATTTTATTACATAATTATTATTACTATTGAGGCTATTATTAATAATTTTGTTATTAATATTATTGTTATTATTACTATTATTATATTTGCCATTTTTATTACATTATTATTATTATGTTACCATTATTATTATTATATTCTTATTACTATATTCTTTTTCTTATTATTATTATTATTATTATGGTGCTCAGGTGGCACAGCAATAAATTACACTGACCCAGTACTGCTGGAATCCAGGGTTCGAATCTTTAGCTGTGCTGTCAACCAATCCAATGTCTACATACAGACATGACTGACATGTCTGAGGGAGGGAGTTTGGCCAAGGTGGTTTGGCATCCTGTCTGTGGTGTGTTACCTTTATGCTGCACTTAACCTCTAATCTGGCTAATCCCCACAAACACACACACACATGAAAACACGTGGCACTGACTGTGCTCATCACACCAACACGGCCTGTGTCTGTGGGAATTTGTGCCCACCCAGACTCTGCAGACTGTAATCTAGCCTGTGTGTGTGTGTGTCTGTGTGTGTGTGTGTGTGTGTGAGAACTCACCTGCATGTTTGTGATGGGGGTGAGTTTTCTGACCCTGTGTGCTGCTGCCCTGCTGCAGGAACAGTGCCGCCCCCTTCACCATGAAAAAACTTTCACTCAGACTGAAACACAGAGACACAAAGAACATTAAAACATCAAGTGTTTAGAGCTCGAGTACGTCTGCTGGGCTGAGATGTTTGGCCACGATGACCGAAGGTAAGATGTTGCAACCCAACAACATCAGCTTCTTCCTGGAACACCTGTACAGGTGGTCCAGGAAGATTCTGGAAACTTTCTAGGCACTTCTGGAATATCCAGAGGTCACATTTTTGGTCAAGAACGTCCCGAGGAACCCAGGTCACACCAGAGCAGAAGACAGGAGCGTCTTTGTGCGAATGACTAAACCCTTCTCCGCTCTCGTCTCGTTTTTGTCTCTCGCGCCCACACTCTCGCTTGCGCCGTGTACGAGCGTGTCGGCGGATTACAGCGGCTTTTGTTTCCCTCCTCGGTTCCTTTGTTCTTTCTCTTTTGTTCTTCACATCTGTCCCACCAGCTTGTCATGCCGGGCGTGTGATCGCTGTCTGACAGAGCGGGACTGACGAACGTGACAAAAATCTCTGGACGCTCGACATCCTACAGAATTTTGGGTGCGTCTTTCGCTGTTTATGCTAAGAAAAAGTCGTTGGTGTTGGGCGAGAAGGCTTTGCTCATGGTCAGCGTTCTGATTCATCCCACAAATAAACAAGAGGGTTGAGGTCAGGGCTCGGCGCAGGCCGCTAGACTTCCTCCACACATCTGGTCTCCGATTCATCAAGAGTACAAGCGTCTCCTCTGAAGTAGCTTGTTGAAGCCATAATGCCTGTGTTGAAGCCATAATGTAGTGGTCGCTGCCTGTGCTGACCCCAGACTGTGATTTCTGCCTGTGTTGAACCCAGATTGTGATCTCTGCCTGTGTTGAACCCAGATTGTGATCTCTGCCTGTGTTGAACCCAGATTGTGATCTGCGCCTGTGTTGAACCCAGATTGTGATCTCTGCCTGTGTTGAACCCAGATTGTGATCTGCGCCTGTGTTGAACCCAGATTGTGATCTCTGCCTGTGTTGAACCCAGATTGTGATCTCTGCCTGTGTTGAACCCAGATTGTGATCTCTGCCTGTGTTAAACCCAGATTGTGATCTCCGCCTGTGTTGAACACAGATTGTGATCTTCGCCTGTGTTGAACCCAGATTGTGATCTGCGCCTGTGTTGAACCCAGATTGTGATCTGTCTGTGTTGAACCCAGATTGTGATCTGCGCCTGTGTTGAACCCAGATTGTGATCTCTGCCTGTGTTGAACCCAGATTGTGATCTGCGCCTGCGTTGAACCCAGATTGTGATCTCTGCCTGTGTTGAACCCAGATTGTGATCTCTGCCTGTGTTAAACCCAGATTGTGATCTTCGCCTGTGTTGAACCCAGATTGTGATCTTCGCCTGTGTTGAACCCAGATTGTGATCGTCGCCTGTGTTGAACCCAGATTGTGATCTCTGCCTGTGTTGAACCCAGATTGTGATCTGCGCCTGCGTTGAACCCAGATTGTGATCTCTGCCTGTGTTGAACCCAGATTGTGATCTCTGCCTGTGTTAAACCCAGATTGTGATCTTCGCCTGTGTTGAACCCAGATTGTGATCTTCGCCTGTGTTGAACCCAGATTGTGATCTTCGCCTGTGTTGAACCCAGATTGTGATCGTCGCCTGTGTTGAACCCAGATTGTGATCTTCGTCTGTGTTGAACGCAAATTGTGATTAATTGTGAAGAATAATACGTCCTGGTACATTTAGTCCATTCGTGTCCTTTGTTGACGTGTGATGCCTCGATATGTCATATATCATGATGCGCCCACCACCATACTTCACTTTGGGTTTGACGTTCTCGGAATCATCCGTGCAACCCTTCTTTCTCCAAACATGACGACCGCTGTTCTGATTGGTCTAAATCAGAAGTCGAGAAGCCAGGAAGTTTGATTTACACTCACTGTTCACTGTGTAACTGTTGTTCCTGCTGCTTTCAGGTCATCCTGCAACTCTTTTTTTTTCATTACCGCTGTCTTACTTACTTCATTATTAGTTGGAGAGCATCTGGTTGAGCCTTGGGTGAGATTTCCCCGGCTCGCTTTCCTTTTGCTAAACGTAAATCAATGTTTGTTTATTCATATAAATACAAACAGAAGCCGTCCAACACGTGTTTCCTTCTCACTGGGGTTCATTTTAACGGCTTTAACAGACACACGATGGTTTAACTGAACACGCGTCTCACTAGGAGAGGATAAAGTCGGATGTTTTCCTCACCGCCCCGACTTAAATGTGGCGCTGCATACGCTGTGATCTACAGCGGACTATAAATACACTCCGTATCACGGCCAGCGACACCCTCGAGTGTGTGTACACACTCCCTAACACACACACACACACACACAGCCTTGTTTATTAGGAATACCTGAGCTACGTGCCGCCTGCAAACGCCTGCCCTAATTGCAGATGAAATCATCTCTCGGTTGGCACCGGGTTATGCTTGGCACTGTGTTATGACAGATGTTATTTGACAGCAAAATTGCTATAAAAACGCTGAGCTAATTATCATAACCCTCTTACAGCTGTGCTTTACCGGCAGGACAAACACAGCACAGCGTGACACCATGATTACGTGACTTTAATTAATCAGGAAACTTCACTGCAAAGTTTACGACCAGATTTTATTGATTTCTGACACATTTGGCCAAAGATCATGATGATCTCTGCCTGTGCTGACCCCAGATCATGATTTCTGCCTGCGTTGAACCCAGATTGTCATAATCTCTACCTGTGTTATACACAAATTATCATGATTTCTGACTGTGTTGCTGCCTGTGTTGACCTTATATCATGAAGATGAACCTAATTTAGGATTTTTCTACCTGTGTTGGCTCCAAATTATGATTTTAGACTGTGTTTAGACCCTAGAGAAATGATGATCTTTGCCTGTGTTGAACCCAGATTATGATGTCATGAGTTCTGCCTGTTTTAAACACAAATGATAATGATTTCTGCCTTTGTTGATCCTATATCATAAAGATCTCTGTGTTGAAACTAGATCATAAATTTTCTACCTGTGATGACTCCAAATTATGATTTTAGACTGTGTTACCCTAGATAAACAAAGATCTCGGCCTGTGAAAACCCAGATTGTGATGGTCACTCCCTGCCTGTGTTAAACCCATTTGATGGCTGCCTGTGTTGACCCAATACCGTAAAGAACTCTACCTGTTGAACCCAGATTGTGATGGTCACTCCCTGTGTTGAAGCCCGACTGTGATGGTCGCTGCCTGTGCTGACCCCAGATTATGACTGTCTAAACCTCTGCCTGTGTTAAACAGAAACAATGATGATGGCTGCCAAGATGATCTCTGTCTGGGAAGGACCTTTCCTGTCCCAGCATGACTGCGCCCCTATAAAGACCTGAAGAAAAGTTCCAGCATCCCACACTGAACCCTGACAGCTCTGGAATGCACCGGAACGTCGACCTTTTGACCGAATAGGCACAAATTCCCACAGACATACTTCAAAGTCTTGTGAAAGCCTTGTCACCAAAGGTCACATAGAGGTCATGCTAGTTTAACACAGTTTGTTTTTAAACCGGGTGTCTGACAAGCTCACAGAGAGGCGTCTGTAGTGTATATGGGCACAGAGAAGTCACCAGCTACAGTCCACCACAACCCCTATTACGAGGTAAAATTAAGTATTAAAACAAAATTCTAGGAATTTCTACAGCACTAAATTGCTCATCTAAGTAGCCTAGCGATTAAAGTACTGGACTAGTAATCAAAAGGTTGCTGGTTCAAGTCCCACCACTGCCAGGTTGCCACAGTTGGGCCCTTGAGCAAGGCCCTTAACCCTTAATTGCTTAGACAAAATACTGTCACAGTAATGCAAGTCACTTCGGACAAAGGCGTCTGGACTACTAACCAAAAGGTCGCTGGTTCAAGTCCCACCACTGCCAAGTTGCCACTGTTGGGCCCTCGAGCAAGGCCCTTAACTCTCAATTGTTTAGACAATAAACTGTCACAGTACTGTAAGTCGCTTTGGATAAAACCGTCCAGACTACTAATCAAAAGGTCGCTGGTTCAAGCCCCACCATTGCCAGGTTGCCACCGTTGGGCCCTTAACTCTCAATTGCTCAAACAATATACTGTCACAGTACTGACTCACTCACATGCGGTAGATCTCACTCTGGCTCAGCACGGCGTTCTCCACGAAGTACGGCAGCATGGCGAGCGCGGCCCCCCGGTGCCAGTCCAGCGCCAGGTGCATCCTGCTGGCACGGCTGCAGCACCCGAACGAAACGCCCGGCGGCTTCCAACGCGCCAACGAATCAACGTTCCTGTCAGAGCAAGTTTCTTCTGAGACGGGAATTTTCAGTCACTCCTCATGTCCTTCCCTCTCTCTCTCTCTCTCTCTCTCTCTCACACTCGCTCACACACTCGCTCACACCACACACACTCTCCCTCACACACACTCTCTCACACACACACACACACACACTCTCACTACAGATAATGTTCTGCTCTGTTCTGCTTCGGCTGACAGACTGGTGGAATCTCCACCCCAGAGCCCGGGGCAGAACACACACACACACACACTTCTTGGTTTCATGGTTTTATAGTATCAGAACTGAACTGGGGACTAGGACGGGGCCTTGTAAACCACAGTGGGACCAGATTGTAAGATTAGAGAGAGTAAGATGTGTCATTTGTGTTGCCTGGATCACATAAATAATCATGGAATAATGTGGGTCATTGAAAAACAGTTTGAAAAACCCTGGCCTAGTGAGTAGAGCTTTGAGCTATCAATCGGAAGGTTGTGGGTTTATATCCTGAATCTGCCATGCAGCCACTTTTGGGCACGTCTCGGCTCCGCGGGCATTGACCCTGTGCACTGACCCCAGCTATGTTGCAGGGAAAAATAATAATAATTGAATAAACTTGTACGCAAACGCCCCCTTGTGGAGGCTTTTTGCTCCGTCTTGTAAACCCCAGTGGGACCAGATTGTAAGCTCAGAGAGAGAAAGATTCGTACCACTGTACTGAGTGGGTCTTTTTTAATTTTTTGTCTATTTTACCAGTCGATTACATATAAACCAAATGCACGATTCTGGAAGCCGCCAGAGCCCCGATAAGCTCACAGAACTAAAATAAACGCCGTCGGCACGCTGTCTCCTCGAGGGGGGGACGAGTGGACGGTCCGGCGGAGGGAAGTCCTGTCCTTTCAACCCTCAGATTAAGGAGGCTGAGGTACTAATAGGGCAGCTCTATCTTAAAGCTGATAAGCTGTACTGAAGCAAAGCAGAGCTGGGAACAAAAACAACACACACACACACACACACACACGAGGAACATTTATATACTACATGGCCAAAAGTATCCGGACACCTTGAGAACAAGCTTGTCGGACATACACAGATTCAAAACCATTGGCGGTAATATGGTGGCACCACTAGCTACCAATTATTTTAAGGCATTGAGAGCCTTAACACTTTTTGGAGTGTGCCTGTGGGAATTCATGCCTATTCAGACTTTCCCAAACTGCTGCCTTCAACATTAATTATTTTATACGTCTAGTAGGAATGCATGTATTCGAAATATCTGAAATCACAAATTAGGAGGGGGGCGTCCCAATACTTTTGCTT
Source organism: Trichomycterus rosablanca (assembly GCF_030014385.1). NCBI lineage: Eukaryota > Metazoa > Chordata > Actinopteri > Siluriformes > Trichomycteridae > Trichomycterus > Trichomycterus rosablanca. Next base: position 20,410,253 of record NC_086008.1, on the reverse strand, counting down.
ATATAGTGCAGTTCTTGACGGCTCCGGGAATTCCAGTGGAATGTCGGGATGTCGGAAGTCGGGACCTGGTGATAGTTTGAATTCTCCAGGGTGCAGGGTTCAAACGTTCAGAGGTCACAGTGAGACCTGTGTGCGTGATCTTTTCGGCTATAACAGGAGCTGCTCTTTTGAGGAGGCTTTCACAAGACTTTGAAGTACGTATGTCTGTGGGAATTTGTGCCCATTCTGTCAAAATAAATGAGCTTTGTATGGCTGATGTTGATTCCGGTTCATTCCAAAGCTGTTGAGCTGGAATGTTGTGTCTTCATAGGGGCGCAGTCGTGCTAGAACAGGTAGGACCTTCCCTAAACTGTTGCTGCAAAGTCAGAAGCATGTAATTACCCTGAGACGGCTGGACGGCTGGATCGGTAACTCACGTAACACCACCGAGTCATCCAAGCCGCATCATGTGACTCAGCATTAACACAACGACCCCGTCCAATCACGGCACACCGAGCAGGTGTGTATTAATCCACTCATCACACACACACACATGGTGTCGTTCCTGCACAGCATACACAGAAGCTTCTTTTCTCCAAGGACGAAGGTCACGCAACAGTCATCCTGACAGTGCAAAGCAGAAATGAAAGCTATAAAAGGGCACCTAGGTGGCATACTACCTCAGACACCTGGGTTTGAACCTCTCAGGTGTTGTGGAATGTTCTTAGATCGTGACCTGGTGTTCCTGTAGGAATTTTCAGGTGTCAGTGGTGAAGGCAAATATGCAGTTAAGTTACTGGACTACTGGTCAAGCCCCACCATCATTAAGTTGCCGCTGTTGGACCCCTGAGCAAGGCCCCTAACCCTCAATCAATCCACATAAAAAAACAAACATCAATCAAATTCAACCAGGACTGAACGGTCCACGAAAAGCACGAGCGGCTCAGTACCCGGATCACATTCCTTCCCGCGTCATTATGCAACATCTGCGCTGAACTCGCTCTGGCGCGATGCCGAGTATCCTCGCTCGCCCCTAAACCTGCGCTGATATGAAAGTTCACCCAAACAAAAGCGCAGATAGCCGTGCTTGGCTGCTCCAGTCGCTGCGCCCACATGATGAAACCGACGCCAGGCTCCCAGCCGCGTAGATCCCACCGATACCACCTCGAGGAGGTACGCGGTGTCGTGTGTGAGGTATCCGACCCTTCCTGATAAGACCTCGTACTGTAAGAAAAGTCATAAGGACGTAAACCTGGCCAATGAACTCAAATTCAGGGTGCTCGTCGGTTCGAATCTCGGCTCGGCTGGACGCCTATGCAATCAATGATTGGCTCGTTCGCAGGGTGGGTGCCGGAGGGATTCCTCATGATACAACTGCGACCTCTGCTGGCTGATTGATGCACAGAGACGGGGGATAATGGAGATCGGTGTGTAACTCTCCATGCGCGAATCTGAGCCACATATGAACTCAGTTGTTGCCTAGTGGTTAAGGTACTGGACTAGTAATCAAAAGGTCGCTGGTTCAAGCCCCACCACTGCCAGGTTGCCATAGTTGGGCCCTTAACCCTCGATTGCTTAGTACTAGTAAGTTGCTTTGGATAAAGATGCAGTTCACTACTGCACACGTGTTAGGCTCTCCTCGGTCAGGAGTGGAGGTCAACATCAGTAAATGCAATCGGGTAATTAGATATGAGTAGATTGGGGTGAAAATTCATATTAACACCAACAGCTGGAATAAATCATCCAACGAGCTCACAGTCGGGCGTCCGTATACTTTCGGCCGTACGGTATAACCGAGGAGCTCCGTCTCAACCTGTCCTACATGATTAAACACGTGTTGTTCTTTAACAAAGTATGAAACAATCTGCATCGGCTTTAAAAAGTACATTTAATTCCTCCACGTGTCATTTCAGGTTGTCGGGATCGATGATATCAGTGCAGGTCCGAACCCGTCGCCGCCGTCTCCGCCGCGGTACGCCAGCATATAAATCGGTTAAATCACACGTGAACGATTTACACAATCCATCATACAATAAACATCCATCATGACTCCTGGGCATTGGTAAGGTAATAGGGAATTGGATATGACTAGATTGGGAGAAAATCTTTTGATTCTGGGCACTGAGCATTGCGCTCGCATTCCAAATCATGCGCCGAATGTCCGTTCACGTCTCCAGAGGACATGAAGTCAGACGCTGCAGTTTTGTGCCGCGACTCTCTGACCTCCTTTCCTGCATCCTGTTTTGGAGAAAAGCGCCGATTTCTCCGGGCCGCGAGAGACGAGAAGATCCGAAACGGAGAACAATCGTCCCGACGCTTGTCACATGACCTCGTCCGCAAAACAGGACGTTGTTAATTAATAAGGTGTCGGGGCGGGAACAGGACGCAGGGTTACGTGTCACGTCCGGAAAGCCACACTAGGCCTTTTGTAAATCCTCCACCACTTACTTGTACAGGTGCCTCGACCAGCCAGCAGAGGTCGCATTCGCAGCGGCAAAGAGAAACCCTGTAAACCTCCATGTTCGAAGCCCGGCCAGGTCGATAGCACCACCGATGTTAGAACTCTCAAATTTCAGTTACTGTTAACACCAACAGGAACTGCTGACCACATCTGGCAAACTGACCCTCGTACCAGTGGCTTTAACAAGGCGTCACGTTCTTATCCGAGCTGCACTTTCGAAACTACATCTGCAGACCTGGAAACAACTTTTCACTTCATCCTGTTTTTGTCTGGTTGACCCAGATTCTGAACCAGAAAGGACGTTTTGGGAGCGCTGACTCGGGCTGGTGCGCTCCCAGAGGACTCCGGAGCTCGCCTGAGAGTGTTTTCGACGCATTTACCTCCATCCAGTGTCTTATAGCGCATTTATTTTTCATGCTACACCACTTTTAAAAGACTCGTCAAATGAGTAGAACTGATCTGAAAAGCTTTGCACGGTGCCTAACACATGCTTTGTATGATTGTGTCCAAGAACTTTCTGAAACATGGACAATCTGGACGTAAATCCCATTTTATTTACATCCAGTAGTTAATTATACTGTATTTCAATATCTCATGGACATTAGGGGGTGGTTGTAGCCTAGTGATTAGGGTACTGGACCAGTAATCAAAAGGTCACTGGTTCAAGTCCCATCACTGCCACTGTTGGGACCTTGAGTTAGGCCCTTAACCCAAAATTGCTTAGACAATATACTGTCCCAGTAATGTAAGTCGCTTTGGATAAAAGCGTCCGGACTAGTTGTCAAAAGGTCACTGGTTCAAGCCCCACCACTTCCAGGTTGTCACTGTTGGGCCCTTGAGCAAGGCCCTTAACTCTCAATTGCTTAGAAAATATACTGCTATGCCCCACTGCTAGGCTACAACTGCCCTATTTCAATTCCTCCGCCGCTTGCACCACCCCCACGCTGGTCCTCGTACTGCTTTTATACACGGGTCAGTGGTAGATTCTCATGGACAGAAGTACCACAAACTGAGCATCACGCTATGCCCCATGTGTATCCTCCACTACTCGTCCAGGACCGTCAACCACACAGCAGGTAATTAGGATAAACTCTATCCGACCTTCCCTCACTCAGACGCCACCAACTGTGTCTGCTGAGCGCCTGGCCAGGCAGGTAGCACCACTGAAACTTGAGCTCTCTCAAGCGTTTGATCCCTCTGCACTGAGCACCCTACATTCGCAATTTTGAGATGTTCCATAACACACAAGCAGATATCTTACCTCTGATTCAGCCGTCTATCATCATCACTTCCAAAATCCTACCAAGAGAAAACAAAAGAAAAGAGAATTACTTCTTTCAATGTCATATTATCAACTTATTCATCTCATTTCTTTTCAAGCAACTGGTTTATCATGGTCAGGGCCATGGAGGATCCACAGAGAACATGAGGAACATCTTGAACATGGTGCCAATCAATGGCAGGACTTTAGCCTCCCCCCCTCCAGACATCATATAGAATTATTAACACTGGTGGGCCGGTTTTCCTTTCGCCCCCATTGTATATTCATTAGGAACTGCATAATCTTGGCTGAGAATGGATTAGTTCTGACTCCAACGTTGTCGTGTAAATTCCACGTCTGTGTAGAATAAACTTGCACTAGTGAAAACCAACACTGCAGGAAAAGCCTGCAGCGACCCCACCTTTCTGAGGCCAGAGAGCAGAGAAGAAAACCACACAGTCGTCTCAAAACCATGTGGTTTTATTATAACAATATCCACACTAAAAATAGTTCCTCATTGTTCAGGGAGGACAGAACACCGGTGATTAGGTTACTCACCACAACAGGAACAATCAAACAAAGCAGGTAAGCCAACAACCTGAAGGGAAACGACACAAGTTGAACCGAAACTGGAAAATTGGCCCTGGAAGACAGGTTCCCACAATGCACCACTCCTTCTCTGTTTCTCTATGGGTGGAAATTCCACGTCTATGTGTTTAACCTTTGAAAGAAAGCTGTGGAACCAGACCCCATGGCCTAATGTAATAAATCACCAGGATCTAGCCTGACAGTTTTGATATAATGGCTCTATATGGTCAGAAGTATGTGGACACTCAATCATAAGCTTGTTGGACGTCCCATTCTTATACAATCTGCATTTATAATGAGCTACCCCCCAACTTGCAGCTATAATATCCTCGGAGAAGGCTTTCGACTTAATTTTGGAGTGTGTCTGTGGAGTCATGGCTCACAATCAATGTTCCAATTCGGCCTATAGTCACAAAGGGGTACGATGGGAATGGAGGACTTCATATTAATGCTAGATGTTTTGGAATAGGGTGTCTAACAAGCTTATGGTCAGGGTTCCACACAGTTTTGGCCGAATAGTGTACGTTTTAGCTTTTGTAGCTTCATTTAGGGACACATTGGATGGTTAGAAACGCATGTTTTATTATTAGCAATATGATTATATGATTTATGATTATATTAATAGAGTAAGTATTATTTTGTGGCCGAATATTGAACGTTTTATGTTAGAGTTAAGTTTTTTTTTTACCTCATAGCTTTTATAGCTTAATTTAGAGACACTATGGGTGGTTAAAAACGTATGTTTTATCATTATTATTATTATTATTTAAACTATTATTAAATGTTTTTTTTCTAATTTATAATTATATTAATAAAGTAACTATTATTTTTTGGTGTTAGCTTTTTTACCTCATAGCTTTTGTAGCTTCATTTAGGGACACTTTGGATGTATGTTTTATAACTGTCATTACTATTAAAACTATTCTTAGATTTTGTTTTTATAATTTATAATTATTTTAGTAAATTTAGTATTATGTTTTTGGCCAAATAGTTATATTAGTGCTACGTTTTTCCCCTCATAGCTTTTGTAGCTTCATTTAGGGACACTTTGGATGGTTAAAACGTATGTTTTATCACTATCATAATTACTATTTAAACTATTATTAAATATTTTTTGATAACTTATAACTATATTAATAAAGTAAGTATTATTTTTTGGCCGAATAGTGCACGTTTCATGTTGGTGTTAGCTTTTGTAGCTTCATTTGTTTTAGGGGCATTTTGGACGGTATAAACCATTTCATCATTATTATCATCACTATTAAAACTATTATTAAATATTTGTATATAATAATGTATGATTATATTAATAAAGTAAGTATTATTTTGAAGGAAATGGGAAATCTGTGGTAAGTGCAATGCTAGTATCTGACCAACCGCCTTCGTTATAGAGCAGTTTGGTATAAAAGTGAAGCTTCTGCCCTCTACTGATCAAACTCAGGAACTGCAGCCAAAACACACGGACACCAAATTGATGAACTGGTTTATGATTGATGCCCAGCTAGGAAAAGCAAGAAAAGGGCCTTCCCCAAACTGTTAGCACAGAGTCAGAAGCACCTACTGATTTTATACACCTGTTAGCTATGTCTGGATCACCTGAACTCAATCATTAGGAGGGGTGTCCATGTAGTTTACAAATTCTCTTTATTACTGTATATTTTAACCCAGTTTGTTTTATCCTCATACGCAAAACATGAAGCACAAAGGGAACACAGGAGTAAAAACACAGGAGCAGGAAATGGGTCCATGTTTTTGGAAGTGGACATCCAACAAGTTTATGATCAGGTGTCCACATACTTTTGGTCATACAGTGTAATCAGTGTATTTGTTTACATTGTAGCTCTGTATGAAAGTAAATCATGCATCGTCTGCTGATTAAACTCACAATGTAAGGATGATGCTAAAGGTACTGAAATCATGCCAGTATGGTCAGTGTATGCCATCCCATAAGTACCCATTTATAACACAGTCTACAAGGTTGACTGACACTAATAGTAGTGCTGGCAGTTAGCTTCTTATAAATGCTCTGAAACGGACATTTATTGCGCCAGTGAAATGTAACTTGAGCTGTTTTGTGCCCGCGCAGTGCCAGCTCGTTCGAATTGGGAAACCATTTGCTCGAGCACAGCATCACAGAGCAAACAGCTCTTATGTTACTAGCCTAATAGCCAGCGCATTTATTGCTAATCCGATGATAAATAGCTGATGAGATGGACGTAGCTCCTGGCATGGGTTGTGTTACAAACCAAACCCTGAAGAAAATAGATGGCATCAGAATGGCACAGAGAGAGCATGAGGTTAATGCCTCATTACAAAGACAAATGTCAGGTGTGTGCATGCAAAGTCAATGGATCATTGTGAAGGCAAATGCCAGGTGTGTTTTGACTCCATGACCAAACCCTTTGGTCTGACGACTCTCTGGTTAGATCAGCTTAATATCTTTGTTACCTTTAATTACCTTTAATAATTGTTAATTATTTGTTACCTTTAATGATTCAGTTCCTAAGGAAGCAGATTACACAAGTTGGACAAAAACACGATTTCTGAAACATTGTCATTTATGTATGGAACAAAGTCATCCATCACAGTAACCCTGTAAAAATACAGATGGTTTTACCATGGCTTTTTCCTGTTCTGGGTCATGGTGGGTCTAGTTTCCCCAAATTTACTGGATACAGAGCACCATCGCAATATGATCTGCATAAAGACCTACGTGACTTGAAATGGACCAAATTGTTATTGCTTGACCACAGAGTTGAATTAACTTCCAATCAACAAGGGTTGCTTACAATTCCCACAGACAGTGGTAAATAAAAGGACAACACATGAATCACAGACAGGCTGTTGGGTTGGCCAAGTCTCTTTGATGCAAGAGGACATGAAGACAATGGTGACTGCTCCGGAAGTGGCTTAAATTGCAGAATAATTGTAATAATGGTGATGTGTGACGATTAATGGTGATTAATGTGCCCATGCCTTAAAGTGCCCATGCCTCACCTACAATGAGCATGCAGGCATCGAAACTAAAAATCGGAGCAATTAAAAAAAAAAAAAAAAAGGTCCAATGATTGGTTCTCCAAGATCATGTGGATGGCCTGGCATGTGTGCACTGTTTCCAGTGGAAAAGATGGCACCAGGATGAAGTGAAGGACAATCCACCTCCAGATCCAACAGCATACAGAAGTTAAAGGATCTGCTGATAATTTCCTGGTGCCAGATACCACAGGAACCCTACAGATGTCTTGTGGAGTCCGGGTTTCAGTGGGTCAGAGCTGTTTTGACAACTGACCATCCAAATAAAATAGTCCCTTATGTAATGTATGGATACTATATACACTAAATAGGCTTTTTTTCCATTTAAGTAAATCCATTTTGGAACAGGTTTAAAATGGACGAGACGAGACCCTTTGTGAGACGCCAACTGGAACTCATCTGGATTTAAAATAATAAATCTTAGATGCTTAGAAGATTGTATAGAAAGATCCTCTGAGCTGAGAACCATTACCCATTTAAAGAACCTATGAAGAACCTTTGGGTTCTGGGCAGTTTCACTGATGTTCCAGCATCTTCTAAGTGGGTGTTAGGAGGACCACTCGGTGACAGAAGAAAAGTGTAGGCATCATTAAATTAGATTTCCACAACCTTCATGACATGTCAACTTTTGACTTTAGTTGTTTACATTTCACAGGGTTCTTTATGTAGATACTTTTCTGTTAGGAACCCTTGGGGAAGGTTAATTTTGAGGGTTAATGTGCTTATAGATTTGACAGATATTTAGGTAGCTTGTAGCTAACCAGCTAGCTCATTCACAATAAACAAAACGACTTGACAGTAAACAAGCTGCGACGGTGTTAGCATTCCAGGCTAGCTAATAAAGGGTGCAGAAAATAACAATAGTCTATTTATGGTATGACACCGTTGAAATGTGTGTTTATTATCCCGGCTGCGAGGAGTCGACACTTAAAGCTAGTTAATGATTATCCAGCCCAAACGGACATGTTATTTCGGATTATATCCGCTACAAGCACAAGGAATGAAGATTATTATTAACCTAAATAACATTATTTAATGTAACGCGTTAACCCACACAGGATACCCGGGCCTCCTGTACATCCTCGCTGTGTCGTTAAAAAACCCACCCGGTAAAATGTGCCCCCCCCCTGGTTCCTGATTCGCCGGCTTACCGTCTCGTCCTTGGCGGTGCTGGCGCTGGCGGTGCTCGGGGTCGGAGACCGCTGTAGTGTCACCAAAGCCATGATCCTTCAACAATCCTTTAGTCCAAATAGTTAAAAACCAGTTTCAAATCAAATCAAACCATGAGCGATCCGACTGAGAGTTCCTACTGCACTCATCCCAGCCGGAGCTGTGATTTCAGAAGCTCCGATTTGCATAAGACTGAGCCTGGTTTAGTCCAGACCAGCTCCAGTATAATCTCCTGCATGGTATTAAAGCATAAATCATGCATAATAATGTACTGCATCAAACCATTAAGTCATCTCTATAAAAACATCCTACAGGGAGGGAGACCACACCACTGAACTGAACTCACTACAGCATCATCTAGTCTAGTACTGAAACACAATGCAGAAGTGATGCTGCTGCTGCTGCTGCTGCTATTGACTCTCAGCACTATTGACTGGAACACACTCCTACATTTATTTAGTTTGTTTATTGTTTATTAGGATTTTAACGTCATGTTTTACACTTTTGGTTACATTCATGACAGGAAACGGTAGTTATCTTCACACGAGGTTGATCAGTTCACAAGGTTATATCGAACACAGTCATGGACAATTTAGCATCTCCAATTCACCTCACTTGCATGTCTTTGGACTGTGGGAGGAAATCGGAGCACCCGGAGTAAACCCACGCAGACACGGGGAGAACATGCAAACTCCACACAGAAAGGACCCGGACCGTCCCACCTGGGGATCGAACCCAGGACCTTCTTGCTGTGAGGCGACATTTAGTTAGTTATTTACACTGCATATGCAGTGCAGATCTTGTAGAAGAGGTGGAAATAACCATAAAGCGCTAATACATATTTTAATAATAGGTAAAATTATCTAATCAAATTATTTATTAATTTATTCTTTGACCTGGGGGAATATTTAGAGTCAGGGGTGTCGTAGTGGGGTGAAAAGTGGGACTGAGTTACCAAGGCCCCAAGTCGGGGGAGGGCCCTTGAGGAGTCTAGAAGGAGTCTGGACTGGGGTGAGGGGGGCCCACCATGGGCACTGCTTGTGCATAGGGTCCAGAATTTGGTGCTATGCCCCTGTTTAGAGTAGCTGGTTGACCTAGGCTTGTTTTTGGAAAGTGGAGGCAAACAGGAGATGATACTCGAACCCTGAGGTCGAAGTCCCCAAGCCTACCCCTTATTTTGATTATTATATATTATACTGTATATAATTGTATACATTTACATTTTCAGTATTTAGCAGATGCTTTTTTTTTTTATCTAAAGTGACTTACAGTACTGTGACAGTATGTTGTCTAAGCAATTGAGGGTTAAAAGCCTTGCTCAAGGGCCCAACAGTGGCAACCTGGCAGTGATGGGGCTTAAACCAGCGACCATTTGATTACTAGTTCAGTACCCTAACCGCTAGGCTATAACTGCCTGTAAATATTGTTATTCTTTATTATTATTATTATTATTATTATTATTATTATTATAGCCAAGTTCTCGCAATGGTTCATTGCATCCAGTGATTCTGGAGAAACTGGACCCACTGAGACCCTGACAAGGATAAATTAGTGGTAAAACCAACTTTCAAGAATTCGTCAGTCAGAATAACTTGTTTCTAAGACCCCTTTGCTGTAAGTCAAGCATTCAGGTCTGTATCAGGTCTGCGTTCTCCAGGATCCTCTTCTAAAGCCACGTGGAGCTTTTTCTTGTCTGATCTTTGTCCAAAATCCAGGTGAACCCAGCAGTTTCATACAGAGCAGGGTGGTAAAAGGGTGGTAAATGATTAATTGTGTCACATTTTTCTTTAATAGCTGCACTCATTGTGTTCCTCTAGTAATTTATTCGTGTGTGTAACTGCATTTGTAAACTGGGTTCGTTTTGTCCAGCTTCATTTGTGTTTCTGGTTTTGAACTAGTTTGCCTACGATTTGACCTGGTATGAATGATTTGCCTACATTAATCTGAGCCTTCCTGACTAATCCAGATCGTTTCAGGTCTCACTAGGGCATCTCAAAGTGCTTCCGGGACCACTTACCTGCTGGATAGTCCGATAACACCTCGGCTTCAGCTCATGGACAGATGACCTTACACTCTCCTCAACATTTTTAATAGAGAGTTAAATTCATAGTTACCTCAATAACATAACGTTAGTCACAACAAGACCTTCTTTGGAACAGCTGAAGGATCAGAATACCATTTGTATTGTCTTGGTTTGCTACTCTTCTTTGTTTTCCATCTTTGTCTTTTGGAGTCATGAATTGATATTAGCTGAGGTTGGACACTCCTGGGTAGATTTTCCACATTACCATAGCTCTCACTGCTTTGAGGTCCTAGAGCCCTAGAATGGCTGTTTTTAGTTCTTCTTACATTTGTTTAGACTGTGTCCTTGTTTTCTTTAATTATTTTTACTGTATTATATTTTTTATACGCAGTCTCACGCCATGGTGATCAAAACTTGCTTGACTGTGGACTGGGAACATTGACACAAACCAGACCTTATTGTCCAGTGACAGTGCACTATATAGGCTAAATAGGCTTAAATACCTACAGATATGTTCCAAAATCATGTGAAAAGCGTTCACAGAAAGCAGCTCCACTGTAATTGCCATGGTTAGGTGTCCACACTCTTACAAGCGTGTGTAAAGTTTTGCTTGTAATTCATTTACGGCGATGTCAGTAAAACTCGGGGATCTTGAACGCTGCACGGTGCTATGTTACTTTGGCCTCACATTATGTAACAACTGATTCCCGACAGTTCAGTAGTTCTGACAGACTGGAGCTGCAGGATTGAGGTGAGTCTGTCTGTTTTACAGATTTACACTTTTGCACGACTTATAGAAGTCAGTCTGCACTAATAATTTACTTTATACAAAGTTCTGTACTGTTTAATTTGTTTTGTACTGTGATCATTTGCATTTTAAGTAGACCCCTAATGAAAGGAATAGCCTGAAGGACCAACATAATACATGCTGGTTGCAAGCACGCCACCAGTATGGCTATACGAATTGACCAGCACAAACCAGTTTGGACCAGTATAGAAGTAATGCTGAGCTGGCTTGGGGTAGCATTTGGTAAAATCTGGTTGGATCATGCATAACGCAAATACATCCAAGTTAAAGCCACCAATCCACCTTTTGCATGTTTTGGAATGTGGGGGAAAAGTACCTGAAGAAAACAGGAGTGGGCACAGAGAGAACATGCCAAACCCTCAAAGTGTCTGCTAATTTATGAAATCAATTTTCTTTTTTTAAGAGACATGATCAGCTTCCAATGTTGTGGCAACAGTTTGCGGATGGCACTTTCCTGCTCCAGTATAACCTGACCTCAGTCCCATTAATCCCATTAATCACGATCCAAAACCTTGTGGAAACCCTTTTAAGAAGACTGAAGGCTTTTATAGGGGGGGCAGATGGTTTTGGAATGGGATGTTCAACAAGCTCACGGTCAGGTGTCCACATACTTTTGGCCATGTATTGTACATGCAGATGTTTTTGTTGCAGCCATGCGGGTAGCGGTCATCGGCGCCGGGGTCATCGGCCTCTCCACGGCCCAGAGCATTTACCAGCGTTTTCACGACAAGGTCGGTCCCCTGAATATAGACGTCTACGCTGACGTCTTCACTCCACTGACCACCAGTGACGGGGCGGCGGGACTGTGGCAGCCGTACCTCTACGACAAGGGCAACGTCCAGGAAACGTAAGAGCTACATTTTAGTTGGGTCAAGCAATGATCCAAGAAATGTACAATTTTGACCAAATACAGTCCAAGCAATTGTGGGTTAAGCAGTTTACAATTGATAGCAGTTGAGGGTTAAGGGCCTTGCTTAAGGGCCCAACATTGGCAACTTGGTGGTGGTGGTGGGGCATAAACCAAACAACCTTTAGATCAGTAGTCGAGTATCTTAACCGCTGAGCTAACACCACCCTTTTATCCAAAGCAGTTTACAGTTACAAGCAGTTGAGGGTTAAGGGCCTTACTCAAGGGCCCGACAGACGTCATTTCATGTTTGCTTTCTCCACAGGAAATGGAACAAAGAAACGTTTGACTACCTGCTGAGCTTCCTCAGCCGTCCTGAAGGTGTGGAGATGGGGATATTCCTGCAGTCCGGGTACAACCTGTGTACCAAGAAAGTCCCGGTAAGATCTACGGGTGGATACGTGTTACTCCCGAAAGTATTTGGATGGTCGTGGTTTCGGACAAGCTCAGGGTCGTGTGTCCGCATACTTTTGGCTATACTGTGTATAAATGTATAAGTTAAAGGGTCACAGACGTTCAACTTAAACTTTAACACCCTGAGCTGATTATTTATGAACTTTATGGAGCTGGTCGGACTTTGATTGTTCTGAAATGTTCTGCTGCTTGTTGAGCCCTTTTAGCTGCTATTTTTGTGCTAACAACCCGTGGTGTGTCTAGTGTAACTGAACCCAATTCCTCATTGGTCGATTGAGTAACTAAGGGGGCAAATACTTTTTCCTTCCATAAACAAATTCCTCGTTTATTAACGATACTGTAATTAGAGGAAAATAATGTTTTGGTGTTTTCGTCTCTGCAGGATCCCTCGTTTAAAGACATCGTTTTGGGTTTTCGTGAGCTCACCGAGCGTGAGCTGGATATGTTCCCGGGATACAGGTACACGCATACATACGGCCACTTTATTAGGAACACCTGTACACCTGCTCGTTTAGATAATCAGCAGTTCAGCCAGTCATGTGACCCTAGAGCATCACACTGATTAAAAAACCACCAGGTATAAAACATCCAAACATCCAGCTTTAGTATTTAAGCAAGGAAGATTCCTGACATGATAATTTGACAAAAAATGTATCTGACTATAATAAGACAATTTAAAATAATCATTTCAGCTTCTACAGTGCATAATATTAGTGAAAGATTACGGGAAAGGCAAGTAACTATTACTGATTGACTTTAGATCTTAGCATGCTTTTGTGATCCTCACATACATTTATAAATACTTTAAAAAACCATCAACAATAAATGCTCTTCTATTGCAAGTTAAGACTGTACTTAACTGCCGAAGCCGTTTGTCAAGTCCAGAATCGCTGCTGACCACACTGGACCCCAGTCTAGACCACCCTGAATTGACTGATGCACAGTTAACGGTGCACCAGGGAAAATATAATCTGATTGACTTTAACCGTGGCTCAGTTGTTGGCACCAGATGAACTCAGGGTATGTCAGATCTGCAGGCGTAAAAGCCTTGTTGACGAGAGAGAAGTCTGATGACACAAAGGCTACGGTAACACGAATAACCAATCTTTACACCCATAGTGATAGGGCTACAACGGATCACACTGGGTTTCACTACTGTCAGCCAGAAATAGGAAACAGAGGCTACAGTGGGCACAGGTTTACTGAAAAAAGATAGTAAGAGATTGAATGGGAAACTCAACATTACTCGATTGTTCGTTGTTGTGGACGTTTCCCTAACCGAGCATTATGTCTTTCTCAGTTTTGGCTGGTTTAACACCGCATTAATGCTGGAGGGGAAGACCTACCTGCCGTGGCTCATGAACTGGTGAGGAATGAACGTTTATCTCACAGCTGATCTCTGTATAATAGATGAATGTTTACTGAATTTAATAAGATCAGTGAAAACAGATCAATGAAAATTTAAGTCTGTACCGAACTTTGGGTTTGAAGTTTGTTAACCTTTATTAACCCTTAAATGTTTTTTTTTTTTACTTTGCTTTGCTCAGGTTGACAAAACGAGGTGTGAAGTTTCACCAGAGGAAGATCAGCTCATTCCAAGAGGTCAGAATGTTAAACTGTTTGTACCAAATTGATTAATTGCATATTTGTTAGAGGAAATGATTTCAGATTATTAAAATTAAAACCTCACCTAATAATTATTATATTAATATTAATATAGCATTTATGTTAAAAGGTCTTCAATACTTTCACATTCGAAGTGAAGTCCAGTGAAGCTAAGGAAGAAAAGTAGAAATATACTCCATATTTTCCATTCTGGAAAGGGTTACAAAGGGCTGTGGGGCCAGTATCTTCATGCCTTTCTGTCAAATCTGATTCATCTTCTAATGTTTCGTGACAGAATTCCAAACTGTGATGTTTTCTAGCTGGCAGAAGGAGGCGCGGACGTCATCGTGAACTGCACGGGCGTTCGATCGGGCGATCTCCAACCCGACCCCAAGCTCACCCCAGGTCGAGGCCAGATCATTAAGGTCAGTAATGAAAGTTATGGAAACAACCGAGCTCAAAAGTTTACATACAGCTGTGGGGGCTCATCATGACTCCATTGTAATGCTTGTTGATCGGTGCAGTCAAACTAACCCTAACCCTTATAAGGGCACAGAAAAGTCATCAGCTTACATGACATGTGAGAACATGTAAATTTTTTTACCACAGTTGGTCTCAGTCCATTAAACCTGAACCTTTTTGCACCGTTAGGTTGATGCTCCATGGCTGAAGCACTTCATCCTGACTCACGATTTTGAAAAAGGAGTCTACAACTCCCCCTACATCATCCCAGGGTGAGTGGACGTACGTTCCTTTCGGGATCAACAGACTTGAAACGAGTCCTGCCATGATAATTTGACCAAAAAAATTTATCGGAGAATAAAAATAATAAATAAGTTATTTCACCTTCTGTCTATCTATTTTTGTTTCTGCTAAGTGGAACAACCAGTCAAGTTTAGGACCAGTTGCTTCGTTCACATGGGTGATACTGGTGTTGCACAACCTTTTTTCTTTAATAAATAAAATGATCATGTAAAAAAAAAGTGCCAGCGAGCCCAGACTAGCACCCATCCTCTCCGACAAATGTAAAGCAACAGCGGCTTTACCCTGTATATAAATAATAATAATAATACAATAATAATGATTAGAACCAGTTTATAACCCGATTCTTCTTCTTCAGGAGTCGACTGGTGACTTTGGGTGGAATTTTTCAAGTGGGAAACTGGACGACGCAGAACAACTCCACCGACCACAAGGATGTCTGGGAGAACGCCTGTAAACTGGAGCCCAGCCTGAAAGTACGTTAGATTGTATTCACTGCTCAAATACACTATATGGGCGCCAGTTTTCCTAATCCCTCCCTTTACCGCAGCACGCTCGGATCATAGAAGACTGGACGGGTCTCAGACCTGTACGCAGTAAAGTCAGACTGGAACGAGAGACCGTCCGTGCTGGACCCAACACCATCGAGGTAAAATCGTCACAATTATTAAGAATTAGTACAATTCCCTTGCTGCTTGCACCACCCCCATGCTGGCCAAGGAGAGCCGCAGACTAGCACCTGCCCCTTCCAGCATGTGTGAAGTCTTTGGTTGCTTCTTTTACTCCAGCCAGTGGTGGATTCTCACAGTTAAACAGCATATAGACACATAGGGCAGAGTACCAGACAGCAGGAGTTGCTCCTGCAGCAGCACTGAGGATCATTGCGATTGCTCAGAAGGTTGCTGGTTTAATCCCCACTACCATCTGAGCAAGGCTGTTAACTCTCAGTTGCTTGGATAGTGTTCAGTCACAAATGTGAGTCGCTTTGGACAGAAGCAGCCGCTAAATTCTCGAAATGTAAACGTACTTCTCTGAGGCCTTCACACTATTTGGTCTCTAGTAATCAGTGACACGTGATCGTGTAACAGTAATACTATCTCGTTCCAGGTGATTCATAACTACGGACACGGAGGCTACGGTTTGACGATCCATCGCGGCTGCGCCGAAGAAGCTGCTGGACTTTTTGGAGAGATCCTGCAGCGGAAAACCAGCGCTAAATCCCGACTGTAGAACCAGTTCCTTAATCTGTGAACGCTGCATGTGTGAAGTCGTGCACTAAGATTTAAATCTGCACTCTATTTAAATATGACTTAGCTACCAAACCCTGAGTATAGATAGATTTCAGTGTCACTTATATCACAAATTTGATCTGATTTCTTACAAATTATAATCCAGATCTAATCTCCTTCTGTTTCTTCTTGCTGTCTGAGTTTAAAAAAAATTATAATAATAAGACATTTGTTTATAAGTGAGGGGGACAGAATTACATTTGTTTAAAGCTAACTTTGTGGCAACAGTTTGGGGAAGGCCCTTTTACAAAGCAGGGTCCATCCATGAAGGCGGAACCATGTTTTTTTTTAAGCAAACTCCACACAGAAAGGACCCGGACCGCCCCACCTGGGGATCGAACCCAGGAGCTTCTTGCTGTGAGGCGACAGTGCTACCCATTTAGCCACCGTGCCGCCCCACTGAATTATTTATATACATATTTATTTAATATAGAAGATGAATAATGTATGTAATATGTCATATACACTTTGTAACCAAGTCATAACAATAAAAATGATTCAAAAAGGATGTGGACACCCGACCATAAGGTTACTGGACATCTTATTCCTTATTAATTCTCAGGCATTGTGGAGTTGCTCCGATTTCCTTCGCAGCTATAACAGTGTCCAGTTTCAATTTTTTGGTGTGTCTGTGGGATTTTGTGCACATTTAATAAAAAATGCTTCACTAGTTATTAGGACGGGTGTCCACATGGTTTCAATTCACAGTCTACACATCAGTTTTATTCCATAAATATCAGTGTTTGCTATATATTTCCTGTTTGGCTTGCCATAATACATGCATAATACGTGCAGCCAATGGGGGGCTGGGCAGTGAGGTGGGTGGTTGAGTTCATGTCGTGGACGGGCCCCCCCTGCCATGGGCCCCCTGTAGTTATGCCACTGTTAACATAATAACGTGACCGTACCACAACAAAACACAGCACAGCAAACTGTGCATGTAAGATGTAAGCAGAAATAGGCTTAACATTGTCCTGGTTATGAGATAAATACATTTATTTGTATATATTTATACACAGTAATGTTGCATTGTGCTGCTCATTTCCACTTGACATCAATAGCTCGTCTTTTAGCTAACAAACTGCTGTTAGCATTTCAAAACATATACAGACTTAATTATTTCTCATCACGTAACACCCAGATATTTCATTTACACAAACCTGCACCTCTCCTCCTGAATTAAACAAAAAACAACATAATTTAGTCATTCAGAGTCTAAATTTATCAGTCAACAACGTCCTGGAGCAGAAATGCTGTTGCAAAAATGGAAGCTAGGAGCAGAACAGTTAGCATTGTGTTTGTGCATTAATTTGACGTCGATGCTCAATTATTTTTTATAATTTTTTTTAATGATCAGCTTTGAACTTTTGACCAAACACCACACAATTACGCCTCAAAGAAAAGTCCTGCTGGATGAAGGAACTGTTCAGCCTGAACCTGAAGGTCTAAAGCTAGCAGAGCAATAATGAAAGCTAACAGCTTAGTTAATATTGTAAGGTGTTTACGTTTAACTGTCATAATTATGGGTTTTAGCACTCATAGCTTGGAAAAACAGCAGATAGCACGTTTGCAAATTTGAAAAAGACATCAAATAGAGCCGTTTACAGTCGAGATATTCAGATATCGAAGGAATCGGAAGCTACAGACAAGAAAATATGAACACTAGAGCTGAGCCGTGTGTTGTCACAGATGAGAAAGAATATGCAAAAAGTATACCAGTGATTTAAAACATCTCAGCAAGAACTGAATCAAATGGTAGGCCTATTTCCAGAACAGAGGTTTTGGGAAAACAGTGTTCATGACAGTTTTTCTCAGCTGTAATCCCATTAGGCAATGACAGACCCCTCCAGGATAGTGTAAGGAAAGAAGTGTGTAGCAAGGATCCGCCAAAATTTGCTTCAGGTGCTTCCCAAGTCCTGCTAATGATTCATATACAGTTAAAGGATCCTATTGATGGAATCCTGAAGTGCATCACTGCTTTGAGATGTACGCTGGTCCAGTATGAACATCACAAACATACCATTCCTAGCAGTTTTGTAAGCCTAAGTTGCATTTGAATCACAGGAACACTGAATTATCACATGACTCAAGGAGTCAGACGACTCACATGAATCATCAAGTCAGTCAGTTAATGTATCTGAATCATTTGAATCACATAAAGAATCACATAAATCCCACGTTCTGCTTTGCTGCTTAATTTAATCACTGAATTAAATACCTGAATCATCTGACTCCCTAAAATACACGACTCAAAATTTCAATGTTTTGCTGCTTACCAGAATCACTGGCCACGTCCCAATTTTCACCCTAAGCCCTAGGTTCTTCATAAAAAAGCACACTTTCATTACATTAGGGGAGTTTTGAACACAGTTACTTGTGCTTGAACATAATTTACCATGGTAGCACCACAGCTAGTTTGATACGAATAGAAAACAGAACTTAAATACCAATCAAGCAAATTTGTGAACACACCGCGGATGTGACCTCCATTCCTCAGCTCTCACAGACTCACAGGACTGCAGGAGAACAATGTGTCTTGTGAAACTGGAGCATTAAGTGTGCGTAGGAGGGCATAGAATTAAACACAGGACAGAAGCGAGACACTTTACAACCAAGGGGTGCAAAACTGTACAGTGCCTTGCAAAAGTATTCAGCCCCCTTGAACTTTTCAACCTTTTGCCACATTTCAGGCTTCAAACATAACGATATGAAATTGTAATTTTTTGTGAAGAATCAACAACAAGTGGGACACAATCGTGAAGTGGAACGAAATTTATTGGATATTTTAAACTTTTTTTAGAAATAAAAAACTGAAAAGTGGGGCGTGCAATATTATTCAGCCCCCTTGCGTTAATACTTTGTAGCGCCACCTTTTGCTGCGATTACAGCTGCAAGTCGCTTGGGGTATGTCTCTATCAGTTTTGCACATCGAGAGACAGAAATTTTTGCCCATTCTTCCTTGCAAAACAGCTCGAGCTCAGTGAGGCTGGATGGAGAGCGTTTGTGAACAGCAGTTTTCAGCTCTTTCCACAGATTCTCGATGGGATTCAGGTCTGGACTTTGACTTGGCCATTCTAACACCTGGATACGTTTATTTGTGAACCATTCCATTGTAGATTTTGCTTTATGTTTTGGATCATTGTCTTGTTGGAAGATAAATCTCCGTCCCAGTCTCAGGTCTTTTGCAGACTGCAACAGGTTTTCTTCCAGAATGGTCCTGTATTTGGCTCCATCCATCTTCCCATCAATTTTAACCATCTTCCCTGTCCCTGCTGAAGAAAAGCAGGCCCAAACCATGATGCTGCCACCACCATGTTTGACAGTGGGGATGGTGTGTTCAGGGTGATGAGCTGTGTTGCTTTTACGCCAAACATAACGTTTTGCATTGTGGCCAAAAAGTTCGATTTTGGTTTCATCTGACCAGAGCACCTTCTTCCACATGTTTGGTGTGTCTCCCAGGTGACTTTTTATAGATATCTTTGAGAAATGGCTTTCTTCTTGCCACTCTTCCATAAAGGCCAGATTTGTGCAGTGTACGACTGATTGTGTCCTATGGACAGAGTCTCCCACCTCAGCTGTAGATCTCTGCAGTTCATTCAGAGTGATCATGGGCCTCTTGGCTGCATCTCTGATCAGTCTTCTCCTTGTTTGAGCTGAAAGTTTAGAGGGACGGCCGGGTCTTGGTAGATTTGCAGTGGTCTGATACTCCTTCCATTTCAATATGATCGCTTGCACAGTGCTCCTTGAGATGTTTAAAGCTTGGGAAATCTTTTTGTATCCAAATCCGGCTTTAAACTTCTCCACAACAGTATCTCGGACCTGCCTGGTGTGTTTCTTGGTCTTCATGATGCTCTCTGCGCTTTAAACAGAACTCTGAGACTGTCACAGAGCAGGTGCATTTATACGGAGACTTGATTACACACAGGTGGATTCTATTTATCACCATCAGTCATTTAGGTCAACATTGGATCATTCAGAGATCCTCACTGAACTTCTGGAGTGAGTTTGCTGCACTGAAAGTAAAGGGGCTGAATAATATTGCACGCCCCACTTTTTAGTTTTTTATTTCTAAAAAAAGTTTAAAATATCCAAAAAATTTCGTTCTACTTCACGATTGTGTCCCACTTGTTGTTGATTCTTCACAAAAAATTACAATTTCATATCGTTATGTTTAAAGCCTGAAATGTGGCAAAAGGTTGAAAAGTTCAAGGGGGCTGAATACTTTTGCAAGGCACTGTACATGTGGAATTTAGGACGGAGCCACTGTATCATCTACGTGAATCACTTAGCAGTTTAACTGAATCACTGAATCATGTGATTCTGTGAATTTGCTTTTCTGTGTTCCGTCCATTCCCTTCTGCATCATCCCCGATACTGTTGCTTTCTGTTTCCTATTTTCTACCTTTTCTAGAGTCCTGTCTCTACTCCCAGTTTCTCTCCCCATCCTTCTCTATACACTATTGATCCTCACCCCTCTGTTTCCTTCCCTGTTCCGTATCATTGTCCATCATTCCCGCTTGTCCTGTCCATCCCGGTCTCTCTCTCTCTCTCTCTCCGTCTCGCTCACTGTTGGGAGGTGGAGGAGGAGTTGGAGCGAGGGATGGAATCCCTGCCCATCATCTCCTGGCCCCACTCTCTGTGGATGGACTCCTGCAGGCCTCGCCCCGTGGTCTCGATGGGCAGAGCGCACGACGCCACGGCCGCCAGCAGACAGCAGCAGCAGTAGACGGACAGGGTCAGATACACCGACCACTCCAGCATCACCTGAACACACACAGTACTCAATCATTGTTGTGTAACAACTCCGCCCAATACAACGGTGCATCATTACACCAGCAGGTCCTTCGATACAACATAGGAGTTTTGCTTTCCCTTCTGGCCAGTGTATTGTCCAGTCTATTGAAAGGTTTTCTTGTCTGGAATTTATGGTCAGTACTAGCTTCCTTTTTACACAGTTGTTAAGAAGCTAAAAGTAAATCAGTGGTTGTTGAGTAGTTAATAGTAAAATACTAGAAATATAGATACACAGTAGTAATAATAATAATAATAAGCATAAGAATGGGAATACAAGGTGTATAATAATAATAACAATATTATTATTAATAATAATAATATATCTGGATAAACAGGGTTCCTGAAATAATAATAATAATAATAATAATAATAATAATAATAATAAAAATAATAATAATAATAATAATAATAATAATAAATCTGGATAAACAGGGTTCCTGAAATAATAATAATAATAATAATAATAATAATAATAATAAGCATAAGAATGGGAATACTAGGTATATATAATAATAATATATAATAATAATAATATAATAATAATAATAATAATATAGTATATAGTAATAATATATTTAAAGTACCTGAGCCACAAAAGGTGTGATGAGGGCGCCTACTCGAGCCATGCCACTGCTCGTACCCAGACCGAGAGCCCGCGTCGCTGTCGGATACACCTGTCAGATACAAAATATTTACCCTCAATATCAACTTAATATAAGCCCAGTTACAAAAAAGTTAGGACGGTAGGTAAAATGCAAATAAAACAAAAAGTAACACATGCCAAAATGATTGAAAAAGAGAAAACAATGGAACTGTGTTGTGTTACTGCATTGCACTCGTATACAAGCCCTGACCAGGACAAAACACTGGTAAAACATGGCAATGAAAATAAAAGAATTACAAGGAATTTAGGATTTTTACCATCTACAGTCCATAACATTGTTAAAAGATTCAGCGAAATCTGTGCACAATATTAAACACCTGTGACCCTTGACCCCGACTTGGACTAGGGATTCTGTTTAACTCGGGCCTGTAGGGCCGGTGTGGGATGAGGGAGTCGATGGGGTGGTGTGTTGTTTTTGTGGACGTACCTCAGGTGTGTAAACGTACGCTGCCTGAAAACCACCGGCGATAAACGCCCTCGCGATAAAGATCAGCACTGTCAGAGACGTCCTGCACACGCACACACACACACACACACACACACACACACACACACACACACAGGTTAAACATTGGTACATACACACTACATGGTTAAAAGTATGTGGACACAAGACCATTTCTAGCAAGGCTGTCTAACATATTTTGGAGCGCGTCTGTGGAAATTTGTGCCATTGATCGTTACCAGAAAGTGTGTGACTGATTATGCAATTCTAAGCAATGACTGTGACTGAAACCCCTGAAAGTAATAATAAGAAAGGGTGTCTACATACTTTTGGCCATGTAAGTGAGCATTGCTGGTACATGTGGCTGCCGTCCTATATTTATATATATACCAGATTGACAGACACTTGGTGCACGCACACACACACACACGTTTCTGTCTTGTAATTAGCCGAGCATAAGGAAGGAGAACGTGTTGGTGGTACCTGCCCACGCAGGCGTACAGCGGCACGATGCACAGCGAGAAGACGAGGAAGCACAGCGCCATGGTCTTCCTCCTCCCCAGCCTGTCGATCGCCCACAGCGTCACCAGGAGACCTGCAGAACATCCGTCCGTCCATCAGTACCGAGCGGGTATCAAATATTATTAAAAAATAAAAGTTGTTCCTTTCATACACTATATGGCCAAAAGTATTTGGACGCTTGATCGTGAGCTTGTCAGACTAAGAGTATTATTACAGTGTGACCTCTATGTGATTTTCGGCTAGAACAACAGCCGCTCTTCTGATTGTCAAAGATGGATGACGTCTGTGGGAATTTGTGCCAATTCCATTGTGACTGAATGAGGACGAATTCCCACAGACATACTTCACAAGAGTGGACTCTATTTTAATAGCATTTGTTGAAACAGGACGTCAGGTGTCCCAATACTTTTGGCCATAATGGGTCCCTTTTAAATTTGGTTCGCGTTACATTCTCTCATCTTGGCGCGTCTGTTACCTGGGAATTCGGAGAGCGTCGTCCACAGCAGGTCTTTGTAATCGTCCGAGTTCAGGTACTTGCACTCCAGGTTACACCTCGGCTCCGTCTTATTGCCGTTAGTCTCTGGGGACACACAGATGACCGCCGTTCACTTCTACAACATCAGCCGAATCAACTGACTGTCAATGGACAAGGAAAAAAATCTTGATTTGTATGATGATGTAAGGTTGTCAAACACAGCAGGTCACATGACTCACGTCCACAAGCTCCGCCCTCCTGGAACAGCTCGGTGGTGAGCAGTACGAGGCCGTAGTACGAGAACGCGTTCGAGAACCTGAAACACAAACACAGTTTCCACAGAACGTCAGAACCACGAGTGTCTAAAACATAGTTTTCAAGAATTAGTTTAGTGTAAAAACTGTGAGATTTGATTCTAAATTTAAGGATTAATCATTAAAGATGAACAGATTGTAATTTACGAAATAAATCCATATATTTTTTATAGACACATTAATGCTAACATTAAAGTTCTTTTGTCTTCTTTGCACCCTACTTGGACATGCTCGATTTCCCTGTACACTGGTGACCTCCCGACCACCCACCTCTTTTCAGGACAGGCTGGTGAATATTAATCAGTGTTGAGTGCAGATGAAGGACGTGTGAAACAATCTTAAGCTTTTCTCACCATATAAACCAGAGCAGCACAGTGGTCCAGCGGAACTGAGGCAGGAACAGATCACTGATCTTCCCTCGATCCTCCTGAAAAAAAGAGAAGTCAATTCATCTAGAAGATCCAGTCAAACAAAACCAAATAAAACAGAACAGAACTAAACAGAACCGAATAAAACAAACAGAATAAATCAGAACAGAATAAATCACAAAAGAACAGAACATATCGTATTAGAACAGAACACATCAGAACAGAAGAGAATAAAACCGAACAAAACAGAAAACAACAGAACAAATCAGAACAAAGAAGAACAAAATACAACAGAACACATCAGAAAAGAACAGAACAGAACAAAATAAATCAGAACAGAACAGAATGGAACAGAAAAAAACAGAACAGATTAAGTCAGAACAGAACAGAATAAATCAGAACAGAACAGAATAAATCAGAACAGAACACATCAGAACAGAACAGAATTAATCAGAACAGAACACATTAGAACAGAACAGAATAAATCAGAACAGAACAGAACAGAACACATTAGAACAGAACAAAATAAATCAGAACAGAACAGAATGGAACAGAACAAAACAGAACAGATTAACTCAGAACAGAACAGAATAAATCAGAACAGAACACATCAGAACAGAACAGAATTAATCAGAACAGAACACATCAGAACAGAACAGAATTAATCAGAACAGAACACATCAGAACAGAACAGAATAAATCAGAATAGAACAGAACAGAATTAATCAGAACAGAACACATTACAACAGAACAGAATAAATCAGAACAGAACAGAACAGATCAGAATAAGTCAGAACAGAACACATTAGAACAGAACAGAACACATCAGATCAGAATAAGTCAGAACAGAACACATTAGAACAGAACAGAACACATCAGATCAGAATAAATCAGAACAGAACAGAACAGAACACATTAGAACAGAACAGAACACATCAGATCAGAACAGATGAGAACCAAACAGAATAGAACAGAAGAGAACAGAACATGTAGATGTTCCAGGTTACCTGTCTGGCCACGATGAGTTTACCCAGTGGCATGGGCACCTTGTTCTCGGTGGCGATGCGTTTCAGGGTGTTCAGAGCTTTCTCCTGATTTCCTGACAGGACGTCGTAGCGGGCACTCTCAGGTAACCACTGCATCCCACACACACACACACACACACACACACACACACACACACGTTAGAAACAGCGCCTGCTTCTGTCTAGCTGGTATGTGATGCCAGCGCAGGAGGAAAACATACGAAGCAGAGGATGGCGAAGATGAAGAGCGGGATGGTGGAGAGACCAAGCAGCCATCGCCAGCCCAACGTCGGCATAACCAGGATGGCGAGAAGCACCTCGAACACCGTGCCGAGGGCCCAGAAGATCTACACACACACACACACACACACACACACAAAAGGAAGAAACACTTCTGATATCTGTTCCTGAATTACTGCTCAACCTGCACCTCACAAACTGCTGATACCTCAATCAGGAGGATGCATGTAGCTCTGGAGCGCATGGGGAGGAATTCAGCGTACAGAGTCACACTGGAAAAGATAAACAAAACAGAAGAGAAAATTAGGAGGAGAAAAACCTTCTTGCTGCTGCAACAGCGACTCCTACTGTCTGCTCGAGCTCACAAACCCTGTAATTAAACCGTTTTATCTGAATACAGATCATAAGGATTTGCAAATCATTACTGTCTCTAATAATAAGTAAAATTTATTAGTAAAATCAATTCTTGACCCCACTGTGTGTTGTGAGCAGCTTACGACTGAGGGGCTCCTCCGATGCCGAAGCCGACCAGAGCTCTGAGGAACAGGATCCAGCCGTAAATGGGAGCGAACGCACTCAGGATCCCGTAGAACAAAGTCCAGAACACGCTCATCTTCAGACCCTGAAACACACAAACACACACAGACGTCCAACATATAAAGATCATGGTACCTAAGAACTGCATCATCATCTCAAATCTTCTCAAATCATCTTCTACCCACTGAGCAGAACAAAACAGAACCAAATAAAACAGAACAGAAAAAAGACAGAAGAGAAGAAAATAAAACAGAAAAGAATAAAACAGAACCAAACAGAACCAAACAGAACAGAACCAAACAGAACAGAATAAAACTAAACAGAACCAAACAGAACAGAATAAAACAGAACAGAACCAAACAGAACAAAACTAAACAGAACAGAATAAAACAGAACAAAACTAAACAGAACAGAATAAAACAGAACAGAACCAAACAGAACAGAACCAAACAGAACAGAATAAAACAGAACAGAACCAAACAGAACAGAACCAAACAGAACAGAACCAAACAGAACAGAATAAAACAGAACAGAACCAAACAGAACAGAACCAAACAGAACAGAACCAAACAGAACAGAACCAAACAGAACAAAACTAAACAGAACAAAACTAAACAGAACAAAACTGAACAGAACAAGAGAACAAACACAAAATAAAGCAGAATAAAACGGAACAAAATAAAGCAGAACAGAACACATGAGAACTAAACAGAACACATGAGAACTGAACAGAACACATGAGAACTGTTAACAGTGTTATAAGTCTGGAATAATCGTATTTAAAACTATCATATAAAAATACTCACTGTTTTCCGTCCGTACTTGTCGGAAATGTTTCCCCATAACGAAGAGCTGAGCATCATGCCAATAAACACCACCTACACCAGAGAAGAAACAAAAGGTTCCCTGAGACACACTCCAAAATCCAAACCATGTGGTGGGAAGGTGCTACGGGTGTTTGAAATACGATGGCTGCGGATCCCTTTTCTCTGAAACAGGCGGTAAGGTTAAAGATGTTCTTCACCAGGCGTCCCTGAACCTGCCAGTCCACGTTGGGTACCAGTTTGTCATGAAAAAATACGATCAGGTAAAAAAAGAAAACAATCATTACAGCTGACTGGATTGGAAAACGTATTGGCACAATCGCAGGTTCTTACAGGAGTGGAATAGCTGAAGAACAAAGAACAGAACTGTGGGCCTCCCTTTATACTGCTCTAGTCACATCACATTGGGTGTTGTACTTTGGAACCTCTCCTTAGGAGGCCCACAGTTCTGTTCCCAGTCAGCTGGAATCTTCGTTTTCTTTTATTATCTAAACTTATTTTTCAGGGTCAGTGTCCACATACTTTTGGCCATTGAGGAAATATGACAGAAAAATATCATTTTTTAATCAGAGGCTGGAAATCCTTACCGACGTGAGCAGTGCCACCTCCCAGCTGGGCAACCTCCACTCGCAGTGCAGCTGTGGTGCCAGGATACTGAGGATCATCATCTCCATGGCATCGGCCATCTACACACAAACACACGGCGCGTCACACGCCGGCAACACGTGTAATTAAAACAGATCGTTTTCCAAACACACTCATCACACATGAGCCCGATTTCACAGACGCTCGTGTGACCAAATGGGCACAGATTCCAAATTCTTGGAAGTGGCAGACCAGACTCAGCATCAGTATAGAGTATAGATTAAATGTATGTAACTATTGGTTGCCAAGTCTATGAAAACCCCTCCTAATTCTAGACCCTGGAACCTAAAGGTTATGAACAAATACCACCAAGTAATGAAAGGTGACCACACCCTGCATTCCAGTCGCAGCCAACAATAACAAACATTTAACACGCTGTACCCAGGAGAGTCCGGTGAGGACGGAGAGCTTCCACTGGAACGGTCCGAAACCGATGGCCTCCACAGCGTCCTCCACCATGAAGGTATCTACAACCAGACCAAAACATATAGGACAGGATTACAAGTGTTCTCAGTGGTGCAACCGGCTTGATAAGAGGTTCAACAGACACGATAAGCCGCGTGAGGGACGGAACGCGGATGAGAATTATGATCATTATCACCTGTGTCTGTCTCACCTGTGTCCCGTTTACCTGCCCCCACATACGCCCTTTTGTTTTCCTACATAAGGGTTTGCTTCTATTTCCACCAATCAGAACCGTGTTCCCACAGAGAGCTGTATAGCGTATGGAGAGTCACACTACTCCCCACTGAGACTATGAGGACAAACTATAACCCCCCCCCCCCCGGTTTACAGTCAGTGATTGATTACATGTGAAGGTACCGTCAGTCGGATTGGCGAACTCCCGTGGCACGGGCGCACCGTCAGCCAGCGCCACGGAGTCCATGACGTCCCGCTCCACCTCCACCATCTGATCCCTCGTCCCGCACTCATCCTCCGAACGGGCGCTCTCTCCCGTACGCCGAAACTTCACCACACTGCAGGACAGACAGACAGACAAAGTGCCCCTATAAATAGGACTAGTTTGATGACGTCGTAGATTGACGACGTACAGCTTGATTGACAGTGGACAGTCTCACCCTCACATTTTACATTTTCGGCATTTAGAATCACTTTTATCCAAAGCGACTTACAGCTGTGTACTGTCTAAGCAATTGAGGGTTAAGGGCCTTGCTCAAGGGCCCAACCTGGCAGTGGTGGGGCTTAAACTGGCAACCTTCTGATTGCTGGACCATTACCTTAACCACCAGGCTACCAGCTGCCATACATTTTCTTCTATGGTATTCTTCTTTCTCAAGCAGTTGTAGCCTAGTGGTTAAGGTACTGGACTAGTAATCGAAAGGTCGCTAGTTCAAGCCCCACCACTGCCAAGTGGCTTTTATTGGGCCCTTGATCAAGGACCTTAATTCTTAATTGCTTAGACTAATATACTGTCACACTAGTTTAAGTCAATTTGGATGAAAGCATCTGGACTAGTAATCAAAAGGTCACTAGTTCAAGCCCCACCACTTCCAAGTGGCTTTTATTGGGCCCTTGAGCAAGGCCCTTAACCCTCAATTTAATTGCTTAGAAAATATACTATCACAGTACTGTGAGTCACTTTGGATAGACTAGACTAGTCTAGTAATCAAAAGGTCGCTGGTTCAAGCCCCACCACTGCCAGGTTACCACTGTTGGGCCCTTAAACAAGGCCCTTAAGTCTCAATTGCTTAGACAATATACTGTCACAGTACTGTAAGTCAATTTGAATAAAAGCGTCCGGACTAGTAATCAAAAGGTCGCTGGTTCAAGCCCCTTCACTGCCAGGTTGCCACTGTTGGGCCCTTGAGCAAGGCCCTTAACCCTCAGTTGCTTAGACAGTATACTGGTGGTGATAATCAGGGTATTCCCCGTCAACCTTTGCAAGAGACCACGCCACATGTACTTCTCGATTGGTGCATCATCAGGTGTCCACATACTTTTGGCTACATAGTGTAACTGAATAGCACAGAATTATTGCTGCTTTCCTCTGATGAGTCACTCAGCACACTGTATGTGATCCTGACAGACTACAGTACCATGTGGACCGGCTATGGGTGCGTTACCAAGGCAACAAGAGAGCTTCCTGTCTGGACAGACAGAGGGACGAAGGGGGCGAAAGACCGACTTATTTGGCACAAATTCCCACAGACATACTCTGAATGCCATAGCAGAAATGTGTGTGTGGGGAAGGCGACTCCATATAAATGCCATATAGATGCAAGGTGTCCACATTCTTTTGAACATACAGGGCGCATCAGTCTACAAAGAGTTAAAAGGCCATTTCTAAGGTTTAGGGACTCCGACGAACCACACCGAGAGCATTTTGCCTACAAACTGAAAGAACTTGGATCAGATGTGACCAGCCTACCAGCATTCTCCCTAAAGCGCAATGAGGATTGACTGCCAAAGTGCACATGGGAAATGGATATATCCAAATTAAAACAATGCAAAAGTGCTCAAGTACCGCCCCCCACTGTGATGTGTAACGTGTGGTTGAATGAAGCTCGGAATTCAGCAACACGAGTGAATGAACCAGCGTTACCAGACCCTTGATTCGACCCCTGGTGCTAGGAAGGAACTCAGGGGTCCATCAGGTGACTAAAACCTGGTTTGGACCCCAATCGGACCCATCAGAACCCATCAGAACGGTCTGCCGTGCTGCGAGAGGCTCTCCTGCCTCAGCGATCTGAGAGAGGGGGGTGCTGACAACCGTCAGGGCTCCTAATTACAGTAATCCCAGCATTCAGGCTCTTTACGCAGACGGACCGTGTAATTAACGCACGAGCCGCCTTAAGTTAGCGCCACTGATAACACAGTCGCCAACATCAGACATGGTAAAGAACACAGAGAATTTGTTCCTGCCCACGTGCCCTAAAACTCGTCAGGGGGCAGCGGATTAGAGTATGATGCCCACCTGCCTTGCCAATAATGACCAGCAGGGGAAAACAAAGGCGTTTCCTTTAAGCAGCGGTCTCTGCGCCTCATTTGTGCCCATTCAATCATAACAGCATGTGAGGACAAGCACTGATGTTGGCTTGAAGGCTTGACTAGCGGTCGATATTCCAATTCATCCTAAATGTGATCCATGTACTTGAAGTCAGGACTGTGTCTTAACCACTGGAGATCCTCCACATCAAACTGGTCAAACCACGACTTTGTGGACGCACTTTGGAAAGCATATTACGGCCCTGACTGATGATGAAGACTCTCATAGCATCTTAATAATGGATTATTAAGATGCTAGCATCTCATAGCATCTTAATAACAGTACTTTGGATAAAAGCGTCCGGACTAGTAATCGAAAGGTCGCTGGTTCAAGCCCCACTACTGCCAGGTTGCCACTGTTGGGCCCTTCAGCAAGGCCCTTAAGTCTCAACTGATTAGACAATATACTGTCACAGTACTGTTTGGATTAAAGCTTTCGGACTAGTAATCGAAAGGTCGCTGGTTCAAGCCCCACCACTTCCAGGTTGACACTGCTGATGGCTGTCAGTGTGGTTCGGTGGAGTCCCAGAGCCAAGAACCAAGAAACTGAAGGTTTGATTGGCTTAGATGAGTTGTGGATGTTTTTTTTACGTGGAGCTTATGTAGACTGACCCCTCGTTTCTGCATCTGGAACGAATGGCTCTCATTGTGGTTCGCTGGAGTCCTATTGAACGTAATATGTTGAGATTCAACCTGTGATATTACAGGAGTTCAAACCGGCCCTTTACTGTTTGGATCAAAGCTTTCGGACTAGCAATCACAAGGTCGCTGGTTCAAGCCCCACTACTGCCAGGTTGCCACTGTTGGGCCCTTCAGCAAGGCCCTTAAGTCTCAATTGCTTAAACAGTATAGTGTCACAGTACTGTAAATCGCTTTGGATAAAAGCGTCCAGACTAGTAATCAAAAGGTCGCTGGTTCAAGCCCCACTACTGCCAGGTTGCCACTGTTGGGCCCTTCAGCAAGGCCCTTAAGTCTCAATTGCTTAAACAGTATAGTGTCACAGTACTGTAAATCGCTTTGGATAAAAGCGTCCAGACTAGTAATCAAAAGGTCGCTGGTTCAAGCCCCACCACTGACAGGTTGCCAATGTTGGGACCTTGAGAAAGACTTCTTGGAGCTAATGGCTGTCAGTGTGGTTCGGTGGAGTCCCAGAGCCAAGAAGCAAGAAACTGAAGGTTTGATTGGCTTAGATGAGTTGTGGATGTTTTTTTTTTGTAATCACAAGGTCGCTGGTTCAAGCCCCACTACTGCCAGGTTGCCACTGCTGGGCCCTTCAGCAAGGCCCTTAAGTCTCAATTGCTTGGACAGAATACTGTCACAGTACTGTAAGTCGCTTTGGATAGAATGCAAATGTAAATATAATACAGTCTGGACCTGTTGTTTACAAAGCCAATCATCTACACAGCCATGAATACTGAGTACTGGTTCCATTAACAGACCCGTTCTGTGTCCCAGTGTTCCAGTGTGTAAGGAACGTTAGGTAACAGTACAGCGTTGTGGGGGGTCGGTGTGGCCGTATGTTACACATATAAGCATACATGAGCAGCCCAGGTAATAACAAACACACAACAATGAGCAGCGCTCCGACTCACGGCAGCTGTCTGAGCTGGAAGAGATCATCGTCCATCATGTTCTCGTGGGTGAGGAGCTCCGGTTCTTTGTCTCATCGCTGGTACATTCGCTCAAGCTGTGATTTCAGCACCGACGCCTGCTGGACAGAGAGCCGCCATGTAAACACACCGTCTGCAGGGGGAGAGAGAGGAGGAGGAGGAGGAGGGGCGTGGTTAAGAGAGGAGGGGCGTGGTTTGTCGTCCGCTTAAAGACGCAGCAGACCGGTATGGAACGAGTGCGCATGCTCAGGACTAATCCGTCCGCGCACATGTCAACAGAGAGCGTTCGTTCATCCTGATTAGGGTCGCAGTGGGTGCTGTGCTTCTCTTTGTCCACGTGATGAGCTAAAAACACAAAGGAAAGAAGCTCACTTGACTGTGGACGATCAGCGGCTTATTTATATTTGTGGCAAGCTGTAGCCTAGTGGTTAAGGTACTTGATTAGTAATCAGAGGGTCGTTGGTTCAAGCCCCACCACTGCCAGGTTGCAGCTGTTGGGCCCTTGTGCAAGGCCCTTAACCCTCAATTGCTCAGACTGTATACAGTAACTGTAATGTAAGTCACTTTGGGGTTTGAACCAGCAACATTCTGATTACTAGTCCAGTACTGCTACCACTGCCCTGATCATTATTTACATTTTTGGCATCTAGCAGACGCCTTCATACAGTATACAGTCTAAGAAATTAAAAGTTAAGGGCCTTGCTTAAGGGCCCAACAGAGGCAACCTGGCAGTAATGGGGCTTGAACCAGCAGTCTTCTGATTACTAGTTCAGTACCTCAACCACTGAGCTCCCATATAATAGCTTATAATTCATAACATTTCCTTTGTAAGTATTTGGATTCACAACGGTCCTTACAGCATAGAGCCCATCTCTGTGTGAGGTCTATCATTATGGTAGAGACAGTCCACGGAGCAAATATACATAAAATAAATATATAAGTCCTGGGTCTAATCACAAAGATGCACAGATGTGGAAATTGATTCAGGATTGTTTAAATGTGTTAAACATGCCTTTGAAAAGAAAACTACAGCCGCAATGCCTAGGTCAGGCCACTTCTCTGAGCTTAGCCAACAAATTAGACTCGTCTTACTGGCTACTTGCAATTGTAAATCAGTGTAAAGTTCCAAAAAGCAAAACATTTAAAAAGGTAAAACATTTCATCCTGTTTTTGTACTTATTACTAGAACTTTACATACTGTCCCAAGTTTAATGGACGATGTTTTACGACATTAATGATAACTAATAATAATCATTAGCAAGGACGCCTGGAATTTGTCAGCAATGAAGCGTTTGTGGATGTTTTTTTCCGTGGAGTTTATGTACACTGACCCCTTGTCTCCGCATTTGGAACTAACGGCTCTCGGTGTGGTTCAGTGGGGTCCCAACGCTAAGAATCAAAACATCTAAGAAACTGCAGGTCTGGTCGGTGTAGATGAATTGTGGATGTTTTTTTTCACCATTTGTCAGCAATGAAGCGTCTGTGGATGCTTCTTCTGTGGAGTTTATGTATACTGACCCCTTGTGTTTGCATTTGGAGCTAATGGCTCTCAATGTGGTTCGGTGGAGTCCCAAAGCTAAGAATGGAAACATCTAAGGAACTGCAAAAACGTTTAACTTGCTGTCAAAAATGATGTTAAATTTTATGTCCTGATACTTTCGACTGATAAATTGCTTAAGAAAACAACAAACACAAGCACAGACAAGAGAGTCATTTTGGGAAACACAACGTTTATTAATCTTTAAAGTATAAAAAGTGCAAATACAAAGCCGTTCTTTTATATTCTTATATTATTTATAAGTCAACAGCGAGACTCCATCGTCTGTGTCAAAAACTCCTGCGGGAGAGAAAAAAATAATGATTTTATTAGGTATCAAGAGAATAAATCCAGTCCACGTCATTAATATGTGTTAATGAGGAACATAAAGTGGTGTGAAAATGTTACAAGTAATAGCATGTCTAGTTTCAGTGTGCATAAAGGGGGGCGAATACTTTTTCACACCACTCCACATGTTTATACATCTCCATCATTACCACGACTGGATCAGAACCAGCAGCGCTCGGTGAGCTCGAGCCTCCTTTCAGCTCCCTGCATCTCACGTATTCCTGAGCCAGACCAACAGCGTCGTCCTTCCTGTCCACAAAGAAAAAAGATCATGTGACACCTTCATGTAGACTAACTAACGGCTCTCAGTGTGGTTCGGTGGAGTCCCAATGCTAAGAATCGAAACATCTAAGAAACTGCAGGTCTGGCTGGTTTGGATAAGCTGTGGATGTTTTTGGGGGAGTTTATGTAGACTGACCCCTTGTGTTTGCATTTGGAACTAACGGCTCTCAGTGTGGTTCGGTGGAGTCCCAAAGCTAAGAACCGAAACATCTAAGAAACTGCAGGTCTGGCTGGTTTGGATAAGCTGTGGATGTTTTGGGGGGAGTTTATGTAGACTGACCCCTTGTGTTTGCATTTGGAACTAACGGCTCTCAGTGTGGTTCGATGGAGTCCCAACGCTAAGAATCGAAACATCTAAGGAACTGCAGGTCTGGCTGGTTTGGATAAGCTGTGGATGTTTTTGGGGGAGTTTATGTAGACTGACCCCTTGTGTTTACATTTGGAACTAACGGCTCTCAGTGTGGTTCGGTGGAGTCCCAACGCTAAGAACCGAAACATCTAAGGAACTGCAGGTCTGGCTGGTTTGGATAAGCTGTGGATGTTTTTGGGGGAGTTTATGTAGACTGACCCCTTGTGTTTGCATTTGGAACTAACGGCTCTCAGTGTGGTTCGGTGGAGTCCCAACGCTAAGAATCGAAACATCTAAGGAACTGCAGGTCTGGCTGGTTTGGATAAGCTGTGGATGTTTTGGGGGGAGTTTATGTAGACTGACCCCTTGTGTTTGCATTTGGAACTAACGGCTCTCAGTGTGGTTCGGTGGAGTCCCAAAGCTAAGAACCGAAACATCTAAGGAACTGTAGGTCTGGCTGTCTTAGATGAATTGTGGGTGTTTTGGGGGGAGTTTATGTAGGCTGACCCCTCATCTCTGCATTTGGAGCTAATGGCTCTCAATGTGGTTCGGTGGAGTCCCAGAGCTAAGAACTGAAACATCTAAGGAACTGCAGGTCTGGCTGTCTTAGAGGAGTTGTGGATGTTTTTCTGATGGAGTTTATGTAGACTGTCACCTTGTCTCTGCATTTGGAGCTAACGGCTCTCAGTGTGGTTCAGTGGAGTCCCAGAGCCAAGAACCAAGAACCAAAAGGTCTGATTGGCTTAGATGAGTTGTGGATGTTTTTTGGTGAAGTATATGTAGGCCGACCCTTTGTCTCTGCATTTGGAACTAATGGCTCTCATTGTGGTTCGCTGGAGTCCTACCGAACGTAATACTGGGATTCGACCCGTGATATTACAGAAGCTCGAACCTGTCGTGACTGAGCAGAGAACGAAGCAGCTCGTCCACCTGGTCCGTCCGAGCCTTCAACACCAAATGCTTCATGAGCGGCCGCAGGCGCTCGCTCTTCATCAGTCCCCGATAGCGGCCGCTCTGGAACAGGAACGTCAGGACCGTGTCCCGGATCTGCGGTTCAGCGGTGAGAGAAGTAACCGTTAGTAATCGGACGCCCCCCGTTGACGATCGGCTCGCTCGTGTGGCGAGGAGGACGCGAACCTGAGAGGGAATTCCGGCCAGCTCTCCGGTCTTCATACTCTCCTCCAGCTGATCCAGGATGACAGTGGGGTTACAGGACAACAGGAAGCTCTGGTCACACAGCACATCATGAGGACACGTTAGGAAACGTTTTGTAATTCTGGTAGACGTTAATTTATCAAATATATAAACAAATATTAGTTGCACTATTTGGTGTTATGCCAGTAGATACTCACCTAAGTAACAGTAAGTGTAATGTATTGGCTTTTTGCACTCTGCTAGCCAGACGATTAATATTGTTTAGGTGTAAAGACCCTCTCCCCCCGACTTACGCCCACTGGATTGGAGAGGTTATGCAATACCTCAAATTAGAGAAAATAAGATACTCTCTTCAAGGATCAGTGCAGAGGTTTTATACAACCTGGCAGTCCTTCTTGACATTTGTGGAAAATATGAAAGCTGGAAATATGACCCATTAAGAGATACTAGGTTTATGATATGAAGGATGTGTTTATTTTGGTATTACTATATGCCTTGTTATTTTATTATGTAGAAATCTGTGATTTATTTCTATCTTTTTGAAATCTGGTGTATGCAGGTCTGAGGGGTGGGGTGGGAGGGGTTAAGGGGGCTTGGGATTGTCTGTATTCTGTATACTGTAAAAATCTTTAATAAAAAGACTTTGATTAAAAAAAAATATATATATATAAACAAATATTTAAAACCAATAAAAATTTCCATTTATTGTCAATTTTACCACCGCTTTACCCTGATTAGGATGGGTCAGGATGCAAAGCAGTACCACGAACAAAGCCCCAATCCATCAAGCGACTTTGGCCACCCCCGAGACATAGCCAATCATGTCCAATCACCGGCTGAGATCCAAACCCGTAAGACACATGGATTTTACATCTTATTATTTTATTATTATTATTTTATTCTTTCAGCTGCTCCTGTATTTAAGATGTCGCCACAGTGGATCTGGTGTGCATACCAGACTAAACTTTCCTTATTTCCTTAGCTCCTCCCCTCCCATGATGTCAAAGAAGATGCCTGACCGGCCGATAGCGACCCACAATTTGTCCATGATTTTTATCGCAACCCAGGGAACACAACGATGCATCAAAAATGAAATAAACGTAATTAATGAAAATGGTGGCAATCCGGTCCCACTATGGTTTACAAGACATAACATAAACCCACCACAGGAGGGCATAAGTGCACAAGTTTCTTTCTATAAATATGTGCCTCTTCTCTGCGATACATTTTGAAAAACCCTGTTCTAGACAACTCAGTACAGTATTGAACCCACTGTGCTTCCCGCACCTGGATTTGCTGCTCCCTCTTCTTGGAGCAGGGGATGAGCAGGAGGGTCCCGAGAGAGTAGGCCATCAGGTTAAACTGAGCGAAGCGCTTGGCGATGCCGATCAGATCCAGATTCAACAGAAACGGGCATCTGGTCACCAAACACACGTAAAATCAAACCATTTGTTAATATGCCACAACACGACAGCTGAACGAGTTCAGGGAGGAGCACCTACTTGAGCAGGAGAACGAAGGTCTTGTAGAAAGTGGCCTGTTGATGTGGGCTCAGGGGAAGAGATGCTGTGAAACACAACAAACAGGATTCAGCTGGAAATGCGCAATTATTCAGGCTTATTTTTGCACTTTTTTGGTTCGGAAGTGAACCTACCTGTCATGAAGGGGGCCAAAACGACACTCCGCCACGTCCTGGAAAAACTGGGCATCTGCAAAAAAAATAGGATTAAGCTCTTTAGGACTCCATTCAGTAGAATCTCTACGTCATGCCGGGGATTTGAGGCCATTCTATGGCTTCAGAAATGGGAGGGAAGGGGGTCGGTGCTGGAGCCTATCCCAGCTTATCAATGGGCGCAAGGCACACAGTAACACCCTGGACGGGGCGCCAGTCCATCACAGGGCAGACACACACACACACACACACACACTCACCTATAGGGCAATTCAGTGTCTCCAATTAACCTGACAATGTTTTTGGACTGTGGGAGGAAACCGGAGCTCCGAAAGGAAACCCATGCAGACAAGAGGAGAACATGCAAACTCCGCGCAGAAAGGACCCGGACTTCCCCGCCTGGGGATCGAACCCAGGTCCTTCTTGCTGTGAGGCGACAGTGCTACCCACCGAGCCACCGTGCCGCCCGCTCAGAAAACAGCCGTGATTAAAAGGGCTGTGTTCTAAAGCGCACCCTAGTGTACTTTAAATAAGGGCGTCCTGAGTCAGTGTTGGTTCCACTGTAAATGTCAGTAACAGAAAGGACGGGTAGCTTGATTCAACAGGGGGAAAAATGGCTAACTGGCAACCGCATCCATTGACACGGCTGCAGTGATTTACACCTGGTTTTGGGAGGTGGAAGATATAAGGTGCACCGGCTGTCAGTAACAGTCCAAACCTTGGAATCAGCGTCTTTAGGTGAGGATTTAATGAATGTTGAAGTTAGTTAGTACCTCTAAAAGGCTGGGGACTGCTCGTAGAGTTTCCAGAATCTTCTGCAGGCTGCTTATCTATAAATGAAGTGAAAAAGCTTTAACCCTGGTCCTGATACACCATATGACATCTAAAGTATGGGAACACCTGGTCATTAAGTATGCAAAGTTTTACATGCAATGTAAGGAGCAGCCGTACCATGTTAAAGACCAGAAGTTTCTGCAGCACGCCGCTCCATAGCTGCGGATCGTACACCTCGTACTCCAGACAAAGATCTGCGACCAGACGCACAGCCTGCACACGCATAAAGTCGAACGGTCCATCGGTTAAACTTTTTTTGCACGTTTAACCAACTTTACCGCAGTTCTACAGTATTAGACTCCTGAACGATGCGCTTAATGTACCTGAGGTTCGTTGCTGTGGTTTTTCCATAAGCCCTTGATCATGCCTTCCTTTGGGCTACTGAGAAACATCTCCAGGTTGTAGGGGATATTGAGAGCCTCCAGCTGAGAGAGGTACACGTAGCACTTCAGGTAGTGCCTGTGATTAAAAGTAATAAATATAAATGACGAGTCACATCATAAAGGTAGGAATACCATATCCACTGTGAAGTACGGTGGTGGGAGTATCATGTCGTCAAAAGGAACATGAATGGACAGAATGTTTTAGGACGTATTGGACTGGAGAATAAGCCAATAAACCTTCGTCTTCGATAATTAAATATATTTAATTAATTATTGTATTTTATTTTAATAATTAAATATTATTTAGGACAAAAAATGGACAAAATTGAACCACAATGCTGCAGAGAAACAGTGAAGTCTGAATACTTAGTTTCAAAACTTCTCTTTGGATGATTTAAAATAGAGAGATCTTTTCTATTCTGTGCATCCTGACACATCACGCTACCACCACCGTATTTTACAGTTGCTATTATGTACTTATTGGCTTTCTCTCAGACATAGCCCATGTTTCCCAGCTATCATTAGGTTCTCAGAACTATGGCAATTTTAAGACAAGCCATAATGTTCCCCATGGTTAGCACTGGTCAAACGTAGATGCTTAATTTCTCTTTATGTTTAAGTTCAACTGCTTACTTGACTTTATCTCTGGGCGTGTGGGACAGCGCCTGCAACGTAGCCGCGTCCGCGATGTGAATGAGACAGAGCAGAGCTCTGCTCCGGTGCTCAAAGGTCAACCTGAGACCCGATCCTCCTAACGGCTGAGGAGAAAGGCAGAAGAAAAACTGTTAGAACAGGATAAAGAAGGACTGTGTGTTATAAAACAATCCGTGCCATATAATTAGGGCTAGTTCGAATGCACCTATAGTCAGCTGCTATAGTCAGAGAAGAGAGGATTGAAGAGACATAGAGTCTGTACCATAATATCCTACAGTAAGAGATAGTTACCCAGGTCTCTGCAGTCAAGATGGGACTAAGCAAACGGGCGCTCATGTCCATGGGGTGCATCTGCAGCAAATACACCACCCTGCAAAATTAAAAACAAAAGCATTAAAGAACTAATTCTAATGTCTGTTTTTTTTAGGTGAATTATAATTGTATAATCCAACTTTATGCCAACAGTTTGTGCACAATCATGTCTGAATTGAAAGGGTCCTTCCACAGACACAATCCCTAATTTTAGGGGGGTGTTTCCCAGAGGTTTGGGAGCCATTATAGCCATAAAGGAGAGGGTCAGGTCCATATTTATTTTAGAATGAGAGCAAACTCAAGGTCAGCTGATCAGGTAGCACTGTTATCAACTAGCATTTTGATGAGAGGTATTATGACATCACTAGACTATTTATTTATTTATTAGGACTTTAACGTCATGTTTTACACACTTCGGTTCCATTCATGACAGGAACGGTAGTTACTGCTTACACAAGATTCATCAGTCATGGACAATTTTGTATCTCCAATTCTCCTCACTTGCATGTCTTTGGACTGTGGGAGGAAACCGGAGCTTCCGGAGGAAACCCACACAGACACGGGGAGAAAGGACCCGGACCGCTCCACCTAAGAATCGAACCCAGGACCTTCTTGCTGCTGTGAGGCGACAGTGCTATCCACCGAGCTACCCACATCACTACACTAGAGCATAAAGACTTTCATTTACCTCATGAGATCAGGATCATCAGTTATATCAGTAGCAGAGTCCTGGTACTGGATGTCCTGTAGTGTAGTAACAATATTAATTAACCATCAACATTTATACATGTTACATGTTACACTGATGAGCCAAAACATTAAAACCACCCACTAAATGTGCATATACTTTATTCTAAACAGCCGAGCAACAAATAGTATTAAAATAAAGTGACCTCCATGTGATCCTTTCAGCTAGAACAACAAAAGGCTGTGGGAATTTGTGCTTATTCAGTAAAAAAGAGCACTTGTATGGTTGGAATAAGAGATGGACCTGCTTCACATGTCTCTGTGAGTTAGAGCTGTGAGGTCGTAATGTTTTGGCTCATCTGTAATTATTATGGGCATTATTTTCTGTGTGTGTGTGTGTGTGTGTGTGTGTTATGGATCCCACCTTGCCATTCGGTTGGTCTGTTTTGCAAAGCCACTTCTCCAGGAGAATGTTCCGGATCTTCAGGAGATCAACCCCGTTGATGGAGGCGATCTCTGTCGCCACTGTGTGAATGTCTAATGAGAAATGAAACACAGCTAACACTTAAAGTCTACCAACATTTGCAACAGAAGGTTTTTAGGCCTCTTATTTCATAGACATTCCCACAGACACACTCCAAAATGCAAAATGAACTCTATTTTTATCCCAGTGAGATCCTCTCAGACCAGGATGAGCAACAGAGCACCCTGACCTGGGTAGATCTGTCCAGCGGGACTCTTCATGCGCTCCACCACCGAGCCGTGCTCGAACAGAGCCACGATGAGCCGGCCGGGCAGTCCGGTCAGCTTCAGGAGCTCCGGACAGTCCAGCTGACAGGCCATGAGGGCGTTCTCCGTGGCCGAGCGCTGGTACTGCAGCTGCAGCTTGGACGTGAGCATCTCGCCCCTCGTCTGGAGCTC
Organism: Trichomycterus rosablanca; assembly: GCF_030014385.1. Classification (NCBI taxonomy): domain Eukaryota; kingdom Metazoa; phylum Chordata; class Actinopteri; order Siluriformes; family Trichomycteridae; genus Trichomycterus; species Trichomycterus rosablanca. The sequence continues at coordinate 20,369,350 of NC_086008.1, read as the reverse complement.
GCCCTGTTCACAGAGCAACAGTTAAAGCACATCAAACTTGTACTCAGTCATCAGGAGAAATGTCCACGTCACTAAGGTCACAAACCTCTAAAGCGTCGGACTTCAACAATTTCTGGACGAGCTCCAGGCTGAACTTCAAAAACATGGTTTTCTCAGCACCTGCAATAAAAAGAGAATAAAAAAAAGAGATTTTTCCATCATTTAGGGAAAAATTAAACCCCGCTGTGGCATTTTGGCCCAATTTGTACCCAGGATGGAGTTTGTACCACTTCAGGTCTGATTTATTAAACTGACTTACAGTATCCAAACAGGTCAAACCCAATTACACCGCAGCTTCAGCTCGCAGTCCCACATCATCCCACTTCTACTCCCATTGACCGCTGGAACGATGTTCTTACTACGAAAAGCAGTATTCGCCTGTCGCCCCGGTATTATGAGACCCACAGGGGCCAAAACGATCTGCCCATCAAATGTTCAAGGAACCCCTAAGGGTGCGGCGTCTATTTTATATTGTGGAGTCCAAAGATGTCCTGTAGGTACATACGCACTTATATACAGTGGATTCGGAAAGTATTCAGACCCCTTGACTTTGTGCCACGGCTATAACATGTTTATAACATGTGTCAAGTGTGAGAAATATATATATAAAATATATATACAGTGTATCACAAAAGTGAGTACACCCCTCACATTTCTGCAAATTTTTCATTATATCTTTTCATGGGACAACACTATAGACATGAAACTTGGATATAACTTAGAGTAGTCAGTGTACAGCTTGTATAGCAGTGTAGATTTACTGTCTTCTGAAAATAACTCAACACACAGCCATTAATGTCTAAATAGCTGGCAACATAAGTGAGTACACCCCACAGTGAACATGTCCAAATTGTGCCAAAATGTGTCGTCGTCCCTCCCTGGTGTCATGTGTCAAGGTCCCAGGTGTAAATGGGGAGCAGGGCTGTTAAATTTGGTGTTTTGGGTACAATTCTCTCATACTGGCCACTGGATATTCAACATGGCACCTCATGGCAAAGAACTCTCTGAGGATGTGAGAAATAGAATTGTTGCTCTCCACAAAGATGGTCTGGGCTATAAGAAGATTGCTAACACCCTGAAACTGAGCTACAGCATGGTGGCCAAGGTCATACAGCGGTTTTCCAGGACAGGTTCCACTCGGAACAGGCTTCGCCAGGGTCGACCAAAGAAGTTGAGTCCACGTGTTCGGCGTCATATCCAGAGGTTGGCTTTAAAAAATAGACACATGAGTGCTGCCAGCATTGCTGCAGAGGTTGAAGACGTGGGAGGTCAGCCTGTCAGTGCTCAGACCATACGCCGCACACTGCATCAACTCGGTCTGCATGGTCGTCATCCCAGAAGGAAGCTGACGCACAAGAAAGCCCGCAAACAGTTTGCTGAAGACAAGCAGTCCAAGAACATGGATTACTGGAATGCCCGGTGGTCTGACGAGACCAAGATAAACTTGTTTGGCTCAGATGGTGTCCAGCATGTGTGGCGGCACCCTGGTGAGAAGTACCAAGACAACTGTATCTTGCCTACAGTCAAGCATGGTGGTGGTAGCATCATGGTCTTGGGCTGCATGAGTGTTGCCGGCACTGGGGAGCTGCGGTTCATTGAGGGAAACATGAATTCCAACATGTACTGTGACATTCTGAAACAGAGCATGATCCCCTCCCTTCGAAAACTGGGCCTCATGGCAGTTTTCCAACAGGATAACGACCCCAAACACAACCTCCAAGATGACAACTGCCTTGCTGAGGAAGCTGAAGGTAAAGGTGATGGACTAAACCCAATTGAGCACCTGTGGCGCATCCTCAAGTGGAAGGTGGAGGAGTTCAAGGTGTCTAACATCCACCAGCTCCGTGATGTCATCATGGAGGAGTGGAAGAGGATTCCAGTAGCAACCTGTGCAGCTCTGGTGAATTCCATGCCCAGGAGGGTTAAGGCAGTGCTGGATAATAATGGTGGTCACACAAAATATTGACACTTTGGGCACAATTTGGACATGTTCACTGTGGGGTGTACTCACTTATGTTGCAGCCATTTAGACATTAATGGCTGTGTGTTGAGTTATTTTCAGAAGACAGTAAATCTACACTGCTATACAAGTTGTACACTGACTACTCTAAGTTATATCCAAGTTTTATTTCTATAGTGTTGTCCCATGAAAAGATATAATAAAATATTTGCAGAGATGTGAGGGGTGTACTCACTTTTGTGATACACTGTAATTATTTCATACTGACCTGCAGGGAGATCCTGCGCGATTTTGTGCATGGTGGCCGCAGCCAGTTCGGGGTTCTGAATACAGAGGGCGTGTCTGAACATGTTCTGGATGACGCCGCTGGTCTCTCTGACGGGGCCGTGAGCCTGCGAGCGCTTGGTCTGGTCCAGCAGTAGGGGCATCAGCTTGTTCTTGAACACGTGGTTGACCGTCAGGACGTACAGCTTGTCCAGGCTGACCTGAGAGAGAGAGAGAGAGAGAGAGAGAGAGAGAGAGAAAGAGAGAGAGCATTTTGACCAGTATAATAAAGATGTTGGATAACTTTGTTTCCCCTGATATGCCAATCGACAAAGGGGGGCAATTACTTTTCCCCCCAGCTGTGTGATTTTGGATGAGCTGTGTTACCTTCATGAGCTTGGATATGAGCAGCAGGGTGGGTAAGGTCTCCTCGTTTAGCTCAGGAGCTGCAAACGCACACAGAACGCAAGAAACACGTTAATAAAAACAAAGAAACCCAGGTTCGAGTGGCTTGTCGCCAGACCAAAGGCAAATCCTACTGCTCAGTCAAGGCTATAAAGCAAGAGGGGGAGGAATACTAGGAGTAAAGAGTGTTCCTCCGCTCAGATTTAGGCTCCATGCCTCTTGCTACATGAACCGAGGGTTTGAATCCCCTCTCCCATCACGTATACTCACAGATGATCTTCCAGAAGTACAGGTTGGTCTGGAGGAGCAGGTGAAACGGTAAACGGGTCTCGGCGAGAGGCGTGGACTCCAGAGCGTTCTCCAGGAGGTACGTGTTCTCCAGGTCGGTGGGCGGAGAGACGCGCTTGTGAGACTTCAGGTGCTGCAGCAAGCCCAACATCTGTACAGAAGGACAAAACATCCACAGTCATGTCAGTAACAGGTGAATTCCAGCCTGTTTTAAATGCTTATACACTATTAGGCCAAAAGTATATGGACACCTGAGCATGAGCTTGTTGGACAACCCTCTGCCTGAGGGAAGGATTGCAAGAGTTTGTGCCTATTTAGGCAAGAGAGAATCGTTCCAATTCATCCCAAAGATGTCCAATTGTGTTGAAGTCATGGTTCTTTATGGACGTCACAGATGGCACAATCATATTGGAACAGACCTTCACTAAACCATTGCAAATGTTCTACTTTAAACACAGCAAGCAACTTAATGATTACAAAGGGTGTCCACATACTTTTGACCACTGTTACCTGTTAAAATTGGCTTTAATTTTGGGTTTTGTGCTTTTTTGAATCTTACCTGACTGAGGGGTAAAACCGTGGTGCTCTCATCGGCCGTCTGAATGGTTCTCAGGACCCTCTCGATGCGCGCGTAGTTGTACGGGTTCAGCTGCAGGAATAACAGGCGAACACAACCACACACACACACACACACACACACACACACACAAAATCCGACCACTTTATCATGCATAATAAAAAGATGACGCTGATTATTTGTTGGCCGTCTTTGCAGGACTTGCAGTCGATTTCTTCCTCTCTATTTAAAGCTTTCGACTGTCCCAACTGTTTCGGTAACTAAACGTTTCCCAGTAAAACGAAACAGAAGCATGACAGACCTTGGTGAGCGTCATGTGTAGACTGATGACCAGGTCTCTGGTGGAGCTCAGCCGAGGGACGATCCGCAGGGCCCGTTCCAATAAGGCCTCGTGTCCTAGCTCTGCGTCCTTGTCGCCTTGGGCCAGTCCCGAATCGCCGGCTCCTACTTCACAGTGCTTTCTGTCGTCGCCCTTGTCCCGCAGCAGCAGGGTGGTGATGTAGAGGCTCACGGCCGAGTCGCTGTCCAGTCCGTACGTGCTGCGAAATATCAATCCGTTAATGTTGGCGATTCGATCTTTAATTCTACCGTCCAGGAACGTTATGTAGGACTCACTCGCAGTACTGCTGTAGGATCTCGGCGTTGACGTTCCTGTTCTTCACCAGCACAGGAATCAGACTCCTCTTGGTCTCCGAACACTGTCTAAATACTGACTGAATGGAAACCTGGTGGGAGAAATAAAGAAAGATAAGTAAATAGAAAAAAGCGGCCACTTTTTATCGGACGCGATATGAAAAGAACCAGAATTAGCACTAACCCCGAATTTCCCCAGCCTGATCCCCCACGCCGCGTCCGTGATGACCGACAAGAACTTCCTCCTCTCTTGATCGTCGCGATACAAGGAGCAGAAATGAGCACCGACCATGGCGACGGCCTGAGGAGGAGAGAAAAAGGGGTGGGTTTAAAAATAATGCACACTAGTCTAATACGTAAAGTGATCAGAGTCAAATCCTGACGTGCCACCGGCCTAGACGGGCGCTCTACAGATGTGACAGGCAGGTGATGCAGAGGAGAGGTCATACCGTCTGGTCGCATGTTGTGCAACCCCATTAAACACTGTTGGGCTGAACTGGAATGCCTACTGTGAGCCATGCGTTCGGTCCGAGAGTTTAAAGGTGGCTGCGTGTCAGATCGCACACTGGTGTATCAAATACCGGGTCGAATTTGTGGTATAGTTGCACAATACGGAGCACACAGGAGGCGGTCCATCTCTCAAACGTACGCTCAGGCTCGATTGATTGAACACCTCCGCCAGCTCAAAAGCACCGATTCCACTACGGTGAAGGTTTCTCACCATGATCTTATCGTAGTTCTGCCAGGCGTTGGTTATGATTTTCCACAGAATGTCCAGCACGTCGGATTTGCCCAGAATGGTGCAGAGGCCGATCGCCAAATCACAGTCCACCACCTTCCAGTTCAGAACCTAAAAGAAAACAGGTGATATTCTCAGATTATTGTACAGTATTACACACGACATATCCAAAAGTACGCGGACACCCCAATAACTATCGAGTCCTGCTGGTTCAGCCACACCCATTGCTTACAGTGGAATAAAATCAATAAAAAATATGTAAAATAGCAAACTCCAACGAGCTTGGTGTGATGGATCTGCAGCTGCCCTGACCTCACTCAACACCTGAACAGAAATACCCCAGTGCTGAGACTCTGAACTCCCCGGCTCGAATCTCGGCTCTGCTTCCAGTCAGCTGGGCGCCATCTAGCAGGCACAATTGACAAGTCAAGTCTGCTGGGTGGGAAAAAAACCGAACTAATAAAGTTGGTGGGGTCTTCGAACCCTGGAAAAAGAAGGGGTTGAGAAGACGAGAAGACTAGGTGAATATACCCTCATCGAGCAGCGGAAGACTAATTGGCTACGCTAAAATCGGGAGAAACAGAGAGAAAATGCATAAATAAATAAGAAGGTAACCATGGCTGCTTAGAGGGGCTGGAATTCAAACCCACAACCTTCCGACTGATAGCTCAGAATCCTCAATACTAAGCTACAACTGCCCTCAATCCCACAAAATTCCAACCCCCTTATTTACACGCACGATTTTGGAATGGGATGTCAAACAAGCTCCACATATCATCTAAAATCAAACGCATTAGAGCGTAAACTGTTGTTTTGATGGTCAGTGGCATCAAGCATCCTCACCTTATGCAACAGGGAGACCACCACCAAGTTAGTGGAGGAGAGCGCCGTCTTCTCTATGGCATCAAGAGTCTGCTTGTCTCGAACTAATCGACTGTTCGAATGGATCTAAATGTAATAAATGCACAAAGATGATCAGTAGCACCTAATAAAGTGTCATAGAACACCAGACATGCAGCGTTCTTCTGGCTCTCCAGACTCACCTTGATGCTCAAGCTGATGTCCATGTTGTTGGAGACGAAGTGCTGCAGGATGCTGCCGTACGACTCCTGTAGAAGTCTGAAGGCCAGCTCCAGCTGACTGCACTCCTGCAGGCTCTGCAGCATGGTCGCCATGGGGCCCAGCAGCGGCCGCACGAAGTCTGTGTCTAGAGAAACGCAACGGGAAATAACCCCCCCCGCACCCACCCAGATAATTAGTGATGGATGGTACACACGGGATATGACCAAAAGCACGTGGACACATGGGTATTACTATTAACAGGGCAGCTTTAACTAGCAGCCTAGTGGTTAAGGTACGAGACTGTTGGGGTCCTAACGAGCCCTCAATTGCTCAGACTGTATAGACCGAATACACAGTTTTGGATAAAGGCGCCTGCTAAAATGAGAGAATGTAAATGAAACAGATCCCAAAGTGTTTGAAGTCTGTCTGTGGGAATTTGTGCCCATTTGTGCCCAATCTAATGAGAATCTGTGAGGTCAGGCACAACAGATATTCCAGTTCGTCCTCAGTGCCTCATGCATCTCAAGATATATATACACTGGGTGTGGCTAACACATCCAAATTCAACAGTCGGAAGAGGTGTCCACATACTTTTGACTATACTCGAGTGTTTCTGATTAATCGTACCTTCCTGTAGAGCGCAATATGACAAGCACGAGCAGCCCAGAGGATAAAATGTTGAACCTAGAGGGTAAAAAAAGGGGTTTATTGAACCTTATAGGTTTATAGTGGTGGAGGAATACAGGGACGTAGCGTGTTCCTCCGTACGTATCTCATAAACATACCTGAGAGCGGAAGCAGGCTGGTGGTGATCTTATACTGCACCGGAAGAACCGAGACGGGGTCGAGCACGATTCCATCCTCGGTAAACACGTCCTGCAGACTGGTCTCGGTATAGGAGTCTTCCTCAGCGCTCAGTACGGTGTCCTGTACGTACATACAATCAAACCTAAGACTTCACACAGAAACCCTGAACACAAGCGTGTAGCGTGCAGGAAGCGTACCTTCACCACAAAGCCGTAGTCGTCGATCTGACACTGGCGGTACACGTCCGCGGCACCTCTGGTGCTCTTACAGAGCTCCACACAGTCCAGCAACAGATCTAAAGAACGACAGACGTGATCAGCGTCATAGATCCTGGCAAACAAAGTCATCCAACATACGTACATCCCACCCCCGGTATTGCTCAATCAACAGTTCACTAAGTTTAATGGGTAACGCCATTTCAGCTTACTGAACACAGACAGCCTGAAGTTTCTACGGGAACACTATAGCTGCGTCCGGAATCGCGTACTTCCACACTCGATAGCACGCGAAACGAGTACGCGAGAGCGGTTAGTATGTCCGAATACACAGTACACACAAAGAGGTACGCGAGGAGTTCCCGGATGACCTACTTATTGGGCAGCCATGTTCGAGTACGCAAACGATGCACGCTTGTGGTCCGCTAATGTATCCCATAATGCAACTGGAGCTGCGTAGGCGTTCGAAGCGGAATAAGAAACGAGAACGACGGCGGAAAACGGAGAGTCCTCTGTTCACAAGGGTAAGCGAGATAAATAAAATACACATTTTAAAGACGATAAATATCCAACATTTTGGCGAGTGGGGTTTGTAAGGAGTCGGTAACTATGGTGATATTACGTCATCACTTGACGTTGGTAAGATGGCGGACGTACAGTAGTACGTAGCGGTGTTGTGTGCATACTGCACACTTCTGTACTGAAAGTATGTACTTCTTCACCGGCCGAGTAGTGCATACTTCCTCCAGTCTAGTAGGTACTCTGTAAGTACGCGATTCCGGACGCAGCTTATGACGCAGAAAAGCTGAGGGATAAAAAGTTGGCATAAAAAAGTATGTGGACGTCAGACCATGAGTTGGTCGGACATCTATTTCAATTCCATCAACATTAATATTGAATTGCGCCCCACTCCTGTGCAAAAAGCCTGTTTGTGGGAACTTGTGCCCATTCCGTAAATGCATTTGTCTGTGCCACACATGCTGACCGAGAATATTACCGTACATTTATTTTCACCGGACAGCAGGTTCATAGTGAAAAGCCCAAATGTCCGTGTACCCAGCAACACAGACAGTAGCTGTCTACCGATTACGCCTGAATAGAGTCTGCAAGGTTGTGGCAGTGCCAAGACTCGAACCCGGGTCCATCACGGATAATAAGAGTGGTGCTGGAACCTGCGTGGCAGATGGTGATGGCCTGACAGGCCAGTTTGTGGATGAGCGCTGGGAGGTTGACCCGTTCGGGCAGGACCATGGGGACGTTGTCTTCCAACATCTGGCAGAGACGCTGAGCCGTGCTGAAGAGAACCCGGCCTGTGCTCGAGTTCGGGTGATGCTCGTAGAGCTCGCTGAGGGGGGGGAAAAAGCAAACAAACAAGAGGAAGTACGGTTAATTATCTCATACATGATTAAACATCTGGAGAACCATGATAGAGACGAAGGTGGGCGGGAACAAAACTTAATTAGGGCGGGGCTACATTTAGTCTGAAAGCAGGGCTCAAGTTAGGCAGGCTGTGTCTCAAATCTCAACAAAGTAGTAAATATTTTGAATTCCGCCGTGGATTGAAGTCCCCTGACGTCCCCAGATGTTCAGCCTCGCTACTTAAACACGAGCTCTAGCATCCGTCCCGCTCACCTGAGGACCTTAAGAGCTTTCTCCACGTTCCCGGCCTCCAGAGCTCGATCCGCCAGGTCCGCCCACAGCTCCTGCTCGGTCCTCTCCAGGTGCCGGGCCAGCCGGTGCAGGCCGGCCTGGGTGGACAGGGTCTTGGTCTTGCCGTCAGGATCGTTAGCCACCGCCGCCTTGGCGTTCGGGTCCGGCTCTTTGCCGCTAGCCTTGTCCGGGTGCCTCTTCTTGGAGTGGCGCCAGGCCCGGGTGTTCTCGTACGCCGTGATGAGCTGCTGGTTGAACTGGCGCCGCACCGCCGGGTCGTCGTACGCCTCCGGGGTCAGGAAGATGTCGAAGTCCTCCTGCAGGGGACGAGCAAGTAAATCGATTGTTCAGGCTGTGTGGAATTCGATTTCCCAACAGAGCGGAGACAGACCTGACTGAGACGGAGTCGACTGATAGTGGAACTCGTACCACGGGGTGGGGGAGCCCCCCCTCTTTTTACAAGATACGAGTGTGTTAAATGTGTGTGTAGGTCACACCTTTTTTGAATGATTACAACTCATACTTTCATTAAAAACACACACACACACACACACAGATCTGCAGGGAATCCAGAAGCTGCTGGAACAATGGTGACTCTGTTCATGGTCATGGGTCCCTATACGTCCACTAGAGGCATATAGACACTAAAACACCTTACCATAACAGCAGCTAGGAGAAAGTGACATCGCATTAAACAATAGTGACCTATTTGTGGCTATTAATACATTTAAAATGGATTATAACTGACTCTCACGTTCATAACAACACAAGATGCAATGTTTTAGAATACACCTAGACTTGCCCTCAATCCACTGTGATATCAAAATACCTGTAAGTGAGCGATGGCCGTGAACATCTTCAGGTTGTTCTCGCAGTGCATTCTCTTCAAAGCGTCCTCTGAAATATCGAATAATAAAATATTATGATATATTATAAAATCAAGCCCTCAATAGTGCTTAACCTGATGAATACAACGTCAGCGTTCTGTGATGCACCTTTCTGGATGCTCTGCAGGTACTTCAGGGCCTCAACCATCATCTGGGCGACCTGCATCTGTAGGTTCTTTAGCTGTGGAACAAGACAGGCTGTTAGTAAAATTATTACTTTTTTGGATTTCACCCATTTTTTGTCCCAATTAAATCATCCCCAATTCCCGATTTTGAATCCTCTGCTGCATGCACAAGTCTAGTCTTAGGGCTAGTGAGATCTACAACTGGGTTCTTCAGTAAACTGATGCGTTCTTTTTTTCTTAGTACTTTTTTTAAAATGCATTTTTATGCTTTTTCTCCAAATTTAGCCGAACGTGGGGACCCCAATGTTGTATTCGCCCTCAGACATGTGCCCAGTCCACCAATCCCTCTAATTCTCCCATATCTGTACGCTCCTCCACTTTCTGTACAGGCACCCTGGGCAAACCAAGGCCCAGCTCCACCCCTTAGTCTGATCTTTCCCACCCAGCAGACTGGAGGCCGATTTGATCTGATGCAGGCATGAGCCAGTTAGCCAATTGTGCCTACTAGAGGGTTCCACCTGTTCTAGGGTGCTCAGTTCTTTATGAGACTGTGTGGCTTCACTAAGGGTTAAAGTTTTTCTTTCATTTGGGATAATGGCTCTCACTGTGGTTCCCTGGAGTCCTAAAAGCAAGCATCTCTTCTGGAACTTTTCATGGCTGCGTACTTAAAAACTTGGTCTTTGGTGTTTGCTGGGGTGCTTTTGCATTATATTAATTGATCCCCAAACAAAAATTAAGGGCCTGGACGTCTATTGGTGAGATCAGAAATAGATAACGCAGACCCGACGCCTCCAGCTGTTCGGACGGGTAACTGGAGGAGCCTCAAAACAGTCCGAAGTATCAAAACAGACACACAAACCTCAGGCAGATGCTCCTTGTTTTGCAGCTGAAGCCTGGCCCAGCCGATCAGTCGCTCGATCACAAGCTCCGCCTCCGCATGCGGCAGCTTCTTCAGCTGAGTGATGCATCTCTCCCTCTGTCGAGGAATAAAACACGGGAAACTAAATGAACACATTCTATAACCATTTCAGCGACACAAAACACAAACCGAGTGTGCGGATTGACCCACCTCCTTCTTTTCCAGCAGCTGAATGCAGTAGGCGTAGTGGATTTCAGACGAGTGGAGCTTATAAGCTTCAGCGAGCTTAAGGGAATCATCGAGGGAGGTGGCCAGGTCCTGTTTTAGGATGTGCCGCACCAGCATCTGCTCCGACGCACACAAACACACTGTTAGCATCAAACATGTTTGATGGGAATACATCATTTATTACATGGACACACCTATTAGGTCTTTTACCATCTACCGTACATAACATTGTGAAAAGATTAATGGTTTTATAAACCTAAGAGGTGATACGCTAAACTAAGCCGAACAAAGATACACTATGTGGTAAGAAAACACACCCACCATGGTCTCTCTGGAGTTTGAGAGCGTTAGGTTGCGAATTCCGTAGCATCGCAGAAGTTTCTTCATCTCCATTAAACGATAGCTCTCTTTTAAGAGCTCCTGTCTGGAATGGGGGAGGAAAACAGTGCAATCGTGAGCTCACACCCACTGCTAACAGCTGTACAAAAACTATGCTGTTTTTAATTGTCAAAAAATAGGCACAAAAGACGTGTGTGTGTGTGTGTGTGTGTACATTTACTTATTCACAAGGGTGATATGGGTGTTGAATAGAATTAAACTGATGCTACTTTGTATACCACAATTTGATTTGAATAAATGTAAGATGTTCCATACTTGGGGTGCTCCTTCTCCAGATGCTTCTGAACGAGCTTCTCTATGGTCTCGTTCCAGGGAACCACAGCCTTGTACATGATCTCCAGCACGGCATCCATCACCAGCTAACAGATAAAGAATCGCAGCATAAGAAATAAATTACATTACAAAAACAGTTGGGACATTTGATGGCTGCAATAGGTTTCAAAAAAGTTGGGCCAGGGGAAAACATTGGCCCTGGTAGGCAGCTCACTAGGTTTTCGAACAGACCTGAGAACTTACGTTAGTGTCGGTCATGCAGTTGAGCACAGCCACGGCTTTGGCTTCCCATTCTGTAAATAAGGAAGTGATCTGAGAGCTGCAGCAATCCAGCAAATCCTGAAATAAATTAAAAGTTAAGAAAGCCCTCGTATCAGATAACACAACAAATCAGACCAGAAGAAGGTTGGAGAAATGAAGAGAACAAAATGACCTTAATGTAGTCCAGCAGGATGTGCTCGAGGTCCAGTCTGTGCTCCAGGGCGTAGGGTCTCACACTGCTCTCGATCACACTGGCGATCAGTTCTGGTGCGAGGACCTTGTCCAGCATCAGAAAGGCCATGCTGCGGGTACTGCCCTACAACAACATAAAATCATTTCTATATAGGTTAAAAATGACCAAATAGGGCTACTGTATAGCATCAGTGTTAGACACGACCAAATAGGGCTACTGTATAGCATTCATTGTTAGACACGACCAAATAGGGCTACTGTATAGCATCAAGGTTAGACACGACCAAATAGGGCTACTGTATAGCATCAAGGTTAGATAGGACCAAATAGGGCTACTGTATAGCATCAGGGTTAGACACGACCAAATAGGGCTACTGTATAGCATCAGGGTTAGACATGACCAAATAGGGCTACTGTATAGCATCAGGGTTAGACACGACCAAATAGGGCTACTGTATAGCATCAGGGTTAGACATGACCAAATAGGGCTACTGTATAGCATCAGGGTTAGACATGACCAAATAGGGCTACTGTATAGCATCAGGGTTAGACACGACCAAATAGGGCTACTGTATAGCATCAAGGTTAGATAGGACCAAATAGGGCTACTGTATAGCATCAAGGTTAGATAGGACCAAATAGGGCTACTGTATAGCATCAGGGTTAGACACGACCAAATAGGGCTACTGTATAGCATCAGGGTTAGACACGACCAAATAGGGCTACTGTATAGCATCAGGGTTAGACATGACCAAATAGGGCTACTGTATAGCATCAGGGTTAGACACGACCAAATAGGGCTACTGTATAGCATCAGGGTTAGACATGACCAAATAGGGCTACTGTATAGCATCAGGGTTAGACATGACCAAATAGGGCTACTGTATAGCATCAGGGTTAGACACGACCAAATAGGGCTACTGTATAGCATCAAGGTTAGATAGGACCAAATAGGGCTACTGTATAGCATCAGGGTTAGACATGACCAAATAGGGCTACTGTATAGCATCAGGGTTAGACACGACCAAATAGGGCTACTGTATAGCATCAGGGTTAGACACGACCAAATAGGGCTACTGTATAGCATCAGGGTTAGACATGACCAAATAGGGCTTCTGTATAGCATCAAGGTTAGACACGACCAAATAGGGCTACTGTATAGCATCATGGTTAGATAGGACCAAATAGGGCTACTGTATAGCATCAAGGTTAGACACGACCAAATAGGGCTACTGTATAGCATCAGGGTTAGACATGACCAAATAGGGCTACTGTATAGCATCATGGTTAGATAGGACCAAATAGGGCTACTGTATAGCATCAAGGTTAGACACGACCAAATAGGGCTACTGTATAGCATCAAGGTTAGACACGACCAAATAGGGCTACTGTATAGCATCAAGGTTAGATAGGACCAAATAGGGCTACTGTATAGCATCAAGGTTAGACACGACCAAATAGGGCTACTGTATAGCATCAGGGTTAGACATGACCAAATAGGGCTACTGTATAGCATCATGGTTAGATAGGACCAAATAGGGCTACTGTATAGCATCAAGGTTAGACACGACCAAATAGGGCTACTGTATAGCATCAAGGTTAGACACGACCAAATAGGGCTACTGTATAGCATCAAGGTTAGACACGACCAAATAGGGCTACTGTATAGCATCAAGGTTAGATAGGACCAAATAGGGCTACTGTATAGCATCAAGGTTAGACACGACCAAATAGGGCTACTGTATAGCATCAAGGTTAGACACGACCAAATAGGGCTACTGTATAGCATCAAGGTTAGATAGGACCAAATAGGGCTTCTGTATAGCATCAAGGTTAGACATGACCAAATAGGGCTACTGTATAGCATCAAGGTTAGACATGACCAAATAGGGCTACTGTATAGCATGATGGTTAGATAGGACCAAATATGGCTACTGTATAGCATCAAGGTTAGACATGACCAAATAGGGCTACTGTATAGCATGATGGTTAGATAGGACCAAATAGGGCTACTGTATAGCATCAGGGTTAGACATGACCAAATAGGGCTACTGTATAGCATCAGGGTTAGACATGACCAAATAGGGCTACTGTATAGCATCAAGGTTAGATAGGACCAAATAGGGCTACTGTATAGCATCAAGGTTAGAAATAACTCAGTGAAGCTGTGCACATACCATTTCGAAGTCCGACAGCGAGAGGCGGCAGTTGTATTTGGCGTAGAGGTCGCAGAGCTGTCGTAAATTCGTCACCAGTGATTTAAGGTGCTCCACTTCCTCCGCGTTACAGTCCTCCACCTACAAAAGGCACGTTCACATAGATAGCTACCGTTATAAAGTAAACAACCTCGGTTAGTCACTTGGTAGCAGATCCAGTGTCTCGAACATTACCAGATTGGTGGACATCCAGAAGGACGGCAGGCCGAGCTCAGCGAGCAGGAGTCCGTTCTGAGGCCAGCCGCTCTGAAAGAAGAGAAACGGCACGTCAGGTCGACGTTCAGCGCCGAAAGCTGAAGCGTAACATCGGGGAATCGAGACGTTTTCTACCTTTTCTGTCAACTCCAGATCTCTGGCGCGCTGCTCCAACCATCTGGCCAAAATCCTCTGTTAGAACACAAGACACGTGGTCTTACTGCGCTGCTAAATACGTATAAATAAACGCATAACACGATGGCTGATCATCCCACCTGTCCTTTCGGCAGCACTCTCCACATGAAGGGCACCACCACGCCCTTTAACCAGGTACTGAGCTCCTGAGACGGGGTGTCTGATGGGACGGAGTTTAACAGAGCGTGCAGGGATTTCTCTGTGAACTCCGTGGCAAACTCGGCCTGAAAGATGAAAAAGAGAGAAGCCATGATCATGTGACCACACGAACCACACACATTCTAACCCGTTAAAGTTATTCTAAGGCACCATGGGCTTGTTCATGCATTAATATAATGCATTAACATTTGCAGTATTTATCCAAGGCGACTTAGAAATGATGGGGCCTGGTTCTGGTCTGGTATGTTACCCACTGACCTACCACAATGTTAATGTTAATGTTGAAGCAGTCGATTACCCTAGCGTACCACTAGGCTGTGTCTGTGGGAGGGACAGATGGATGGGTATGCAGCAACGAGCTGTGGAAGAATACTTCAGTCTAGCGTGTTCCTCCAACCGTGTTATGGCCGTGTGTGTCTCTATATAGCAGGTAAAATAAAGAGCCCGATAGGCTCACAAGTCACAGGGGTGCTAAATTAATGGCAGAGGGGCATTAAGCTTTCCCAGAAAGAATGAAGGGGCTTCATATCAGTGGCATGGAGCTCCTGTAGAGGTGTCCAGCTATGTTTGGTCTACAGCGCACAGTAAAACTGTGTGCGGATCTGACTCGCCTCGTGTCGTAGCCACAGGTACTGCGCCCTGTTGAGGTTTCCCTCCCTCAGAAGGGTGAGGACTTTGTTCGGGTAATCCCCGCAGTTCAGGAACTCGATCCAGGACACGCCGCTGAACACAACACAAGAGAAATGATTAACGAGACGACTGTAAGGCAATTCATAACGAGAGGTTCATGTTTACATCAATTACGGCAAGATACCCATGGTCAGTGGGACGGGTGTTCAGAATGCGATATCTGAAAAGCTCACGGACGCATGTCCACATACTTTTGGCCATGCGGTGTATTTAAATCATCAAGTTAAAAGCATTTGTTGTCTTTTTTTATGATTCTATGCCTGTATAAATAGGGTTTGTTTGCCTGCACTCATTCAAGTGCACATGGAACAGTGGGCTCTCCTTCCCAAGCTGGCAAGAAAACCCAAGCTAATTTACCTAGATTCTCAAATGGTCATCCAAGAACCACCAAAAGCAACCGCTGTAACGTAGATATCATTGTCCACAGTCGAGCAAGCTTCACCCGCCACAGGTTGTCCGATGCGGCCGCTTAAGCAAAAGCCCAAGGTGATATAAAGCTTGCTTGACTGCAAACACCAGCTTGAAATCTGCCCATGAATACATTTCCGACCCTTGGCATGTTACTCCCTGCTTGCGAATCGCGGATGACCGGTGTAGCGTACCTGAAGTTGTCCGAGCCGTAGAGGCTGCAGAAGGTGGCGAGTCTGGCCAGAGCCGACTGGATCTGGGAGGACGGGAAGCGGCCGGCCGCGTAGTTCAGCATCTCCTCGGCCGTACCGAGCGTGGGCCAGAAGGCGTTGAGGCAGTACTGCACCACGTACTGCTCGTCCTGGTAGACGAGAAAAGCCCAAGTGCGTCATTCCACGTTTAAAATTCTTTCAAATAAATGAACACATTAACTAATAATAACAATGATGAATAAATATAATAGTTTTTGAACTAATTTAGGTGATAAAACAGCTGGATTTGGGCGGTTTATCCCACCCTTTATGGCAGATCACCTCTAACGAATTCAGACAGGAACGTAAGAGTCTGAGAACTTAGCAATCTCTCCATGTAGACACACTTTACACTCTCCCGAAAACAAGGCATGTCTAAATTCTTAGATGCCTTAAAACGCTGCCTAGTAAAGTACCATAAATTTCACCGATATTTTGACCGAATAAGCAGTTTAGAGAAGTCACGGTGTTGTTTTGGCTGTATGCTTCGGGTCATTGTTGTGTTTATAGATGATGTGCTGACCCAGTTTGTGTTTGTGTGCGCAAATACAAGAACATCCTTGTATTCAGGTGCATTCTTTCATTCATCGATACTGCTAAAAAACTCATAGCATGATGCTACCACCACCACGTTTCACAGCAATAACGATATCAGCCAGGTGCGTCTTTTCCATCAGACCAAAGTAATTTCCCCTCATTTTAAAGTTCATGAGCCGTCATATGCCTCTTGAATAAACTGCTTAACTATTTACGTAGGTCGAACGGATGGAAGAAAGAGTCAGGTTCTCACCACGATCTTCATCAGGTTCGTTTTGGCCTCCTCGACAAGCTCAGCACCGTGTTCATGAAGCGACACCGACGCCAGCTTCTCCAGCACAAAGTCCAGCTTCACCTTGTACACCAGCTACGAGGAAAGAAAGTCACGTGACGTAAACAGAAATCAAGAATGACCATGTGAACGCAGCCTGAAGGCGAGTTAGTTACCTCAACATCAAGCTCGAAGGCTATGGCGAACTTTTCGGCTTCTTCAAACTTGTGTTTATAGAGAAGCCGGTTCAACCTGTGGAGTCGAAAATAGACTTTTAAACAGAGTTCTTTCCCAAATAAGTGACTTAGAAACATCGATGTGTGTAAATAATCAAAAGAGCAGAAATAACATGTACATTCCATCATATAATCACACCTGTTCTCGGGCAGAGCCTCCGTGAAGCATCTCAGGACCAAACCCAACGTCGAACCCTCAGCATTGCTTGATAGATTCAAGAAAAAAGGGTTTGTGTTATATACATTTTTTCAGTCTTATATTATTGAGGAATTTGAAGATTATTTCTGTATTATCTAACAGCGCTGAGACTTTTTACTGTACGTATAACTCTGCATTACAGGTGTAATAACCAGTAATAAGACCGTCAATCAACAGAACTGACCAGATAAGGACTGAGTGTGAAAACGTCGTTCAACTCACCTCTCCGAACGATCCGAAACGGCCTCCAGCAAATAGACGACGTCCTAGTTTTAACCAAACACAAAGAAAAATAAACGTCCAAAGACACACCAGCACAGAAAAAATCCAAATCTGTGGCCACACTGTCTAATTTTATACAGGGGTACATTTTTTATTAGATCAAATCACTTGGTCCAACACCAGTGGTCCAACACCAGTGGGCTGAGACTTCATATTAACGCCTACGAATCTGGAATGGTCATGACCAGGTGTCCACGTACTTTTGGCCAAATGTTGCATCCAAAGCAAACGCACAAAACAAGATAAGTTTTTTAAATACTGACCATACTGGTGGTTTTCTGTACCAGCGTCGACACGGCCGAGACCTCGAGCGAGTACAGGACGTCCATCGCCGGAAGAGACTGAACCAAGAGCTTCCTGGCATGAGGCTGCGCCCGGACAAAACAACAAGGACAGGAAATGTAGAAAATAAATGGTACCTATACAGACAGTTCGGCTGTTCACAAGTACAGATTCAGAAAGTATTCGGACGCCTTTGCTCAGACAAGGAGCTGTTGGCTGCTTCTGATATGGGCCGGAAATTTGGCTCTCAAGTCACAAGCACAAGCGACAGAGGTGCTGATGATCTCTAGAGGACTTGCAAACGTGTTGCATGGTGGGAAATACAAAAAAAAGCCAACCAACAACAAAAAATAGCTACCCAGGGTAGTTCTGGGTGCAAAGGTCTAGATCTCCATGACCTTAGTTATTAAACAGCACACACCTTGTTCTCAACGGTGGTCAACGTCATGATCTTGATGCTCGTTCCCTCTTGCCTGGACAAAAAAATGAAAAACTTACACATTATACAATCCACAAAAAGCTGGTTTCATAATATATCCGCACCGGCCACTTTATTAGGTACACCTACGTATGTTGCCATTAAGAGCTACAGCTTTCAACAATGCATCTTTGCTCTGTAATCTGGTCCCACTGTGGTTTACAAGCTGGCGTTCGCATCCAAGTTTATTTAATTATTATTATTTTTCTTTGCGACCCATTATTTTTGGCTAAGGGTCGCGACCCAGGGTTTGGAAAACCCCGTTCTAGACCAGCACGGAGGAAAAATGGCATTTTGTATCAGAATCTGAAGCCATTTAGTGTGACGGAGCGACGGAGGAAATCGAACGGGGGGGGGGGGGGGGGGGGCAAACATTTTTTCTTACGTCCCGATGGAGGTCGAATCTCCTTCTGTGATGAGGAGGAAGTCGAGGATGAAGAGATCAGGCCAGCAGCACAGCATGACGAGCGATCGCATCTCCAACAAACTCAGCACGCCCTGAAAAGCGGGACAGAAAGTTTCTATCAGATGATCGAATTCAACCACGGCGACGTGTCGCAAACCAGACGATTCTGTGCTAGGAATTGTGGGTAATCCCACAGCAGTGTGTCATTACTGTATGTCAGATTAGATCCGCATTCCAAAATCTAGTGGAATTGTGATACACACACACACACACACAAAAAGAACAAACCGGTGGGTTCTAGTCTCACCTCCTCATCCAGCACGTACATCAAATTATCCACCACCTGAATCCTTCTCACACCTGCACCAAAAACAGGAGGAAAAAAAACACAATTTAACACCTCGACTTAGAAGTCAGGCGTATTTAATACAGACATGTGAAAAAGTATTCACCCCCCAGCTCACCCCCATGTTTAGTTAGACATTAAAACATGAGAAAACAAATCACAGTTGGGCTCAAGTCACGACTAGGCTGCTCCAAAAAGCCGATCACAGCCAATCGTGTCTTTCTGTGGGCAACCGACCGGCCGATAGCACCACCTGGGATTCAAACCCCAGATCCAAGAAACCGTGGACAAGCTACCACCAAACCGCCTTCTTGGTAATAATGCAGTCACGAAAGCGCGATCTGCTTATATTGGTTCGTTCGTGCCTACATGGATCAGTAGTTTTGTGCCTCTGGGGAAATTTTGGTAGGTCGGCTCTTTCCTCACCGTTCCAAGTTTTCTCGGCTCTCGCTTGAGTTCGGTGAAGTCCCAGAGGCTTTAAAGAATCGTTTTGATCATGACACAGTAATCTGTACAGCTGTAGGAGTCTATAAAGCTCGAAGCTTTACCTGGCATTAGAGTCGAGTCCAGAACGTTGCCGAGCGAGAGTGACCTCTGGTCGTGCTCCATGCACCAGTGAGAAATGATGTTCTCCCCATCAGCCTGACAAAAGTGCAGTAAAAAGGAAACATGATTTCTGCCAGTGAATTCATACAGTAAATGTAAAGTATTCACACTCCCGGACTATTTACACACTTTATCGTGTGGTGGACTCATTTTCACCCACAATGACAACGTAAAAACATTTCATTTCAATATTTTACTAGTGCTTTATCATGGTCAGAGTTGCGGTGGGTCCAGTTTCCATATACGGACATAAGAAAGAACCCAGTGGTCATTCTAAATGCATGCAACGGTTCTGCTCTTAACAAGACAATGAACCGGCGCATACAGCCAAAACAACACTCGAGTGGCTTCGGAGTGACCAAGCCATTTTCAATTCCAGACTAAAAACCTATTAAACATCTGCGGAGACGCCTGATGACGGCAGTTTACAGGCAATCGACACCCAATCTGATGCAGCCTGAGAGGATCCTCCACGTGAAATGGAATAAACCGCTTAAATCCAAGTGTGTAAAGCTGATATAGATGGTTCCAAGAATTCTAGCAGCTGTAAAGAAGCTTCTACAAAGTACTGAACACTTATGTGAATGATAGATCTTGATTTTTAACATTTTTGAACAGATTTCCAGCAAGAGGGTTTGAATACTTTCTGAATCAAAAGTATTTGTCTCTTAACAGTAGAGTTATCACGGAAAGTCCCACACTTAATCAGTTGGTAGTTTATTAAGCCAAATCAAGTTAAAAACAGGAATCATTTTACCCCGATCATGAGGTGGAGTTCATCGCCGAAGAAAGCCAGCGCTGCTGAGCTACAGCCGTCTTTGCTGATCTCCTTAGTGGAGCAGAAGTCCATGTGTATCTGTGCTTGGATCTGAAAGAAAAGTTTAATACAACTTAAACCCTTGCGGCAAGCCATCGGCCGCCTGATTGGACGCTTTAAAGACAGTCGGCTTTCGGACTGGGAGCTATCGAGACTCCTACTGTGTGGTGGAGGAAGACACATGCCGCAGCGTGTTCATATTTTTCTCTGCGACCCATTTGTTCCGGCTAGTGACCCACCTAAGGGGTCGCAACCCAGAGTTTGAAAGGCATAAATTGGAGCTTGATAGTGCAATGCAGGGGGGTTTGGGTTAAAGAACTAGGCACGCATATATGAATATAGAATTCCATTTGTAACAGAATTACAGACAATGTCGGGGTCACCCACCTCATTAAGGGTAGTTAGGTCCATGCTTTCGATTGCTTTTCAGACAAAAAGAAAAGAGAGAAAGCAATTAAAGGTCAACTCGTGACTGATGGTCATTTCCTTATTATCATTATTTGTTTAATTAAGCTTGAGGAGCTTCTGGACGTCTATCAAACCTTTCTGCGACTTCTCCAGCGCCAGATTGGATATATGCAAGAACCCATCACGGACGATGACAAAGAGATGGAATAATCCTGCCGATCAGAACATATTCAAGTTAGTTTAGGTCAACTGGATGATGATAAACAAGAAGCCATATGTAAGTGGACACCTGAGCTTTCCATTACAAACCCAATGGGCATTAATATGGACTTGACCACCACTGACTTTCCCATTTAGTCTAAAAAGGTCAGGAGGTCAGGGTGCTGTTTACACAGTGATCCATAGCATGACCGTGTCCCGGTTTACTAAGTCGGGTCCAGAAAATGATGGTTTGACCAGTTATTTGTGTGCGTGTGTGTCAGTTGTATTGCTCGTTTAACTGAATGAGCACGAATTCCCCACAGGCACAGTCCAAAATCTTTGGAGGCTGTTATAGCCACAAGGGCACACACACACACACACCCTATATTAACAGTACTGTATATTACAGACGATTTCAGGATGGGTCGGGATGTCCAACAAGCACATGCTCAGGAGTCCACATACGTCACCCCACAATATGCTCTGCATTCCAGGAGTACCTGGACGTCTCGGTGCTTCGTGTAGGATGAGGCACTTGTAGGTCGCTTCGTGGCCGTTCGAATGGTGTTGCTGCAAGTCCTGATGGGAAAAACACAAATCAAAGCCTTAAAGTAAAAGTCTACGCTGCTTTAACGCGTATATAAGTGTAACTACATCTCCCATAATGCATGTTTTTTGACCCACGTAATGACTGCATCCCGAATCCCACAACTAGACAGCAGTGATTCTACTGTACATCAGCGTGCCGGCCAGGAAACAAACGGCCTTTGAGGACAACCATGATGCTGATGTGGCCCTGATGTGGGTCACTCACTTTGCTCAGGATGGTCTTCTTCAGCGGCACGAAGATAATGTGAAGACTTCCGTTCCTCTCGCCCACAAACAAAAACTGTCCGCGAGGGCAGACGCTCACAGCATCCACTACGCTATCTGTAAACAACACACACGGTCAGCAACATGCATTGATGACAAAACCCCGATTCCAAACGTATTCTGAATAAGAAACAGGTCCGGACTGCAGGCAGGCCAGTCCAGCACCTGTACTCTCTCGTTACTTGATGTCGTCTTGTTCTTTGCCTTTGAAAAATGAACTAATCAGAGCACAATACACATTTACATTTTGCGTCAATCCTTCCCAAATGAGTTAAGAGGCCTTCCCCAAACTGTTGCAATAAGGTGTGAAGCATTTATCTTGTATTATCTTGTATTACTGGCGCCGCCATGCCCACCCCCTAATCCCCGAACCGCTTGGCCGAGAGTTAGAATTTCCAGGCAGGCTGCAGGAGCGACTCACCGAAATAGAGGTGAAGCAGGACGGTCTGGTGACCGGAGTCGAAGAGGACCACGGTGGTATCGGCCACGACGATGCAGCAGCTCGGACTGTTCCACGCGTAGAGCCGGGATTTCGAGGGCACCTGAATGAACGAGACGAAAGATCTGAACGGCACAGGGCACATGGGTGGCGCAGTCAAGCAGGCAGAACCTGAGGATGGCTGGCTGTGCCTGAGGAAGGGCGGTCAAATGGGGTTCATTGATGGGGTACGTGCGGAGTTCATAGCGTGACCCTCCTTACACGGTTCATGCATGTCCAAGGACTTTCATGTTATATAAGTGACGCACTATATCCTTTATTTCTTAAGCAACAACTGCCACAGGGGATACAATCACTGACTGTAATTACTGCTCATCTGTTGCTTTGTACACTTTGGCACACACCTCATTTAACAGTCGAAAGGGACGTCTAAAGCATCTGCACTGACAATAACATGGTAATGACATGGCTGTGCAGCAGGTGCAGCAGTGTTGTTGGGAATTTAAACACATCAGTATCAATGCTGGGAGGAGAATAGTACACCAACAGACTTCAGATGTTTTTGGACTCGCAATCAGCGTTCTAATTCATCCAACCCCAAGGTGATCGATCAAACAATGTCATAACAGACCTCAACTCGAAGCGTCCACATACTTTTGACTCCGTGTGCACGCTGTGTTAAGTGCATTTGGCTTAACATTTGACTGGTTTCTTTACCTTCTCTGATGAGGAGATCTTGACCAGTGTGTCCACCTGATACAGGGCGCTCCCCTGATCGGACTCACTGCACAGCCGCACCGTGTTTGTATCCTCATTGATCAACAGATCCACGTTGTTCCACATTGTAGAGACAGGAGGAGATGTACAGGACTCTCGGTTTATTATTATGCAGAGATAAACCGCGGTGTATCGGACCGCTCCGCGAGCCGCTCTGTGCTCTAACGGATTCCGCGCGAGCGCCGCTAACCAGCTAAGCTAACTGTCACATCTGATAGAGTTCAGTCAAGTTTAAAAAAGACCGCGCGATGTTTTAATATTAACCATAAACACCGAGGGAATAAAGCGGTACAATTACAAACACTCTCTTAAACACTAAAACATTGTTACTTTAATGTATTTTAATATGCGCTGTAAATACAAACTCGGTGACATTTTAACTCTCCCCGCTCGGTCTATAAGAATCTCGCATTTGGCGCCGTGTACACGTAGTTCCGGTGTCACGAGAAAAAGTGACGCCGCCCAGTTTGACAGCGTCAGATTATTTCATAACACCGGGAATCCACCCAGCTAACAGAACGTTCCCCAAACGTTCCATTTTGGTTGTGGGAACGTTGCATTGGAATATTCCCTCAAAGTTATTTTGTCCAGTTTTCTTGATGCTCTCAGAACGTTTTTTTTCTAAAGTTATGAAAACGTTCATAGAGGGTAAAAGTGTCAGTATAAGAGTTGTAGTATAAGCTATTGAAGTTATTAATATGCTGAATACTTTAAATGCTATTGAAGTTATAAATAAAAATCTGTTTTTATTATGTAATAAAGGGTAAAAGTGTCAGTATAAGAGTTGTAGTATGTAATGTGGGCTACACTTGATAAAATATAACTTGTTTTGAAGCAATTTGATAAATATTTTTAAAGCTATTGAAGTTAATAATCTGCTGAATACTTTAAATGCTATTGAAGTTATGAATAAAAATCAGTTTTTTATTATGTAATAAAGGGTAAAAGTGTCAGTATAAGAGTTGTAGTGTGTAATGTGGGTTACACTTGATAAAATATAACTTGTTTTGAAGCAATTTGATAAATATTTTAAAAGCTATTGAAGTTAATAATCTGCTGAATACTTTAAATGCTATTGAAGTTATGAATAAAAATCAGTTTTTTATTATGTAATAAAGGGTAAAAGTGTCAGTATAAGAGTTGTAGTATGTAATGTGGGTTACACTTGATAAAATATAACTTGTTTTGAAGCAATTTGATAAATATTTTAAAAGCTATTGAAGTTAATAATCTGCTGAATACTTTAAATGCTATTGAAGTTATGAATAAAAATCAGTTTTTTATTATGTAATAAAGGGTAAAAGTGTCAGTATAAGAGTTGTAGTGTGTAATGTGGGTTACACTTGATAAAATATAACTTGTTTTGAAGCAATTTGATAAATATTTTAAAAGCTATTGAAGTTAATAATCTGCTGAATACTTTAAATGCTATTGAAGTTATGAATAAAAATCAGTTTTTTATTATGTAATAAAGGGTAAAAGTGTCAGTATAAGAGTTGTAGTATGTAATGTGGGTTACACTTGATAAAATATAACTTGTTTTGAAGCAATTTGATAAATATTTTAAAAGCTATTGAAGTTAATAATCTGCTGAATACTTTAAATGCTATTGAAGTTATGAATAAAAATCAGTTTTTTATTATGTAATAAAGGGTAAAAGTGTCAGTATAAGAGTTGTAGTGTGTAATGTGGGTTACACTTGATAAAATATAACTTGTTTTGAAGCAATTTGATAAATATTTTAAAAGCTATTGAAGTTAATAATCTGCTGAATACTTTAAATGCTATTGAAGTTATGAATAAAAATCAGTTTTTTATTATGTAATAAAGGGTAAAAGTGTCAGTATAAGAGTTGTAGTATGTAATGTGGGTTACACTTGATAAAATATAACTTGTTTTGAAGCAATTTGATAAATATTTTAAAAGCTATTGAAGTTAATAATCTGCTGAATACTTTAAATGCTATTGAAGTTATGAATAAAAATCAGTTTTTTATTATGTAATAAAGGGTAAAAGTGTCAGTATAAGAGTTGTAGTATGTAATGTGGGTTACACTTGATAAAATATAACTTGTTTTGAAGCAATTTGATAAATATTTTAAAAGCTATTGAAGTTAATAATCTGCTGAATACTTTAAATGCTATTGAAGTTATGAATAAAAATCAGTTTTTTATTATGTAATAAAGGGTAAAAGTGTCAGTATAAGAGTTGTAGTATGTAATGTGGGTTACACTTGATAAAATATAACTTGTTTTGAAGCAATTTGATAAATATTTTAAAAGCTATTGAAGTTAATAATCTGCTGAATACTTTAAATGCTATTGAAGTTATGAATAAAAATCAGTTTTTTATTATGTAATAAAGGGTAAAAGTGTCAGTATAAGAGTTGTAGTATGTAATGTGGGTTACACTTGATAAAATATAACTTGTTTTGAAGCAATTTGATAAATATTTTAAAAGCTATTGAAGTTAATAATCTGCTGAATACTTTAAATGCTATTGAAGTTATGAATAAAAATCAGTTTTTTATTATGTAATAAAGGGTAAAAGTGTCAGTATAAGAGTTGTAGTATGTAATGTGGGTTACACTTGATAAAATATAACTTGTTTTGGAGCAATTTGATGAATATTTTAAAAGCTATTGAAGTTATTAATATGCTGAATACTTTAAATGCTATTGAAGTTATGAATAAAATTTTGTTTTTTATTGTAATAAAGAGTAAACGTGTCAGTATAAGAGCTGTAGTATGTAATGAGGGTTACACTTGATAAAATACAACTTGTTTTGGAGCAGGTGCAAATTGATACAGCTCGATTAATGCACCTTTAAGCTGTGGTCTCTGGTACAGGGACATTACTAGCAGGTCCTTTCACATCTGCACGTCGCGAGGTGGATCTTCAGAGTCAATATTTCAGCTTATCAGTGTGTGTTAGCCACGTGTGCAGCAGAAAAATCTCAAACAAATGAATTACAGACGACTGATGAATGAAACAATATTTATTTCTTCTTTTTTTGTACAGATGTAGAATATTTTCAAAAATCGCTAAAAAGTGAACAGCATCAAAATCACCTAGAAGTACATTCTGATTATGAAACCACCTTGTTTTTCAGCTGGATATCTGAGTAAAGTGCATCAGCGTTGTAGCGCCCGTTTCCCTTCACACATTCATAACTGTACGCCCTTCTGCAGGTCCGAAAAGCAAAACCCCTCCGTGACTAATATTACAGATTCAATACTATAAAACAAGACACGATGATCTGATGATCTTTTTTATCTTTTAACCGTCTCGATAAAAAGACGCCCTTCTGAAATATGTTCTCATTCATGAATATAACTTAAAGCGATGGAACCCCAGACACACACACAGACATACATACATACATACATACATACATACATAAACATGTAAAGTGAGGACCATGTAGAGGCATGTCAAACACACACACACACACACACACACAGCAGACGAGCGTTCACACACTTGTGCAATGTGTTGTCGAAGGCGCGTGCGGTATTGCGAGTTGGGGGCGGTTAGAAGGTCTGGTCGTCGTTGCAGGACTCGGTCCAGTGGCCGAACACCTCGCAGGTGTCGCAGTAAGGCCTCTCGTCGGCGGAGCTGCCGTGGTAGGTGGTGTGAGGAGGAGAGTCGGGCAGCTGCTCCTGCGTGGGACAGTCCTCCGTGTCGTGCAGGTCGAAACAGTCGCAGATGTCGCAGAAGAGGCGCGGCGGCGCTTTCTTTTTGGCTTTAGATTCGCTCAGGCTGCAGACAGGTAGACAGGGACAAGAAAAGGAAAGAAGTTCTTAATAAGAAGTGAATCGCTTACAGTGGTGCAGGATTGTATGTTGTTCAAATTAGCCTTTGGAGACACTAAGGGACACACCAGCGCTAAACTCCCGTTCCGAACTCCCAGGTTCGAATCTCAGCTCTGCTACCAATTGGCTGGGTGCCATCTAGCGGCCATCGAGTCTGCCGGGTAGGAAAAGACTGGACTAATAAAATAAGTGGGGACTTTGAAAGCTTTGCAAGGACCCTGGTTTGCAGTCCAAGGTGCCTGTGCAGAAGTGTAGGAGCCTCATCTGAGGTGCGGGTGAAAAAAAGAGGTGGAGAGACCGTGCACGCGTCGGAGGGGGCATGGGGCAAGCAAATATGCCCTTCTCGGATACAATCGGGATCCCCAGCAGCGGAAGACCAACTGGCTACTCTAAATGCATAATAAATAGAAAATTGAACACCAGACAATAAGCTTGTTGGACAAAACCAGAGACAAGATTTTGGTGTGTGGTCAAATTAAGGTCATAAGGTCATAATCACTACTGTTAGTCCCCAGTTGACGTTTCATTTCAGCCCAGTGACGTTGACATCAGGGCTTTGGAAACTCCAAAACTCAAACCATGTCCTGAGGGACGAGGCTTTGAGCCCAGCGGCACAACAAAGCATAAAATAAATTTTTTATAACTGATTAATTTAGCTTCGAGCACAACAGTGGAGGATGAGAGAGTGAAAGACGAACGGCACCTTTCGTGATTGTCCATCTCGCTGGCCGTGTTTCCGTTAAGTGCCGCCTCGGCCATTTTCTCCAGCTTGGATTTCAGCTCCTCGATTTTGCGCTGAAGATCCACGATGACCGAGTTCAGGAATTCCACCTGCCGTACAAGAAAAAAAAATATGGTCAGAGCACAGCCATGATTCTGACCCACAACCTTCAAATGATTGGCCCACAGCTCTACCCACTAGGATATTACTGTAACCAAAAATAATGACAGAAAAAGGAAAAGAAAACAATACGAGACACCAAAAACAAAGAAAAGCATCAGAAAATATAAAAAGAGTAGGAATTAAAACAAATAAATGACAAGAAAGAATAGAAAAAAAGAAAAAAGAATAATAAAAGCCATGTAGTTTGGAGATTGAACATGCTTCGGCTCTTATTTGGTGAATTATGCTGCTCTTTCACTTTTCTATTGTAAATAAAAGGATAAGAACGAGTACCTGACACTTGGCCGTTTCCTTCGCCTCCCTCATCTGTTCCAGAGCTCCTGCAGAGACAATCAGCATCATTACATTTTTTGTCAGCATAACATAAACTCCGTCCAATTCCCCCACTGAGACGCCCAGCTCTAGAGAGTCAGAACGACTGCAGGGACACACTGTACTCCAGGCTGTAGGACCAGAAGGCGACACCCCGCCCTGCTTTTGCTTCTTTGTGTGGAACGTCAGGTGTGGAACGCGTACCTGAGGGGGCGTCTGCGGGGCCGGACTTCGTCCCTCCGGATAAGCTCTTCTCCAGGGTGCTCACGCGCTCCTGTAGTTGTGCTTTATCGTTCTGCAGCTTCTTTAGTGTCGCGCTCTCGCCTCGAAGCGCCGTCACCTGCTCACAGATGGAAAATTACTCGTGTGAAAAAGTTCATGCCCCCCTAAAATGCTTCAGGTAACCAGAGTTCAGAATTTAACTGCCACATTTTTCCCTTATTTCCTTAAGGATCTCGGCTGCACGTGGAAATTTTAGTTTCTTCGCACTGCTGAGAAGAGATTTGCAAAACTCTGTCTAATCTAATAACACTCACAGAACTAGCTGGTATGTATGTGTTCAGGTATCCCGATTCCTCAGCTGATATCGCCGACATGCAGGGTTCAGGTTTCCTGATCTGTAGGCTGAGTTTGGTCAGCCAGGTTCACTGATTCGCCAGTGTCTATGCTTCCAGTCCAGCTGTCAGACCTAACCAGTCCTACTGATGGTCCCAACGGACTGTCCAATCCTGTTGCCAGTCCCTACTGGCCTTCCAGCCCTGTCTCCAGTAGCTCTGGTGTGTGTGTGTGTGTGTGTATAAGCATGTTGGACGGTGTACAAACCTCCTTCCTCAGCGTCTCCAATTCAGTATTTTTTTCTGAGATCAAGGCACTGGATTTCTGGACAGACTGCTGGAGAGCAGATTTCTCCTTGTCCAGTTCGTTCTTCAAAGCGTGTTTACTGTAAAAGCAAAGAGAAGTTCATGAGTGATGAGGCTTTCAAGTATCTCAATGGGGTTCAAGTCAAGATTTCGACTCATAAGCAAACATCTGTACCAGGAACTGCTTGAGGCTTCAGGATTTCATGGTACAGCAGCAAAGCATCCCAGACCATCACATTTACATTTAATTTATTAATATAGTTAATTGATTTAATTATTATTTTTCTCTACGACTCATATTTTCGGCTTGGGTGGGTCGAGGGCATCGTCTTACCTCTTCTCCACGTCCTTCAACTGACTGCTAAGTTTCGCCAACTGCTCCTTGAGCTGCACAGACAGGAGAACATCAGATGTTTGGTTTTCTACAAACTTCCTGAACACCAAGACAGTAGATACACGATTATTAGTAGTACAATTTAACATTTACTTTTTGTTGGCCGTCGCTCTGCTTCTGGCTGCTGGTGAGATTTTTGACCAGCTTGACGTTCTCCTTCTTCACAGCTTCTGTGCTCAGGATGTTTTCAGACGCCGCTCGTTTCAGCTCCTCACTGACAAGCAAAAATCAACAAACATCCATGTGAGTATCATTTATTTAATTATTGATTTATTTTATATGTTTTACGCCACTTTATAGACATGATTAAGTTATGTTTAATTAGTTTTTTCCTTGTATCTATTTGTCCATCTACAGTGTATCACAAAAGTGAGTACACCCCTCACATTTCTGCAAATATTTTATTATATCTTTTTATGGGACAACACTATAGAAATAAAACTTGGATATAACTTAGAGTAGTCAGTGTACAACTTGTATAGCAGTGTAGATTTACTGTCTTCTGAAAATAACTCAACACACAGCCATTAATGTCTAAATGGCTGGCAACATAAGTGAGTACACCCCACAGTGAACATGTCCAAATTGTGCCCAAAGTGTCAATATTTTGTGTGACCACCATTATTAGCACTGCCTTAACCCTCCTGGGCATGGAATTCACCAGAGCTGCACAGGTTGCTACTGGAATCCTCTTCCACTCCTCCATGATGACATCACGGAGCTGGTGGATGTTAGACACCTTGAACTCCTCCACCTTCCACTTGAGGATGCGCCACAGGTGCTCAATTGGGTTTAGTCCATCACCTTTACCTTCAGCTTCCTCAGCAAGGCAGTTGTCATCTTGGAGGTTGTGTTTGGGGTCGTTATCCTGTTGGAAAACTGCCATGAGGCCCAGTTTTCGAAGGGAGGGGATCATGCTCTGTTTCAGAATGTCACAGTACATGTTGGAATTCATGTTTCCCTCAATGAACTGCAGCTCCCCAGTGCCAGCAACACTCATGCAGCCCAAGACCATGATGCTACCACCACCATGCTCGACTGTAGGCAAGATACAGTTGTCTTGGTACTTCTCACCAGGGCGCCGCCACACATGCTGGACACCATCTGAGCCAAACAAGTTTATCTTGGTCTCGTCAGACCACAGGGCATTCCAGTAATCCATGTTCTTGGACTGCTTGTCTTCAGCAAACTGTTTGCGGGCTTTCTTGTGCGTCAGCTTCCTTCTGGGATGACGACCATGCAGACCGAGTTGATGCAGTGTGCGGCGTATGGTCTGAGCACTGACAGGCTGACCTCCCACGTCTTCAACCTCTGCAGCAATGCTGGCAGCACTCATGTGTCTATTTTTTAAAGCCGACCTCTGGATATGACGCCGAACACGTGGACTCGACTTCTTTGGTCGACCCTGGCGAAGCCTGTTCCGAGTGGAACCTGTCCTGGAAAACCGCTGTATGACCTTGGCCACCATGCTGTAGCTCAGTTTCAGGGTGTTAGCAATCTTCTTATAGCCCAGGCCATCTTTGTGGAGAGCAACAATTCTATTTCTCACATCCTCAGAGAGTTCTTTGCCATGAGGTGCCATGTTGAATATCCAGTGGCCAGTATGAGAGAATTGTACCCAAAACACCAAATTTAACAGCCCTGCTCCCCATTTACACCTGGGACCTTGACACATGACACCAGGGAGGGACAACGACACATTTGGGCACAATTTGGACATGTTCACTGTGGGGTGTACTCACTTATGTTGCCAGCTATTTAGACATTAATGGCTGTGTGTTGAGTTATTTTCAGAAGACAGTAAATCTACACTGCTATACAAGCTGTACACTGACTACTCTAAGTTATATCCAAGTTTCATGTCTATAGTGTTGTCCCATGAAAAGATATAATGAAAAATTTGCAGAAATGTGAGGGGTGTACTCACTTTTGTGATACACTGTATGTTTTGTTACTGCCAGTTAATGCAACTGTTTATAAATCATAAGGCTTTATTTATTTTTTGTTCGCATTTAGTCACATCTAATTCCCTATTTTGCAGTTTCTTTTCACCTGTCAGCAGTGGATCCATACAGAGAACTTCAGATCCAATTCCAGATCCTGAATATGTGCCTCTTCACCGGCACCACACGCCCCGTCCGACGCATGTCTAATCACCCGCAAGTGCTGGTTTCCCACACAGATCAGCACCATGTACTGCGAATCCTGCTAATATTAATGTGACCCCACACTCGCACAGGTGCCCGGACCAGTCTTGCCAGTTTAATATATGGCAGATCGCATCAGAAGCAGGAAAAGACCCCATTCAACCTTCCCTCCGTCAAACACGGCCAATTGTATTGTGTGAATGGCCGAAGCAAACTCACATGTTAGGTGTCCACATAGTTTTGGCCGTGAATACAGAGGAGGTAGAGTGTATGAACGTCACTCACATCTCTTTCTGAAGACCGTGGATGGTATCCGTCTCAGAGGTCAGCTGTTCTTTGGATTTCTTCAGCTCCTGCTGATACTGGGAGTTCTGCTCCGACAGCTTGTCCATCTGCATTACAGACGAAAAATACATAGTTCAAAGTTCCACCAGAAAAGTTGGGACAGCATGCAAAATGTAAATAAAAGGCTCAAAACGTCCACCAGTTCAAGAACATTTTTCAACAAGCGATTGCAACGATGTCAGGGATTCACCCTCTACAGTGCTTAATATTATCAAAAGATCCTGGAATGAAAATGACCAAAGTATTACCAGTGTAAAGTTTAAAAGGCGAGGATCTGTCACGGTGTCATGCAAAAGTCACTGATGCTTAAAGATATCTAAACATATTGAGCGTTCTTTATTTTAACATGGCACTGTGTATTTAACACATTACGTAAGCATGGCTGTGTATTCTGAGAGTGCAGGTGCTAGACTGGCCTGTCTGCAATCCAGATATGTATTCACACAAAAAAACAGGTGTGTTGTTAAAAAAAAGAAAAAAAAAAAAAAAGAGAGGTTTTGGCATTTCTGATACCCTGTCTAGGTCCTTACAACACGACTGGCTGTGTCTGAGGGAGGGAAGGTGGATGTGTGGTATCTCATCCCTGCCACACTCATTGCTAACAATGTAATAAATATGTAATAAAGACGCTTCCAATCTGGAGGAACACGTTAGACCTCCACACACCTGGGTCTGCATTTGTTCTTTGGCGTTCTTCAGCTCCTGGATGAGAGTCCCAGCCTCCGATTTTTCTTTGTGCAACACCAGCTTCTCCTGAGTCAGTTTCTCCAGAGCCTGTGCCGTGTGTCCAGCACTCTCTGCGGCCTGGAACAGATTCAGGAGTTTTCAGAACCTTGTTTTAAGAGGAAAAGACATACTGGCATGCGACGTCTCAGAACAGGACACCTGAGAATTCATTTAGCAGAATTAACTCCAGGTTAAAATTGTTGAACGCTGGTGGATGTGGAGGATCGGAATGTTAGTAGTGCATTTCCATTACTGTGGTTTACCTAAAAACAAATTAATCGTACGTGTTTGATCAGTGAATACCCGGGTCATGCAAAGACGGTGCCACCACATAAACAAATACGAGGGATCTTCAAAAAGTTTCAGCACTTTGATACATGGGTTGGAAACGGTGAGGGTGGGAGGAGGAGTAATCGGTCGTGTCTGTATAGTCTGGATTTATAGAGCGCCATCCGATTTCCACCTTTTTGGACGATCAAAGAAGCTTTAAGGGGAAGAAGATTTTCACGTGATGATAATGTGAAAGCAGCGCCGCATCAGTGGCATTAAAAAGTTGGTACGACGCTGGAAAAATGCTTCGGAAGGCGCCAATATATAAAAATAATGTCATTTGTTTTTGAAATTCTTAATAAATAGAGTTTAAAAAGTGCAGAACTTCCTGAAGAACCCTCAGCTCATGTAATGTTTACTTTCTGATAACACAAGGTGTCCGCAAGTCTCCTCAAGACAAGTGTAGTGCGCTTTAGGACTCCAAGCTAATTATATTATGTCAATTGTACTCTTTTATGTAGGGATGCCCAATTTTTTGCCCAATTGCACTGGAAGTTTCTAGTGGCTTATGGTCGTAAAATCAAAGTGAAGCAGAGGTCTATAGCACTGGCACACATGACGTCTGGGTGGGGTTTTCCTTCAATTCCTTATTGCTCTCAGAAGCCCAGTAGCACAAGCCTCCGACTCTCACAGAGACCATACATGAACAGAAGACCACGCTATGCACTCTGTATTCCTCCACCACTAACTGTTAGGTAAAATATCAAGGTGTCCATAAGCTTTTGGTAATTATTCCCTCTTCTCTGACCTCTGTACTCATTACCTATTACTGAAATCACAGAACCTATTTCAATAGGGGGTTTTGCTCCCCTTCTGAATGTTAACTTGGTTCTGGGCTATGCTTGTGTGTGATGAGTTTCTTCCCGTTCCTCAGGCTTTGCAGGGCTCTTTTTCTCAAACATGTAGCAGCAAATGACACTGGAGTAGAGCAACCAAACCCTGACATTCGCTGTTGTAACAGGAAAGAGGTGGATCCATATCTGTTCAGTTGAGTGATAATAGCTTAAGGACACACAGTTAAACTAAGGATGCTATGCTAAACTACCACCTCCCAGTTTTAATATAAATATGTTATTGATGCTCAGGGTTGAAAACATAAGCTACGACTACTAGTTGCTTTCATAATTCTCAACTAGTAGTTGCTTTTTAAAATTGAACTGAGATGTACATGAGGTTCTTGAAGCGAATCTAGGATCACCATTTCCGGGTGGTCCATAAATGAGCTTTCACATCCTCACACTAGTTAAGAAACAGTTTTAACACTTGCTCAGCTAACCCAGATAACATCAATTGGAACACTGGTTTGACTTGAAAGAAACTTGCGAAGACCTTGGCTCTGCTGCAGACGGTAAGTAGCTCTGAGCTGGTCCTAGGCTTGTAGATGCAGTGATGCTCGTTACAGTGACTAGCAGGTAAGGAAAATTAAAAGTGAATTAGCACTGTTAGTAAATTCTAGCAGATTAAAGGGTGAGATCAAGAGTGCCAAAGCAAGAAGGAGATGTTCACTAAGCAGGAAGCAGTTGTGTTGGTTAATAGATCTAGGGAAGTTTAGTTGCAGAATACCTCAAGCTGCTTTGCTAGAGCGCTCTCGTTTTGTGCCTCGAGCTGCGTCACCATTAAGCCGGCTTTTTCCTTTTCCGCTCGTAAAGCATCCCTCTCAGCTTGCACCGAAGCCAGACTGGAGACCGTCTCGTCCTTTGCCTTGGTTAAAACGTTAACCTGCGCTTCCACGTCTCGCTGTCGCTCTTCCAGCGTCGTCTTGTCGTCTTGAAGGTTTTGTAACCTCGTTCCTAACTCGGCCTGCGACTTAGTCAGCTCTTCTACCTTGCACAGATAGTCTGAGCATTTCTTGTCGCTGTTTTCCAGGTTACTACGGAGTGAAAGGACCTCTTGATCCAGAGAGGCGCGAGAGGCTATGAGGTCCGTCTTTTCTTTAAGAAGCTGTGTGGAGTTCCTCTCAAGGTCTTCGATTTTAGAAGCGAGAAGCGCCTTCGCAGCATCCAGATCTGACCGGTCGCCGTCGCTTTGCTTCTGCTGGGTCTTTAAGAGCTCGACTTCTTTTGACAAAAAGGTTCTCTCGTCAGCAATCTTTCCGAGTACTTTGGTAAGCTCTTCAACTTTCCGACAACTGGAAGCCGATCTTTGGGAGAGGTCCAGACCCGGCTCATCAGAAATATCGGTTCCCTCTGAGGACAACTCATTCACGGAAATCCATAATTGCTCAACTTTGGTGACTAGTGATTGCTGATCTGTTTGTGCCTTCTCTTTTTCATTCCTGACGGACACGATTTCAGCATCGAGCTTGGACTGCACCTCTAAAAGACGAGCGCTCTCGGATTCGGAATCCGTAACCCTTTTCATAAGGTCTTCAACCTTATTAGAGAGGGTTTCCTTAACACCAGATAAATCATTCCTGTCTGATTCTAGTGCTTGTTGATTAGCTTCCAAAGTGGCCTTGGCTTCAGCCAGAGATCTGCTCTGATCTGTCAGATGTTTGACTTGCTGAAGCAGCTCATCGTTCGTCTTCTTGAGCTCGTCTACAGTGCTCTTCAGAGAGGTTTTATCCTTTGTGAAGGTTTCACTATGTTGCACATGCTCTTGCTTCATTTGATCCAGACTGAGCTGCAACTTCTGGTTTTCTTCCACGAGGCTGACCTTCGCCTTCTCGAGAGACTCTGCGTCCGAGCTCTTCTGCTGCAGAAGCTCCTTCAGGTCGACACTTTCTTGCATGAAGTTCTTCCTCTCTGAATCTATCTGCTCAAGTTTCTGTTTCATTTTCTCCACCTCTGATTCCAGGTCGGTCCTTTTCTGTAGTAAGTCATCTGCCAGGCGCTTTTGCTCTTCTAAAACAGAAGCATTTTGGGAAATTTCCTTCTCATTATTTTCCTTCAAGCAACTCATCTGATGTTCCAAATCGTTTCGTTGATTATTCTGCTCCTCGATGGCAGCCTTCAAGCTTGTGTTTTCGTCTTGAAGGGTCTGAAGGATCTTCTCAGTCTCTGAGACCTTGTCATTAATCGTTTGCTTCTCCCGAGCAAACTCGGCCGAATCAAGCTGGAGCTTCTCCTTGGTGGCCTTGACCTCGTCGGCGCCGAGACGCAGCTTCTCGACGAGCTCTTCAATCTGTTTAGAGAGCTCCTGCTTTTCGGAGCACATTTTCCTCTGGGTTTCGAGCAAGCCTTCCTTCTCTTCCATGAGTAAAACCCTCTCGGAATCTGTGACCTCCCTGCTCGTCTTTATCTCCTCAAGCATCCTGGCAAAGCTGTCCTTGGAGGCCTGGAGTTCAGCGTTATCTTTGCCGGCTTGTTCCAATGCCGCCTTCGTGGCGTGAAGCTGCTTCTGAAGTTCTGCCTTTTCTGCACCAAGGGACTCTTTATCTGAAATGGCAGCTTTAAGGTCTGACCACGCCTTTTCGTTCTCACTGCGGAGCTGCTCGGTTTCAGCTTGCAACTTGGCGTTCTCGACCGAGAGAACATCTTTCTCGGACTGAAGCTTCGATTGAAGCTCTTCGTTCTTGGCGCACTGCGATTTACTGGACTGCAGATCCTCCTGGCAGCTTCTGAGCTCCTCGTGAAGCTTATCCCTGTCCTCACAGGCCTTGAGGTGCTGCTGGGTAAGCTCTGCACTCCGAGTCTCCAGCTTCTGAACCTGCTCCTGATGTTTCAGGACGTCGTCCTGTTGCTCGGCTTTACCCTGTTCAAGAGTCTCTATCTGCCCGAGGTGCTCGACTTGATTTTCTTTTAGGATAACATTCTCAGCTTTGATTTCTTCCATGACTTGGGTTATCTTCTCCACCTCTTTGGAAAGCTGTTCTCTGTCCTGCGTGAGCGACGCCTTTTCCGTCCGCAGTTCCTGGCTGGCGGAACGTAGTTCCTGAATTTCCTTGCTCATTTGTTCGTTGGCTGCGTTCACTTCGTAGTTTTTAGATACGAGTTCTTTCTGAACGTCTTCCAAGCTCGAGAGTTTCCTTTGAGACTCTGAAACTTGCTGGTCCAGAGTTTCCTTCTCGGTGTGAAGAGCGTCCCGTTCCTTAGACAGACGTTCAGACAACGACCTTAGATCCCCAAGCTCAGAAGCAAGCTTCTCAGACCCTTGCACGGAGCAAGCCAATTCAGCGGTAAGTGACTGAGTGAAGGGGGGAAATGAGAAAATGGAAGGTCATGTGTAAACAAATTATGAAACACCAAAAATGCAGGGATAAATAGTAATAAAAATGTGCAACAATGAGGGGAAGGGGAAGTCGTGCAATATATTGGACAGAATTAATATATTCAATAAAATACGTAAATGTTAACTGTTTTAACACAAGAGAACACCTCTTGAAGGGACTTTAAGTTACCCTCACTGGGGCAAAACCCCCAAGGATCCGTCTTATAACACACTACTTAATGGAAATAATGTTACACTGATGAGCCAAAACATTAGAACCACCACGATGGTGTCCTGTGGTATCTGGTACCAGGGCATTACCAGTAGATCCTTTAAGTCCTCCAAGTTGTCAGGTGGATCATCCTACATTTGATCTTCCTCCACTGCTCCAGTTGTATCCTAGCGGTTAAGGTACTGGACTAGTAATTGAAAGGTCGCTGGTTTAAGCCCCACCACTGCCAGATTGCCACTGTTGGGCCCTTGGGCAAGGCTTCTTACCCTCAATTGCTTAGACTGTATACCGTCACAGTACTGTAAGTCGCTTTGGATAAAACAGTGGACAGGAGTTGGGCACTTTGACCGGCCTGCGACTCTGTAGCTCCGTACACAGAAGGGTTGTGCATTGTGACACATTCATCTCATCCCCAAGAATAAAATGATCTGATTTTGAGCCACAGTAGCCCTTCTGTTTCTTCCTTTCAAGTGATTCGTAGCTTGTCCCTCCTCTGACCACTGTCTGTGGGTACTTGCTTTTGCTGCCCGTCGCCCCTCGCTGTTTCTAAAATACTTTAACCCAGACATCTGGCTGTATCGATTTGGTCCTTACCAAAGTCACTCGGGTCTTTACGCTGATCAGATCTGCCGAATCCAACACGAGAACCCAGAGGAACCTCCACCAGCCCGACATTTAATACATCCCTCAATAGGTCCTGATTTTTTAGCTCATCAGTGTATTTAATTACACCCTAAGTGTTTGAGGGTACATGGGTACTATGAAGAACCTTGTTCTTCTGTGTGCGCAATAAACTGTAAAACAAAGGCAAAGACGTAAACCACAAAGTCGCCCCTGAGAAAAGCATAAAAACGCAAGCTGCAGGTGGAAAGAGCAAATACTGAAGGACCTCCCAAAGGATGAGAGCATCTTAAACCTATAAATATTAATGGTTTGTTTGATGTTTCTGACGTTTTAACTGGAAGTTTTCCGGTCCTGTGGGACATCCAGGACATCCAGACCAGGACTGATGAATGGAAGATGAATGGAACTGAGGTTCTGCAGAACTTACCTCTATAAACACACATGATATGACCAAATGTATGAGGACACACCTTCCTAATTATTATGTTCAGGTATTCAGGCATACACGCAGGTGTACGAACATGAATCTCCTCCCCCT
This sequence comes from Trichomycterus rosablanca, assembly GCF_030014385.1. Taxonomy (NCBI): domain Eukaryota; kingdom Metazoa; phylum Chordata; class Actinopteri; order Siluriformes; family Trichomycteridae; genus Trichomycterus; species Trichomycterus rosablanca. The sequence continues at coordinate 20,330,839 of NC_086008.1, read as the reverse complement.
ACCTGAGCCTTTTCCTTGAAGGTCAGCAACTGCTCCACCTCTTGTTGAAGTTTTTGGCACTTTTCCTCAGAGGCGGTGAGCTGCTTTTGTGCCGTTTCTACCTGACCGCGGAGCTCCTGTAGCTCCTCTGTGTGCTTCTGTACGGCACCGGTGAGCGCTTTCTCTCCCGAGGTCTGAGCTTCACTGACCTTCGTTTGAGCCTCTTCTATGTTCTTCTCCTGCATCGTATTGTAAAGGGATTCAGGGTTCAGTGTAAATGATTATACACTATATGGCCAGAAGTATATGGACACACGTTCTAATTACTGAGCCACATTCATTGCTAAGAGGTGCTTAAAATCCACTACATAAAATTTAAGTTATGATTCCAACTTGTGCCAAAAGTAGATGCACAACTTCATATTAAAAGGTCAGGGTTTTGGGTTAAAATGTCCAGCAAGCTCATAACTGGGTGTCCAAAGACTTTTGGCTGTTTAATAATCTGAAATCATCCTAACAGGATCGACACCCTACCAGCAGCTTGATCTTCTCCTGCAGGTTGGAAACCTCTTGCTGGTGTTTCTCACTGACGTCTTTCAGCTCCTGCTTGGCTCGAGTCTGCTCTTGGCTCCTGGTCTCCTCAGATCGAGCAACCACCTCCTTTTGCTCCGAGAGCTGCTTCTGAAGCTCCTCGATTCTCCTGTGTACAACAATGCCGAGATTTATAACATGATCAGCCTTGGAAAACTTCGATATTGGCTGTGACTAGATAGGGAGGACAAGGTCGCCGAACCTTTCTTTTTGATTGAGATCGTCGTTCATCTTGCCGAGCTGAGCCGAACTGTCTCCAGAGGTGGTTATGAGCTCGCTGATGTCTCCTTCCAGCTTGGCTTTATCTTTGGTTAACTGCTCCAGCTTCTCATCGCCTGCTTTCAACTTGGCCTCCATGCCTGTGACGGGGGAAAGGAAGGATGAGCTTAGAAGAGACGGATTCAACCGGTATGACATGTCACGGTTCAGGATGAGTTTGATCTCATCTCACCGGACAGCTGGATCTTCAGCTTCTCTGATTCACTGGAGAGAGTCGAGCACTGTTCCTCTTTCTTATTCAGCGTCTCCTGTAATTCTGAGAAACAAAATGAGAACAACTTTATTCATAATTGAAATTGATGGGCAAAACATTAGAAGGGCCAATAATTTTCAAGCTGATGTACAAGTTAGAGCCAGAAACACAGAAGCACTTACTCTGCACGGCTTGTGAGGTCTCTGTCTGAGCATCGGAAGATGCTTTGACCGTTTGTTTCTATAGAAAAGAAAAAATTAAACTTAACAACCACGCTGGAGCTTGAAGCAAACATTTCTGAACACTGGAGCTGTCCGTTGGCCATTCCTGTCCGGTGCAGGTACCCCTATATATTCTATACGGGTCTATGGTGCTACTGACCAGGCTGAGCATTCAAACAGGCACTATTGGCCGTGTCTGATGGAGGGAGGCCATTGCTACCGTATAATATAACTCTGCTGTCCGGTTGAGGCGCCTGCACTAGTGCTGGATGATTTCCGTAGCGCAAAGCAAGTTTGGCTGTACGCAATGCGGCTCTTTGTGAGACTCCATCACTCCATCACGCCAGTGCAGGGTGGTTAAAGATGCAAGAAAATTGCACCGGGGGATTGCCAATGATTCAATATGTTCTGAAGAACACGCTATGCCCTCTTTATTTCTCCACCACCCTAGACAGCAGTTCAAAGAGACATTAGGAGTCATAGTTGCAGCAACCATGAGGCAGTGCCCCATCCGTTCCTCCCCCCTTTAGACACAGCCAACTGTGTCCCAAGTAGACAGGTCACCTACCAAGTCAGAAAGCTCTTTCTCCAAAGAGCTGTTGGTTTGCTTCAGTGAGGTCAGGTTCTCCTGCAGCCCCTCCAGGTCCTTCTGCTTACCCTCCAAAGCTGTGGTCAATTCCTTGACCTGCAGACAGACATCAGTACTCCCATGAGAGGGGAGTCAGGGGTGCATCAAACAAGTAACAAGTGTTCTTTGGTGCCTGTCCTGCTTTTGGGAAAATGGTGGCTCCAAGAAGACCTTGCAAATATTACGATTATGCTAGAAATGCTAAAAAATTTGGATGAGCCTACCTTTCCTTCCTGCGACCGTGCCTTGCCCTCCGCTTCCTCAACCCGGGCGACCAGACTTTGGACCTCCTGGTTACCCTGGCTCTGCTGAGAATGAAGGCTCTGAAGAGCTTCATTTTGGTCCTGGATCTCTTGAGCTTTGCCCTCCACTTGTTCTCCTAGCTTAGCGTTCTCCTCCTCGAGCTCTTTCACCCTCAGTTCAGCTGTGTGCAGCTTGCCCAAGGCTTCCTCCAACTCCACCAGGTGCTGCGTCTCCGTACTCTCCAGGTTACTGCGCAGAGACTCCACCAGGCGCTCCTTCTCCTCGGTCAGGGCGAGCAACTGTTTCCGGAGCCCCTCGGCTTCTTTGGTCAACCTCGTGATGTCGGCGCTGTGCTTAACCTGGCTCTCGTCCAGCTGTAGCTTGTGCTGCATCTTGAGCCTTTCCAAATTTTCCCGCATCTCGTAAAGCTCAGGTGGCTGCGACTCGCCGGCCCCCTTAGGAGCCCCCGAGGAGGCCTTGAGCTCTTCCATGGCTTGCTGATGAGAAGTGACCGCCGACTCGAGCTTGGAGCGCCACAGCTCAATGGCATCCACCTTCTCCTTCTCAGCCTCGGTCAGCTGGGCGCGAAGCTGCTCGTTGTCTTTGGCTAGAAGTGCAGACGAGGCCTCGAGTTTGGCCAGGTTTTCACGGGTTGCCTTTCCTTCCTCCTCGAGCTTAGCGCGCAAGGCCGCCAGCTCCCTTCCGTGGCTTGAAGCTTGAGCAGAGAGCTGGGTTCTTAGTAAAATGAGCTCCGCTTGAAGGACCGGAGCTGTGGGGTCTCCAGAGGCCTCCTGTCCGGGAGCAGCCTCCAGGTGTTGCCGAAGGGCTGTGACTTCTTTGTCCCTCAGAGTGAGGTCTCTCTGTAGTTCAAGGATGCGAGACTTCTCAGAAACGGTAGCAACCTGAAGACATCGACAACAATGTTTGGTACCAATGTAGCGCAGAAAGACGTTTAACTCTATTTGATAGTGTCATAGCAAGGCAGGATTCAAGAGCTCTAGCTAACAATCCTGACAGGGAACTAGAGGTATACGGTCCGGGGGTCATTTTAGTGCTACAGAGGGTTCCAAACAGCCCCATTAGCAGTGGCTGGGTGTCCTACAGAAAGAGTTAACAGGGCCAAGCAGTTCTAAGTGTAACAAAGACTTAACAGGGTTAAGAAGCAGAAGACAGAAAGGTACTTAAACACAGACGCTGAGTATTTCAACAATTCCAATGGTATGGAAACCTAATCAAGTAGAGCTGAGGTCAAAAGTTTACATACAGTTGTAAAGACACTGGTATGTCTTGGGATTCGAACAAATTTGAGTTTCTTCAAACAAAATCTACTAAAAAAGACACGCTGCAAACCAGGGCTGGATTCTGAGTACGTGGTATCGAATCCAGCTCTGCCTCACCGGTTCGAAACTGAGTGGCTTTATGAGCCAACGATTGGCCGGTTGCTCTCTCTGTCAGAATGCGATTACGACCTCTGCCGGCTGATCAGAGGCGCCTGCACAGAGATGAGGAGGAGCGCCCTTAGGGTGTGTCTCTCCGCATGCAACGCTAGGTGGCGCCAAACTCATCAATGTGTGGGTGGCAAAGATGCATCCGGCTGCTGCCCATGTTTCGAAGGGGATATGGGTTAGCGTCGATCTCCTCGGTCAGGGCAGGGTTCGGCATAGACAGAGAGGAAGCACGATGCAAATTGAATAATTGGATGCGCTAAAGGGGGAGAAAAGGGGGAAAAAATTGTAATAATAATAATAATTTACATACCGTCCTGGACAGCTTATGATTGGTTACATGACGCTTAGCTCTTTGTAACTCGATTGGCCATTTCTGATAGCAATCAAAGAGCGTCTTTGATAGAAATCCAACTCTGGTTGGATTTTTGACCATATTAGTTGGCAGAAGAGTTTTTTGTTCTTGACTAATTCTACATATTCTCAATGTGGTTAAGGTCATCATTTATCCCGTTTTTCTGTTCGAGGAGGGTACACGCCCCTTCCAACATGTGAACAGTCCCTCAACCCCTTTTTCTTCACCCGTGCCTATGCCTGTAGTCAGAGACCCAATTAAGAATGGCAGCACTGCTTTTGGTGCTGTTGTGTTTATTTCTAATTTGGCATGCGGGTCAGTTTTTCCTTGTACTGCCCTACAATAAAAGCACCTAGGGTCAGTCTCAGTCCCCTAATGCCAGAGGACTTGGATGCCTACTGTCTGGTTGAAGCATTGGCAGGAGTAGCGGAGGAATACATGGAGTGTAGTGTAATCCACCACACATATCTCTCTTAGATCCTGCCGCTGTCCGATAGAGGGGCAACTGTTTTGTACTCCCCATTGATGTGCACTTTTTATGTGGCATGTAGTCCTCCACCACCTGTGCCAGTGCTGTGGCAAAGAAGGGATACCCCCTTCCAACCAGGCCTTCCTTAGACACAATCAATGGTGTCCATCCATAAAGCGCCCGACCAGGCCAGGCCAGTAGCACGGGCGAGCCTAGACTCCAGCGCCACTCCGGAAACGTGCACTTCATTAGAAAGTGAGTATTAAGTTCTGAACTGTAGGTTAATACAAAGATGTGCAAAAAGCAGCAAAGATTAGAAGGAAAGGCAGCTAAAAACAGCTCGTGAACACACTTCAGGCAGAATATTTAGTTTGAAGCCACTAGGAGCGTGTCTGGAACTCAAAATGACCCCCCCACAATTTAGCATTTTTAAGAACCCAAAGACCTGGGTCAAATACCAATATCATTTTGGACACGAAAGAAAATCTTGTTGTGTTGAAATAGAATCAATAAAAACATCCAAACACTTACAGTATATGGCTAAAAGTATGTAGACACACGTCCTAACCTTAAGTTTAAGTGAACAGAATAAATGGTCCAACATCAGTGCCTGATCGCAGTTGTAGTCTAGTGGTTAAGGTACTGTACTAGCAATCAAAAGGTCGCTGATTCAAGCCCCACCACTGCCAGGTTGCCACCGTTAGGCCCTTGGACAAAGCCCTTAACCCTCAATTCCTCAGACTGTAATCTGTCAGATTACTAAAAGTAAATGACCTCACAAATGCTCTTGGGGCTAAATGGCCACAGAAGCATTTCCAAATTCCATCCCTTCAAAAAGCCTCCCAGGAGAGCAGGGGCAGGGCTTGTGGGCGCTACGTTAGTGTTAACATCTTTTTAACGAGATGCCTGAGCAATCTCATGGGCATAAACTATATTAGTGGTAAACTGTAATAAATTTGTGTGGCTGCTTCTGTCCCAAGTTTAGCAAGTTTGCATTCTGGTGTTCCACAGGGCTAGATTATGGGACCACTTTTCATTTCAGCACAGGTATTTGATGGATTTTTTTACTAGACGTTGTACAGTGTTAATAAGGCATTGTGAGGATTTTAGGTGTTTCACCATCTACTGTGCATATTATCAAAAGATTCAGAAAATCTTCCATACAAAAAACAACCGTGTGTCGAGGGCAGGGACAAAAAGCACTAGTGAATCTTCAAACCCTTGGACGGCACTGCATTAAAAAAAGCCAGCATGCTTTTCACACCGCTATCAAGAAATATCCAAGTGCTTATTAAGCTGTATTATGCACAGCAGAAGCCGAAGATGCAGCTTGGTGCTCGAGTTCAAATAAAATAGACTCGGAGTAAAAATGTGTCTTATTTTTAGCATGGTTGCAAAAGAGTGCAGGTGCCAGACTGGCCTACCAGCTGTAGAGGGTCTCCAGCTGCCTCTGTGGCTGCTATAATATTAATGAAGGAAATCATAGATTCCCAGCACTGAACTCTACATTTCATTATACACTCATATGTATATATTTACATATAGAATATAGTGTTTTTATTATATTGTTGTAATTACCATACTGTTGTATAATAGTAATTGCATAGCATAGCTATTTTTTTCTATAATTTCCTTATTTTTTATTTTATTCTACTCTATTTTAATGACTCTATTTACTGTACTTACACTGTACTTACGCTGCTGTAACACTCGGATTTCCCCCATGGGGATCAATACAGGAATCTTATCTTATCTTAAGTGTTTGAAAGGCCATGGTTTACAGATTTGACCCAGGTCTGAGTGTAATGTACATCAATTAAATTGTAATTTCCTTCTCATTAATTGTTCATTAGAATTAGATTCAATTTACCCCACAGCCCCCTGTCTGCCCAGAAGATAAGACTGCAATATCATCAAGCAGAAAGTTCGATTCGTTTATAAGCAGGACACCCACAAACATTTAAGGACTACAAATCGATCCGTGACCCCGTCAGGGCTCACGTAGAGATCCATTACCCTAGAGTCTTCTAACTCCCGCTGGAGTTTGTCAGCTTTGGTCTTTTCAAAGAGCAGACTTTGCTCGAGCTCCTTAAGGAGGGCATGCTCCAGTCTGGTCTGCGTCTGTTAGTACAGAAAAGGGGGGAAGAAGTAGAAAACACAAACCAGTGCCACCAATCACATGCACGCCCGATGCACAAGCCGAGAAAAGCAATGGGGGGAAGGGGGGGGGGGGGGGGGGGGGGGGGGGGGGGGTGTGAGTGGTGATATCACATGCAGGTAATGTTGATGTTGAGGATGCATGAGGACTAGTGAGGTAGGGACAGCGCTGGATGCAGGGGTTGCTGGTGAGCTTGCCGTCAGTAGAAAACATCTGGAGGTCATGAACGAGTGAGGTGAGGGTGCAACAGGCTGTCGGAAACCACAGAACAGGTGAGTCAACGAGCTCGTCCGGACGAATAAAGACGCCATTGTGCGTCATTTTAGGACTCATTTTTGGAGACCAAACCTGGCAGTGGACAGTTCAGTTATCAGTAACTTACCAGTACTTAGTTAATTTAATCAGCAGTGTCCAAAAAACACTAAAATTGGGCTTAGCGACCAAGTATCTGGACCAAACTTACCACTGGACCAAATATGGAGGCCAAAAGTTTTAAGAGCACCGTTGAAAATGCTTCGATTTTGTATTTTTCTCGAATTCAATAGGTTTTTGAATACAAATCATAATCAGCTAGACACTGACTCCACAAGCATATCGCCACTGTCCGATAAAAAACACGTATCTCCACTTGTGTGTTGATTCTGGGTATAAATCTCTGTCCGTCCATAGCAGCGAATATGAAAATGACCAATGAAAAGATGAAAAATCACACAATATCTTTAACAAGTATCTCCATTGGCTGCTAGACCAGTCCATCAAAACCAGGTATGTCCTCTTCCTTCCCCTCCGGTACTGTTTGATCTATAATGTTTATTTAGGTTATTCAATTGCATGGTTGTAAACATTTATATTTGTACACGTAAGTCCATTTTATATATGATACCAACTGACTGACAACCTAATAAAGAAATACTTTTATTTCTGTGCTGAATTGTATGTATATGTCACCATATGTGCTCTGAAAACATTTGATCCTTTTTTCTGAGAAGTTGAGTTTTCGGAGATACGTGTTTTTCATCGGACAGCGACGATACGCAAATTATGAGGATCCAATCTTGTTTCAGCATAATTTCACAATAATACAAACACCACAATAAATGCTTATTGGGGTTTAGGTCAGGTGACTGTGGAGGAATAGTTCTTCCAAAGCTTTGAGCTGCCTTTTGGGTCATCATCCTGCTGAAGTATGAATCCTGCCACCTCCAGACGAGGGCCGGGCGCACAAGGAAATTGGAACAATGCAAAACCTGTGACGACCTATAACGCGTGACAGCATAACCTGATGATGACGATGACGTGGTCATGGAGCTCCGGGATGAACAATCATGTGTGAAAGAACGAGATCTGGATACAGTGAGGTGAAAAGGTCAACGGGTCTGTTTACCTCCAGGTCACCTTTGGTTATGCAAGCTTCCTCCACTCGAAACTGAAGGTCCTCCACCCTTCTGTTGGACAAGAGAACATGTGCAAGTGAGAAACAAAGAGAAATGGAACCAAATTGTGTAAAACATGTTAAAATCCTAATAAATATGAAATAAGTAAGTGCAGACTCGCCTCCTTTCTTCCTCCAGCTGATTCAGAAGCTCCACCTTGTCCTTGTCTGCAGCCTCCACCAGGCCACGCAGCTGATCCATTTTGGACTCCATCTCAGACACGTACTACAAAACGGAAACAAATAAATAGGAAATATTTAGATTACATGGACAAAATGTGGGTGGCTTAAAAAAAACTTTGTGATATGTATGTGGACACCCGACGTAATGACGTAAAAATATATGACTAGGCACAAATTCCCAGAGACACACTTCAAAGTCTTGTAGAAAGGCTTCCGAGAAGAAAGAGGGAGCAATTTAAAATCTGTTTGTTTGTTTATTAGAATTTTAACGTCATGCTTTACACTTTGGTTACATTCATGACAGGACACGTAGTTACTCAGTACACAAGATTCATCAGTTTTGGACAATTTAGTGTCTCCAATTCACCTCACTTGCACGTCTTTGGACTGGAGCTCCCGGAGGAAACCCACACAGACACGGGGAGAACATGCAAACTCAACAAAGGAAGGCCCCCGGACTGCCCCACCTGGGGATCTAACCCAGGACCTTCTTGCTGTGAGGAGACAGTGCAAACCCATCTCAAATTATATAACGTAGTCCAGTGGCTTTATGGACCTGACCATATGATCGTGCCAAGGGACTCAGTCGTGCCACAACATTGAAATATAATTGATTTTAAACGTTAGCAATGGGTGTGCCTGACACGCCCGAATTCTATTAGAAATGTAATTTAATTCATTGAGTTCAATTAGTTCAGTTAGAAAAGAGTGTCCACATACTTTTGATCACACTGTGTAAACTCGAAACAAAAAGCGCTTGAAGACGTGAAGGTTCCCGACCTGCTCTTGACCTTCTCGAAGAACCGTGAGCTCCTGCTCCACCTCTCCCACCTGGCTGGTGGCCTTGGCGACTTCGGCCCGCTCGAGGTCGCGCTCGGCCAGGAGCTGCTCGATGTGCTGCTGCTTCTCCTTCAGGGCCTCCTGCAGCGCCGTCGTCCCGGAGATCTTACGCGAGTAGCGGGACGACGTCTCCGTCAGCTACGCGACGGGGACCGAGAAGAAAACTTGATTACGTTGGATTGTCCGACTTAGTCATTCCTAATTCCCTATTACAAACCACACTGGCAGAGGACGGCAAACAGACTGGACAGTTTGTCCAGCTGCTGTGATGTTCCATTGACAAAAAGCTGCAAAAAGCGAGACAAGACCGATCAACTGGACATGGAACATCATGATGGTATGCCCACTTATTATTTGGACCCCTTGACTCTTTTTTTTTTTTACCATCAATCCACTCTTATCACACCTGGCCAGTGAATGACCCTTTCAAATAATAAACAGGGCACGGGAGAGGAGCGTCCGGTCCGAGCGACTCACCAGGCCGGTTCGGCTGGGCTTCCCGCTCACCGACGAGGCCACAGAACTCATGGAGCTGACGGACGAGGAGCTCGGGCTGCGGTTCAGTCCCGGGGTCGTGGTCACCTTCCGCGCTGCGGTCTTGGCCTTGGCTGGGGTGGTGGAGGGGAAGCCGATCCGCGTCACCTTGTGCACCGGGGCGAAGAGGCCGTACTTGGGCTGACACTGGAAGTACCTGAGGAGACATCGGACTTCACACTACTGCGCATAAATACACTGTATAGCCAAAAGTATGTGGACACTGACCACCATAACCGTGCTGGACATCTTATAGCAAAATCATGGGCATTACTGTGCAGCTATAATAGCCTGCACTTTGGGAAGGAGTGGGTGTGGGAATTTGTGACCTAGAAGTTTGACAAGAAGGCCTGGCTCACAATCGGCATTCTAATTCATGCCAAGGTTGTTCCTGGAGTTCCTTGTACTCCTAATTATTAATGGACCTTGCTGTACGCTCAAAAGCAGTCATGCATGAACAGAAAAGGGACTTCCCTAAACTGTTAGCACAAAGTTAGAAGCAATTTGCCTCCTATAACCGATTTCACACACCTGTTAGTAACGTTTGTGGCTGAAACCGTTAAACTCAATAACTTGTAAAGGTGTCCACAGACTTTTGACCATATATGGTGCTTAAATCCGTTATTATTTATCGTGAATGGTGAAGCAAACCTGGTCCCAGCGACCGCGCCGTCGTTCTTGCCCAACGGTTCGTCCAGCTCGACTCCGCACCACTCGCCCTTGGCGAAATCCGTCTCCCCGATGAAGCGCACCACGCCAGCTTTGGTGCCGCCCACCTGGAGAACAAAACGGTGCGGGTTAAAGTACAAGAGGAGGGGGGGGGGAGGGGGGGGGTACGAAACCGGGGGCGTGAACGATCACTCGACGAACGCTTACCAGGACGCGGTCGCCCATCTTCAGCTCCCGCTCCCCTTTCTTCAGCGAACCCGCCTCCGACAGGTTGGACACCGACTCGGAATTGTCGCGAGTCAGGTTGGAGGCGGGTTTGGTGCTTGGAGCGACCTTCTTGGTGGCGGTGGCGGCGCCGGCTGGCGGGGCGGACGCCGGGGCTGGCGTGGTCGGCGGTGCCGCGGCGGACGGCGTGGGCGACGGAGGCGCCGTCGTCGTTCCATTGGCTTCGCCTTCGCTACGTGAAAGCTTGGAAGGCCGCGTGAAAATCCCCCTCAGCGGATCGGATTGGAAGTAGCGCACGCCCGCGACCGAGCCGTCGTTCTTCCCGATGGGCTCGTCCAACACGATGCCCGCCCACTGGCCGGGGGCGAACTGGGTCTCTCCGAGGAACTGGATGTGGCCGGGCTTGTTGCCGTTCACCCACACTCGGTCCCCGACTTTGAAGTCCTCGCCCGCGTCCTGGTCGTCGGCCTTGTCGCCTGGAGCTGCTTTAGAGGCAGCTATAAAATACAGAAAACAAGGGGGGCACAAATTATATCTTTTTTTATACATTCATCATTTAGGAAAAACATTTGAATCTTTGAATCACGTCTAGACTAAATAGATTTTAAATAAAGGCACAGTAGGTCACATGTTCTTATGGACTCTATCAAGTACCAGGAGATTCTAAATGTAAATCTAACTGCCTAGCTGGTCATGACTGGATCCTCCAGCAACTTCCAAAACATGCGTCAATCCGAGCTCTGGACGTTGCCCCGGTCATTCCAGTCCACTGGTCTTAATTCTATCAAATATCTAGACGAGGTTCTCGCGATACTCACCCGAGGGCGACGTCTTGGTGGCCCCGGCCCCGGGCCCGGCCGGCCTGCTGATCTTGCTGGGCGCTTTAAGGCCGCTGGGTTTGGCCGTGCTCATGGTTCCTCCGTTTGTTCCTCGTCGGCTGCAGTTGCTTCGCCACGAAACATTGACCCAGGTCTACAGCTCGCAGCGGCGCATTCACACTTTTTCGTAAGTCAAAAAAGGGAAGTGGGGTGAGAGCGATTCTGTGAGGAGAGGAAAAACAGACGAGCATCAGCGAAATGACACCGACTGTCAAACGAATCGGACTGGTGTGATGAAGGAAGCGTTTCGGATGGTTTTACTCGTCTGCTCCGAGCACAAGCGAGTCCTGCCGACAACGACGTATTACCGGACTAGTAATCAAAAGGTTGCTGCCAGACTGTCACTGTTGGGCCCTTGAGCAAGGCCCTTAACCCCCAATTGCTTAGACAGCATACTGTCACAGTACTGTAAGTCGCTTTGAGCAAACGCGTCTGCTAAATGCCACAAATTTGAATGAGTCCTGTACGAATTAAACCGCCCTCGCTCTTGCTGTGCTACACGCCGCTTTGTGTCTAATCTCTGGGCCTTGAACCAAACGCGACCTGTATTTCAACCAGCTGATAACAGAATACATTTCCAAGGGTGACTGCACGGTGCAGCAGATAACAAACACACTCCAAAATAGAATGGAGAGTCCTTCCAAAAGTGAGTGTTTTGAAACAAGAAGCTCAGTCAGGTGTCCACATGATTTTGGCTATATAGTGTACTTGAAACTCTCTTACATTCAGCAAGTCAGATATTCAAACTGGACTTGAATTACAAGCTGAGATGTACATTATGTGGTCAACAAGGTGTTTTTTGGCAAATGTGGTTTGTTTTCAAGATCTGTTTGGCTGGTGGTGGTTCTGGCCTCCCAACTTTCTCTTTCTCTAACGATGGATTTTAGACATTTTCTGAGCTGAGGAAGGCCTGTGGTTCGTAGGATGTTTGTCTGTGTCTTAGTGGCATCCTAGAAATCATCAACAAAGGAGTCGAACCCTTTTAATAGCGTCGTGACCACCGAACCGTGCAACGCTGTGATCCTGTGATCCTGCTCTGTGTTATATTTAAAGCGCGAGGCACAAAGCGGAACCAAAGTTAGAAGCTTAAGCCGCTATCGGATTACGGTTTCCGACGTGAGGTTGGCTCCGGGTCAGGACGAGATCAGGATGCCTCTGGGTACCCATGCCACTGGACTGACCAACATACTCATTAGAATGCTTTCCTCACTAATCCAGAGGAACATTTACTGCTTGTCAGTAAAGTGAAGCTAGTTCATGGTTCAGATGCTCCTAAAATGAAGAAAACAGCATTTTATTATGTGGAGATTTCCAAAAAGTGTCTCAAACATTTTACAAGCAGTTTACCAACAAATAAAAATAATAACTGTAATAATAATACAGTAAATTAATTCTTATTAATGGCCTCTTTGAAGGGAAAATAACTGCCAACCGTTAGATAGAAGAAGATATATAGATAGACTTTATTTGTCATATATACATATATAGATGTACAGTACAATGAAATTCTTTTTTTCGGATATCCCAGCTTGATTGATGACAGCGCCCCTGGAGCAGACTGGGTTAAGGGCCTTGCTCAAGGACCCAACAGTGGCTGCATAGCAGAGCCTGGATTTGAACCGCCAATCTTCTGGTTGATAGCCCAAAGCTCCACCCACTAGGCTACCACAGGCCCTGATTAAGCATCTGGGTGGATCTATTATGCTGGAAACATCGCAGGAGTATAAATGGTAAATCGGGACACTAATGCCAAACAAACCAAAAATCACCACGTAAAGATCTCGTCTCAAGATCGTCTCAAGGTCCACCAGGAGCTCGTGGTTTGGCCTCAGAGTCGCCTGACCTGAACATCGATCCGATTATGCGACTATATCAATAATATGTGGAGTGAACAGTTCGAGTTATGGGCTACTGTGTAGCATAAAGAGCAACACTTGCAAAAAAAAAATGTCTGTAGGCACCCAATACATGGAACAGTGGTCTCCTGGCAAGGCTAGAAAGGAAACCCAAACTGTCACCTAACGCTAAGATCAAATATGTCAGGATGAACAGATGTAATCCAAAAAACAGGTACGTGATAAAGTAGCTAGTAGGTGCTGAGACATGTCACTGTTTACAGTCAAGCAGGCTTTACATCCCCAGGGGCTCCAGAATCAACCACACAGACAAGCCTTAATGGTCAGATGAAACAAATCCTGGGTCATTCGGCCTCAGTGATCAGAAGCAAGTTTGGAGCAGAGAGAGTGAGACGTTTGAACCCAACAATACTGTACCTACTGTCAAGCATGATGGACAGAGAGAGGATTACGCAACCGTATCAGTAATGTGTGGTCTGGACTGGAAGAAAAATAGGAAAGAAAGAGGAGCATCATTTGTTATATCTGGCTCACAGTCTCGGTTCTGATTCATCCCAAAATTGGATAACTTGGTAGAGGTCAGGGCTGAGTGCTGGTCACAGGAGCTCGTCCAGACCAAACTGGTCGAACCATTTGTTAATGGTCAAGCTGGAACAGCACCTGTTAGTGATGGGTGTGGTTGAATCACCTGAAGTCATCATTAGAAAGGGTGACCACATGCTTTTTTGATGTCACATGACATCCATGTGGATCTAACTTTCCACAAGCAGGGGAATCAGAATGCAGACTCAAGTGCTGTGTCAAAAATATATGGACACTAAAAAACATCCGCAATGTCACTACTGCCAGCTAATAACAAGGCTAGCTCTGTTAGCTTCAGCTACACACACACATATCAGGAAAGCTCACACAGCTCACACACGCACACCGAGACGTACTTTCTGGAACACACACACTTAAACAAACCTCCAAAAAGTTTAACACACATTAAAGAGTCAGAACTATCGAGCTAGCGTTAGCATTACAGCTAGTAGCTGTTAGCATGCTGGGTGAAATTCCTGTAGTGTAGCTGTTCAGCTAATGGCTCGTTTCTCCTCTCCTGAAAGTCAAGCTACTCTTCAACCTCTCTAATAACATGTAATATGTATTAATCTAATAATAAAAGCAGCAGAATGTGAGATACCTGTCGGACAGCAGCTCCGCTCGCGCTCAGCAGAAGTTAGAAAATCTGCTGGTCAACATTTAACCGGCCAACTTGTGAAAGTGACGTGCTGACGTAGCGCCTCTGCTCTAACAGCGGTTAAGCTCGGGTCGCGTCCTAAACCACAACATGTTCACTACACAGTGTGTTTATGTAGTGCACTAGCTTCGTTAGAGTCAAGCGATAATCAAGCACACTCTGTAGTGTATAAGTGTGTGATTGGGAACGCAGATTTGTTTTTCAACTCTGGAACAAACGGATTGAGAAGACTCAGATCTGCCAAAAATCATTTACCATTAAAAACGAAATAAATAATATTATATTAATTCTTGCTTCTATAATAATGATAATAATGTCTGGGTAACATGATGACATTATTATTACTACTATTACAGGAATTATTATTACAGCAACTAATCATAATAATAATAATTATTATTATTATTACAGGAACCGTTTACCTATTATTATTATTATTATTATTGTTATAATAATAATAATTATTATTATTACAGGAACCCTGTTTACCTATTATTATTATTATTGTTATAATAATTATTATTATTATTATTACAGGAACCCTGTTTACCTATTATTATTATTATTATTATAGAAACACTGTTTATCCAAATGTATTATTATTATTTTATATTGCTATTATTATTATTTTATATTGCTATTTTTATTATCATTATTACTATTATTATTGTTACTATTATTATTATGATTATTATAGGAACTTTATCCAGATTTATTATTATATATTGCTATTTTATTATTGTTTTTATTATTATCATTATTATTGTTTTTATTATTATTACTATTATTATTATTGTTGTTATTGTTATTATTACTATTATTATTGTTGTTATTACTATTATTATATTATTGTTATTATTATTTTTATTATTATTTTTATTTTTATTATTATTTCAGGAACCCTGTTTACCCAGATTTAAATAGTACTTGGTCCTGGTCAGAATTCCGGCAGGTCCGCTTTTACCAGGGAGGATTTTAAAGTGTGAGTGTTAAGGTTTGTAAGCCATTTAGCCGTGGGACCAGAAGGCCTGGCTCACGATCTGCGTTCTAATTCATCCCAAAGGTTTTCAATAGGGTTTAACGATAATAGGTCCGGGCTCGGTTTAGGGCACCGGAGTTCCACTACACCAAGCTGATCAAACGGGAACGAGAAATTCGAAGGGGAACTAGGTCAGCACGGAACTGATAGTTCCCTTAGTAGCAACCCAAACGATTCCGATATTAAAGCCAAGCCTGAACACACGAACACACACTCACACACACTCACACACACTCACACACACTCACACACACACACACACAAAACCAACATTTCACTTCACTTTTATCCAAACCAACTTAAGCAACTTTATGCTCAGCTTCTTCAGGTGGTGCGAGACCCACAAGAACAGACGAACGAGTGAAACCGCTGCTAAAGAAAAACATCTGCAAGGGTTGAAAAAGGACATTTTTTATTCCCATAATCTGACAAACATCTGGACAGTGGAAGTAAAACCCAGGAGTGGACGGACACCCTGAAGCGTCGTCTTAAATAAGTTAGTTAAAAGCAAACCGCAGTGAATTATAGGGTGGCTGGGAAATTTAAAAGAGAACCAGGAGGAGGTGATTAAAAAAAACATCATAGAAAGGAAGAACCACCGGAACGTTGGAGTCGGTAAAAGACGACGGAGGAGGGATTGTTTGATGAACTGTACATGAATCAAACTATTCAAAATCACGGGAAAAGTAACAAAGACATTTAAGGTTCTCAAACTGTGGAAAATTATAAAAATGCAGCTTTTATAAAAGGAGAAGAAAAAGGCTGGAGACAGATTTTTGACAATACGTAACAAACAGAGTTCATTGCTCAGATATGATCTATACACCAATGAAAACGTCGATAGTTGATCAGGAGCTTTGCTTCTTGGTTTTCGCCTGATTCCGAGGGGATTCCTTGAGCAGGCCTCGGATCCTGAAGTAAACCCCGGTGGCTTCGGCGACCTCCGTGAACTCCGGCGTCTCTTCGAAAGGAATGATCCCTTCAGCGAACCTACTCCTGTGAGGAACGGCCGTTATTTTCTTCGCCGTCGGCTCCTCCTCGTCTTCGCCCGGTCGCGGATCCGTAGCGGCGGCGTCCTTTCCTTCGCCGACCTCGACGGTCCCGTTTTTTTCGGAACCTGAATCGGCACCCTGGGAAACCTCATCCAGGACGATCAGGTCGTCGGAGGACTCCGTGCCGCCGTCTTCGACGGTCTGGGGCGTTCGGGCGGGCGAAGCGGACGTGCTCGCGATCACCGCTTCCTTCACGTGCGCATCGTCTTCTTCCATCTCGACCGATTGAGGAACGTTCGGAGAGGCCGTGCCGGGCGAGTCCACGGCGGGCGAGGCCACGGCGGGCGTTCCCGTGGCCCCGGTGTCCGAGTCGCTGGTCCCGTTATCTGCGTTCTCTAGCGCCGCCCAGAGCAGGCGCTGTTGCTCCTCCAGCTCCTCTAACGTCAGCCCGTCCTCAGACTCCTCCCCCCCGACGCTTCCTCTGGCGAGAGCCGGGGAACCGGAATTCGTGGGAGGGGTCGGCGGAGGCGTGCCTTTGGGGAGTGGGGGCGGGGTGGGGGTGACCGGGGGCGTTCCCGGGGGTAACGGCGGAGGCGTGCCGATGTGCGGAGAGCCAGGAGGAAGTGGAGGCTGAAACTTGAAGCTGTCCCGTCTGTTTCTGCCAGGAGTTTCTTGATCTGTGGATACATACGAGTCAGAAACTTGAAAACCTGCACATGTCCAAAAGTATATGGACAAAAGTATTGGAACAAAGACCAAGATCCAGCCTACCACTAGTCTATAGTGGTACCCCTCTATACCTGAATCAGTGTCCATGTCTGAACACCCGGAAACATTCAGATTGCTCTGTCGCTTCTTGGTCTGTATGGGAGATGATTCGGCCTCGTGGCTCCTTTTGGCACATTTGGGCATGGGCTGGGGTTCACAAACAGAGGGTCGAGGTTACACAGAGTATATAAATATATACCGATCAGCCATAACATTAAAACCACCTCCTTATTTCTACACACTGTCCATTTTATCAGCTCCACTTACCATATAGAAGCACTTTGTAGTTCTATAATTACTGACTGTAGTCCATCTGTCTCTCTGCATGCTTTGTTACCCCCTTTCACCCTGTTCTTCAAAGTTCAGGACCCCCACAGGACCACCACAGAGCAGAGTGTTAGTGTGTGTTGTGCTGGTATGAGTGGATCAGACACAGCAGCGCTGCTGGAGTTTTTAAACACTGTGTCCACTCACTGTCCACTCTATTAGACACTCCTACCTAGTCGGTCCACCTTGTAGATGTAAAGTCAGAGACGATCACTCATCTATTGCTGCTGTTTGAGTCGGTCATCTTCTAGACCTTCATCAGTTGGCTGGACATATTTTTGGTTGGTGGACTATTCTCAGTCCAGCAGTGACAGTGAGGTGAAACAGATGGACAACAGTCAGTAATTGTAGAACTACAAAGTGCTTCTATATGGTAAGTGGAGCTGATAAAATGGACAGTGAGTGTAGAAACAAGGAGGTGGTTTTAATGTTATGGCTGATCAGTGTAGATATATATATATAATGCATTTTTCTCCCAATTTAGTGTAGTCAATTTGTCTTCTATCTGCCAATCAGGGTCCTTACACAGCGTTTGAAGACCCCGCCCACATATTCCGGTCATCCCTCCCTCCAGGCAATATTCCGCCGTGCCACCTGGGTGCCCAAAGAGAGGCTTATGAAAACATGATGAATGAACAAGGGTAACGAGGGTACCGTGTTTACCGATTGGTACGTGTTCAACAAGTGTTCAGCAAAAGTCGGCTTCCAGTGGTGAGGCTGCATTGGGATGGAACCGAATGACCGGTACTCCTAAACAAACAAACAAACAAATATAGACATATTTAGTCAGTCAGAATTCGCACTAGTGTGCCCAATACATCGATCACGCCTCATTCAAATGAAATGTGGCCAGTGTTTCTTTAATTCGCTGTTTGTTCCCATAGCTGCACCTCAGCCCGCCTGTAGCACTGCGAATCTAGAAACGTTTTATTCATCGGTAGCCAGTTTGCGCCGGTTTTGCATCAAAAACTCTTACGTCTCGGACGTTGGGCGGTGCAGAGACATTAAAACCAGGAAAATCCACCAACTTAGAAACATCATAAGACACGTCCTGGCCGGGGCCGTTGGATTCTTCCTCCCCAGGCGCTTAAAAATCGAAACAAAAATGAACAAAAGCTTTAAAATCACTGGTGGTACACCGAAGAGCGACATAAAGACTCTTTTCATTACAGAATGAATAATAAAATGTACTTTTTCCATCGTAGAGCGTCAGGCCCGAGTTCTCCGTCTCGGCTTCCTTTAGCCAGCCCGGTGGATAGCCCAGCTCTCGCATCCGATAAATAAACGGCGGCAGTGCGTTAGCGACGACGCCGAGCGCGTCCAACAGCTCCTGCCTGCATGTAGAGGGGCACAGAAATGATCCTCATCCATTCTGTATATTTGGACCTTATTAAGTTCTGAGTCTGTATGTGTACAGGTCACTGACCCCAGTATTCCAGGTTTGTACTTAGCAAAGCGCTCCTCCACCTCCTCGGCGTGGTATCGCTGGTTGTTTCCCTGATTGTTTCCTTGTGCAAACTCCTTCCGCTTCTCGTTGATGCGTGCCATGTCTTTAGGCTGGAAAAAGGGGGGGGGGAAGAGAGTCAGATTCCTGAGATCAAGAGGCAGGGCAGTCGAGTAGCTATTAAGGTGTGTCTGGCAGGGGTGGCACCGGCCTGGTAAATCATGACATGCTCCTTGCTACAGGACACATCGAGCAAACAGAGCATGCTCTATATGTGCAGGGCAATTGATCCATACATTTATCCTATTTTCACTCAGTTGGTCATTTCCCACCCATTTATTCAACCAATGTACAGAACCAATTACAAAAAAGTTAGGACGGTGGGTAAAACACGAAGAAAAGGACTAGTGGAGTCCAGGCTAGTTGAATCAGGGTTGTTTTAGGAGCATGTGGACCTACTCCATATTATACTGGCAGTTTTAATGTTAAATCTATGTACCACAAATGTTTATATGACAAAACATTAAATATTTCATCTTGGTATTGTTTTGGAATCCAACCATCCATCCAGTTATTCAATCAATTCATTCATTCATTCATTCATTCATTCAATACACGTTCCACTCGTTTCTCCATCCTGGATTTACCTTTGGACAGTCTCTCAGCTGGTGGCCTTCTTCACCGCAGTTAAAACAACACGGTTTAGGCCTGAAAAAGGGACATTACGGTTAAAAACAAACACTAAACAATAGCAGTTAATCTTGTTTGTTTGCATTCTACAGACTCACACTACTGTGGTGGCACGTCACCTAAGATGTGACTCATTAAGAATGACTCCGACAGCACTACGTACCTCTTCTCTTTGATCTGGACCTCCTGGCCCTCTAAAGCCATCACCTGGGCGAAAACCTGCTGATACCTTGGCAGATGTGATTCAGGAATGGATACATGAACCTCTGAGAGGTATACGAACAGTAACGATACAGATGTACAGCGTACGTGCACGACATAGGAGTCTAAATACATGGGCAGCGGTATATCAGTGGTTAAGGCATCGATCTAGTGATCAGAAGGTTGCCGGTTCGAGCCTCATGTCGCCAAGTTGCCACTGTTGGGCCCCCTGAGCAAGAGCCTCAATAGCTCACATTGTATGCAGTCAGAATTGTAAGTTGCTTTGGATAAAAGCACTTCTTAAATGCTGCAAATAATTACATGTATGTGGTCCGGTCCTTTAATTATAATTTAGAGGTTTCAACCACATGTATTTACAATTATATAAACTAAATAACATGCTTGTGACTCTGTGGCAATAGTTTAGGGAAGGCCCTTTCCTGTTCCAGCATGACTGTGCCCCTTGTGCAAAGCTATGGTCCATAAAGACGGCTGCACCTCAAGTGAACACCTTTGGGATGAATCGGAACTTCGATAGTGAGCCATGCCTTATCCAGCATCGGTGCCTGTTGACTGATTTTGAGAGGGTGGCACAGTGGTCTATTATGCTAGCACACCACCAGGTTCAAATATCAGCGGCGCTATCGACCGGCTGGGCGTCCACACAGACGTGATCGGCCACGTCGAAGGTCGACAGCTAGAGCGATGAATAAAAGGTTCGTTACAAGTGTTTACAAAGGAGTGGATGCTGTTAAAGCTGCAATAGTGTGCCACATTTATATTAATCAGTCAAACTCATGGTCAGGCGACACGTGTGCATTACAGACGTCTGCGAATACGATCTGAAGGATACTTGGGAATCTCCCATCCCTCCGTCAGCTGGGGGTTTTCATTCAGCAGAGGCTGACCGAGTTTGTCCAGACAGAACGAGGTGAAGTACAAGACGCTCCCCACGACCTGCACAAGTCCAAACAAAATGAGAATTTGATCTCCACAGATCATGGACAGATATGGACGTGTGAATGAATCGGTGAGAAATACCTACACAGAAAGCATCTCTGATCTTTTTACTCTCTTTAGAGTTCGTGTTCTGGTTTTCTTCCAGGATGAAACTTGAGTTCTGAGTCAGAAAAAAGAGAAGCTGATTAGATTCTGAGGTTAGTGGGGTAATTTACACTCCGCTTACTGCACTTACACACAGCTGCTGACAATTTGCCTATAAACAACGTGCATAATCGTTTACCCGCAGTTATTTATTTATTATTTATCACATTTATTAGGATTTTAACGTCATGTTTTACACTATGGTTACATTCATGACAGGAACGGTAGTTACTCGTTACACGAGGTTATATCGAACACAGTCATGGACAATTTAGTGTCTCCAATTATCCTGATGCATGTCTTTGTACTGTGGGAGGAAACCCACACAGACACGGGGAGAACATGCAAACTCCACACAGAACGGACCCAGACCGCCCCACCTAGGAATCGAACCCAGGACCTTCTTGCTGTGAGGTGACAGTGCTACCAACCGAGCCAACTCCTGCACTGTATGTACATTCACTGGCCGTTTTATGAGCTTCACCTACCGTACAGGTGGATACACACCTTTGTGGGTATTCAGTTATCAACTGTAGTCTATTTGTTGCTCTTTACACCACATCACTAATTTCCATTAGATTAAACGTCAGGCCTTTTTATTCAATATCAGAGCCTGGCTGTTACTAATTAGACACAAATTTCCACACACACCCAAACTCCCGTGGAAAGCCCTGCCAGGCAAACCCATGTAACAGCCCACACCGTCCACATACCTGCGGGCCCGGGAGCTGGGCGGACGCCTGGTTCTCATGCTGCTGGTGCTGGTGTTTCTGAATCAGATCGAAGACGTAGTCCTCGATATCTCGCCGGCACTGCCTGAGCAAGCAGGAAAAGACCAAATATTCATAAAACATTCTTAAAAAAAAAACACACACACACACACTCAAGCTGTAGATAAAATCCAAACAGCCAAACTCCTACTTTGAGATGCTGTTGTTTCCGAAGAGGATCTGGCAGAGAGGACTGTCGATATTTGGATCGACGACGTTGATTCCTCTGGAACAGAAATGACAAGAGCTCATTAAATGAAATGACGATCGTGGATCAGTTAACCGATTGTGTAAATGTGTGTAAACGGTGAGGAAACTTACGGAGGCCGACTCAAAAAATTCAACTTTCTTCTGAGTTCCTCATGTGAACGAGTGGTTAAGGGGGCAGAAATGAACAGAAGTGGTGTGAAACTAAGAATCAAAGCTCAATTTCTCTCTTAATCAACAATTAAAGGCGTGAAAACCATAAGTGTCTCAGTGATTTGAACCACCGCTCCATAGTCTGTATTAAAAAGTGACACTTCATGGCACGGGGTTCAAGTCCAAGGTTTCGAGTTTAGGGGTTGCCACCAGCAAACCCCAACTGCCTGGTCCATGAGCACAGTCAAGCAAGCTTTACATCACCCTGGGTTGATTCTGTCGAAAGAAGCTTCCGCTCCAGCCTTTCTGATGTCCATGCAATCAGCGACAGTTGGGCACTACATGATGGGGCCAGTTGTAGAACTAGTACTACTTTTTAAGGCGGCACGTCTAAGCCCATGACCCAGTAAAACTTGCTTGCCTGTGGACAGTGACACCCACGCTCAAGCAGCTATAATTCTGATAGAATTAAATTTCTCTTGGTATACAGTTGAATAAGGTGACAGTTTGGGGTTGGCAGCCATGCCTGCATGCAGTTGTATCCTAGTGGTTAAGGTACTGGACTAGTAATCAAAAGGTTGCTAGTTCAAGCCCCATTACTGACAGGTTGCCATCGCTGAGTCCTTCAGCAAGGCACTTAACCATCAATTGCTCAGACAGTATACTGTCACAGTACTGTAAGTCGCTTTAAATAAAAGCATCTGGACTAGTAATCAAAAGGTTGCTAGTTCAATCCCCACCACTGCCAGATTGTCACTGTTGGGCCCTTGAACACGGCCCTTAACCCTCAACTTCTTAAATAATATACTGTCACAGTGCTGTAAGTCGCTTTGGATAAAAGCGTCTGCAAAATGCTGATAGTGTAAATGTACTTCAGTCAATTTAGCCCTATTTATATGGGCACAGAGAAGTCATCCACTATGGTCAGGTACACTCCTGTCACAAAGTGAAATGAGTAAATGTAATCTGCTATGTTAATATTTTCTGACCCACCACATATTTATGAATTTTCACAACAAACTGTCAATTAAAAGCAAATAAATAAAACTCAAACTGAACGAGCTCGTGCTAAATGCTAGTTAGCTTAGCCGCTAACAAGCAAAACAAAGGATATTCTCCGTTTTCAGGCGAACTACGGTCTCCTCGCTCTCCTCTAATCTGTCCCGGAGCTCGCTGTCGTGGTTCTGGTGCTCGTCCTCATCCGAAAATCTGATGTGTTTGTTAACATTAGCAGGAGTTTCCTCTCCGAACTGCTCGAACAGCTCAGTGTCGCCGAAATCCACCTCCATGTTTAGCTTAGCATAGGGGCGGAGTGATCAAAGGGCCAATACGAAGTCGCGCGAGATCGCTGATTGGCTGAGAGGCGCTTCGACGCCGCGCACGTCATCACTCGTTTTTTGCTTTCATTCATTTGTTGTCTGCTTTCCTAACGCTTTATTCTGGTCAGGGTCGTGGTGGGTCTGATTTTTTGGGCACACACACACACACACACCTCAGGCAAATTCTAGTCGCTTCGATTGACCTGACTTCACAAGTCTTGTGGACGGAAACACGGTGCTTGTGAGTGCAGAGCTTCGCCTGTAGGTGGCAGTAGTGCGCGTCTACGCATGCGCAGAACAATTGTAAACAATGGTGGTGGATGGTGGTGTACGGATTACTGATATTAACAAACTTTACATTCATGTTTTTATTCATTTAACTCGGATATTTATTTCTAACTGAATGTCCACATCGAGCATTCGAAAGCTGCCAGATGCGGTGTGCATAAAATTATGGACGCTTGATTTAGCACAACGTTAAATTCAGCCTGGATGATGAAACGTAAGCTAACAGTGTTCCGTGCATTGTTGTTAAATGTGCTGCATGGTTCAGAAATCAAATAGAATAAAAGTGCAGCCAAATTTTTAAGACCACCAGCCTAATATGCTCTCAAAACAAGAGCTATGACCCCCTGAGACATATAAATTTGATGTCTGATCATATGAGGCATTGAAAAAATTGGGAACTTTAAGAAGTGAATCTGATCTGTGGACAAACTGGCTTAAATTCTTAAAAATCTTAGTTGTCTACATGATCATGTCCAGTTCATTGCACTTTTGGCCTTTCTGTCAAATCCAATGAGGAGAAAAGCTTAAAAGAAGCCAAACAGAAAGCAGAGTATTGTGTAGGACAGTTTGGAACCTCCTGGGACACACAATCATGACACCAGAGACAGTCTCACTCATCAACTTACCATACTGGGAGACTGGAAGACGCAGGATTCGGTTCCTATATCTGGTGGGCGAAAGTTCCTTCCAGGTGACCAAACCCAGTACAGAT
Organism: Trichomycterus rosablanca; assembly: GCF_030014385.1. Lineage (NCBI taxonomy): Eukaryota > Metazoa > Chordata > Actinopteri > Siluriformes > Trichomycteridae > Trichomycterus > Trichomycterus rosablanca. The sequence goes on along the minus strand of NC_086008.1, from coordinate 20,306,407 downwards.
CAGGTAAATATCTCATATCTTGGAAGTATTTCTCCATGTCCTGACATGTTCACGTTTTGCATGGTTCATAACCAGTTAACCCAGTTTAATTAATTGTTTGTTTGTTTATTAGGATTTTAACGTCATGTTTTACACTTTGGTTACATTCATGACAGGAACGGTAGTTACTCATTACACAAGATTCATCAGTTCACAAGGTTATATCGAACACAGTCCTGGACAATTTAGTGTCTCCAGTTCACCTCACTTGCACGTCTTTGGACTGTGGGAGGAAACCGGAGCACCCGGAAGAAAACCCACACAGACACAAAGAGAACATGCACACAAGTCCACACAGAAGACCCAGACCGCCCCACCTGGGGGATCGAAACCCAGGGCTTTCTTGCTGCGAGGCGACCACAGTGCCACCGTGCCGCCTAACTGCAGTTTAATTAATACGTAGATTCAATTGGAAACACACAGGCTTGATCTCAGAAGCTTTGTTGAATCCAAACGTCACTTAAAGAATCTTTTCAGCAATGTGAAGTAGCAAAAATGTCTCAACAAGTAGCACAAGAGATTAGAAAGATTAATAAATACATGAGTCTGGAATGGGTTACAAAGTATCCAGGACTCTAGCAAACCACAGTGAGAGTTTTAATCTCTAAATGAAATGAATGACTCTTCCCAGAACAGGTAGCTTTAGTGAATTCACTCCAGTAGCACCAATCAGGGTCAAAAAGATTGTAAAAAAGATGGGTAAAACTGGATTCTGCTGCCCCTAATTGCCCTTATCTACACAAGACAAATGTTTTAAAGTGGCCTTGTTAAAATCCTGACCAAAACAGTCAGTTTATTCTCCAAAACCCTGCAAATAAAAGCTTGCTGACAGTCCTCAGGAGCTACGTGAAAGAATCTCTAGTTATCTGTAATGTCTGTTTGCAGTTGTTGCTGATGAATGTTCTTCATATATTACATCTTGTTTGAGGATCTGACAGATTTAGTGATTTTCTTTAAGCTATTAGACGCTACTTGTGCATAAGTTAACCGCCCAGTGCGTTCCTTCAGGAGCAAACAACCCCTCTGTTCCTGGGAGCCGACCTCTTCTCAAACACAGACGTCCGTGTGGAGAACCACCCCAGATACCATTCCAAGTTCGCCAAAAAGGGACTGGCCACTAAACTGGTTTTCTCCTCAGGTATCGAGTCTCTAAGTACTGTACATTTCCTATTTACGGATGATCCGTATTACATGGATGTTATTTAATCATGTGATTCCAGAGTTCAGGTTTCAGGGATTACGGGTTCCTTGGTCCAGTAACGGTTTGTGGTTCTACAGCGTGGATGGAATCTTCCGAGTGACTTTTGAGCTTCACAATAAACACGATCAGCTCTCCATTCTGGAGACGTTTCAGGTACGGATACGTACGAATGCTGCTTAATTATTAAATGTCAGTACCAGTATATACTGTATATACACCGATCAGCCATAACATTGAAACCACCTTGTTTCTACACTCACTGTCTATTTTATCAGCTCCACTTACCATATAGGAGCACTTTGTAGTTCTACAATTACTGACTGTAGTCCATCTGTTTCTCTACATACTTTGTTAGCCGCCTTTCACCCTGTTCTTCAATGGTCAGGACCCCCACAGAGCAGGTATTATTTCGGTGGTGGGTCATCCTCAGCACTGCAGTGAGACTGACATGGTGGTGGGGTGTTAGTGTGTGTTGTGCTGGTATGAGTGGATCAGACACCGTGTCCACTCACTGTCCACTCTATTAGACACGCCTACCTAGTCGGTCCACCTTGTAGATGTAAAGTCAGAGACGATCGCTCATCTATTGCTGCTGTTTGAGTCGGTCATCTTCTAGACCTTCATCAGCGGGCGCAGGACGCCGCCCACGGGGCGCTGTCGGCTGGATGTTTTTGGTTGGTGGACGATTCTCAGTCCAGCAGTGACAGCGAGGTGTTTAAAAACTCCAGCAGCGCTGCTGTGTCTGATCCACTCATACCAGCACAACACACACTAACACCAGCACCATGTCAGTGTCACTGCAGTGCTGAGAATCATCCAGCACCTAAATAATACCTGCTCTGTGGTGGTCCTGACCATTGAAGAACAGCATGAAAGGGGGTAACAAACCATGCAGAGAAACAGTTGGACTACAGTCAGTAATTGTAGAACTACAAAGTGCTTCTATATGGTAAGTGGAGCTGATAAAATGGACAGTGAGTGTAGAAACAAGGAGGTGGTTTTAATGTTATGGCTGATCGGTGTACATAATGTTTCAATTAATTAAATTAATGCTATTAAATCAGATTTGTTTTGTTTTATTTATTATTTTGAAGGACCTGTGGAAGTCTCGGATCGACGACGTGCAGCTAAACCCGAGCTATAACGTAACCGCCCAGTTAGCCTTGCAGCCGCCAAATCCAGGAGATCTGGAGGTACCAAGTGTGGCCGCTGCTCCACCCGAACCGCGCGAGGGCGGTCCGGAGTCTCAGGAGACGGGCGAACACCTCCGGGTAAAACCCGCGGACCATGACTACTGCTCCGTATCCGAACAGGCGGACTCCAGACGCGCCGGTCAGCTCGCCACGATGCTCTGTGACCTAGGAGACAAAGTGAGACGCGCGTCTTTAGACCCAGAACAGGAGCGTACCGCGGTGAAGCTGCTGGATCACCTCCGGCGCTGGACGGACGGACGGCCGGACGAGGACGCGCTCGCGGAGACCGTCATGACCCTCCTCCAGACGCATTCCCGCCGCCTCTGCGTCTACTCCAGCGCGCTGCTGCGGACCGTGGCCGGTTGGCTGGGCCGCCAGTTCCACCAGGCCAACGGCAGCGTGAGCCGCCAGGTCGAGGGCTTCAAGCTGCGGCACATCGAACACATCAGGGATCTCCCGCCGGCCGAGGATCTGGCGACCGAGCTCTTCCCCGAGGCCATGAGGAACCTGCTGGTCCACTGGATGGGTTTCAGCGAGGAGTCGGGCGCGTGGAAGAGGCGCAGCGAGTACCCCATCGTCCTGCTCATACTGGAGTTCGCCAACCATAACCTCATCACGGGCGTGGCTCACGTGCTCTATTCCAGCCTCATATGCAAGGACACGCCCAGGTACTGACCCATAACGGGCGGAGTCACGTCAGATCGGCCAATCAGAAACACTTTCACTGTAGCGTGCAGCAGCTTCAGGATTCTTATTGGCATTCCTTCCACATAGAAACATGCTAGTAGGTGGATTGGCTGCACCCAGTGGTCCTGTGGACTCTCACGACTATCTTCAGTAGGCGTGTGTGATCCTGGTCAGGGTCACAGTGGTTCCAGAGCCTATTTATCCTAGGAACTCTGAACCAGTCTATCAGTTAGTGCATTATCCTGGTCAGGGTCACAGTGGTTCCAGGTCTATCAGTTAATGCATTATTCTGGTCAGGGTCACAGTGGATCCAAAGTCTATCAGTTAGTGCATTATCCTGGTCAAGGCTATTCTCTGATCCATTCGAACAGTAGTTCCACGCTTCCTTCTGCGTCTTTCAGGTTTTGGTTGTCACTTTAAGGCATTTTAGCTGAGCAGCCAATAATTTGCTGCACTTCTCTGTATGTTTTTTCCCTCTACAATCAACTTTTTAATCAAAATCAAAAGTACGCTGTTCATCAGAACAATGTCTGGAACAACCCATTTTACCCAGTATTTCAGAAGGAAATGACCAACCTGTGCAACATTTGTCACCCTCCTACCTTAAATAAGGGCCAAAATTGACACCCGTTCTTCTGCAGAATGAATGACTTCACCAATTGAACTCCTCACTGCTATTATTTTGAACAACCCCCTTTCAATCAATGCTTTGATTACTCAGAATGAGCGGCATGCATGTCCTAATTGTTGGGTTTGTTTTGTTTTCATTACTCTACTACAGTTTCAAGTAAATTTTTTGCTATGTAGAAATATCACTTCTACTAAAAACAGTGATTTATCAGGTTAATGGTGTTGGACTGCTATTATTTTGAACACCACTGTAAGTACATTTTCTTTAAGCTATTAGACGCTACTTGTGCATAAGTTAACCGCCCAGTGCGTTCCTTCAGGAGCAAACAATCCCTCTGTTCCTGGGAGCCGACCTCTTCTCAAACACTGTAGCGTGCAGCAGCTTCAGGATTCTTATTGGCATTCCTTCCACATAGAAACATGCTAGTAGGTGGATTGGCTGCACCCAGTGGTCCTGTGGACTCTCACGACTATCTTCAGTAGGCGTGTGTGATCCTGGTCAGGGTCACAGTGGTTCCAGAGCCTATTTATCCTAGGAACTCTGAACCAGTCTATCAGTTAGTGCATTATCCTGGTCAGGGTCACAGTGGTTCCAGTCTATCAGTTAGTGTATTATCCTGGTCAAGGTCACGATGGTTCCAGAGTCTATCAGTTAATGCATTATCCTGGTCAGGGTCACAGTGGTTCCAGAGTCTATCAGTGTATTATCCTGGTCAAGGTCACGATGGTTCCAGAGTCTATCAGTTAATGCATTATCCTGGTCAGGGTCACAGTGGTTCCAGTCTATCAGTTAGTGCATTATCCTGGTCAGGGTCACAGTGGTTCCAGAGTCTATCAGTTAGTGCATTATCCTGGTCAGGGTCACAGTGGTTTCAGAGTCTAATCAGTGCATTATCCTGGTCAAGGTCACGATGGTTCCAGAGTCGATCAGTAAGTGCATTATTCTGGTCAGGGTCCTCATGGTTCCAGAGCCTATCAGTTAGTGCATTATCCTGGTCAAGGTCACAGTGGTTCCAGAGTCTATCAGTTAATGCATTATCCTGGTCAGGGTCACAGTGGTTCCAAAGCCGTTCAGTTAGTGCATTATCCTGGTCAGGGTCACAGTGGTTCCAGGTCTATCAGTTAGTGCATTATCCTGGTCAGGGTCACAGTGGATCCAAAGTCTATCAGTTAGTGCATTATCCTGGTCAGGGTCACAATGGATCCAAAGTCTATCAGTTAGTGCATTATCCTGGTCAAGGTCACAGTGGTTCCAGGTCTATCAGTTAATGCATTATTCTGGTCAGGGTCACAGTGGATCCAAAGTCTATCAGTTAGTGCATTATCCTGGTCAAGGTCACAGTGGTTCCAGGTCTATCAGTTAATGCATTATCCTGGTCAGGGTCACGATGGTTCCAAAATCTATCAGTTAGTTATCAGCGAACTATTCAGAAGGTTAAGACTTTTGAACACAAACATTAACCCCCGATTGGGTCCATTTTACCTCCAAAGGTCCTAGAATTTTATTACAAGTAGAATACAAGGTGTTAGACGTCATTAAGTACCAGGAGACCATAAATGAGAATCTGTCAATCCCAATATAATGTGGGCTGGTTTGGTTTTGCTTGTTTGAATGTTTCTGTAAATAAAATCAATTAAAAGTTTGATTTCTTTCTAATTTCTGCCTTTTTGTGTTGAATTAGACTCATTAAGCACAACGACGGTTCATATTTCTACGTTTTTTACCCACCTTTACCAACAGTGCCAAAAAAACGGTCGGACACAAAATGTTCTGGCCTGACAGATTTAATGTGAGCGGGTACAACAGCTTGGCGCACACGTGGTTCTCTGCCAGACCGTTTCGATGCAGCGGTTTCTTTATATAAACAACGTTAAGTCAGGAAGAAAAAACCCACAGGTTTACGTCATCCTAACGTCTTTAATGTCCAAATCTCTTATAAAGCTGTGCGACACCACGTCACACCTTCGTTGCATTTACTTTTAGAGACCCAGCACATCCTTAAAAAAAAAAAAAAAAACAAGTCACTCGTATTTACAGGATCCGGATTGTTCCGAGACAAAACTGGTATTCCAATAAATTACATTTGCAAACCGACATGATGCAATGTAACGCACGGGCGAGTTAAAATCGGGACCCGGGAGGGAGGGAGGCTGCGGAATCAGACGGCGTCCATCCCCCGTGAGGAGAACGAGGAGGAAAACCCCAGCCCCATGCCTCTCTGCGTGTGGGTCTGGGAGCGCGCCATCTCGTACTGGACGTCCAGGTTCCGGAACATCTCCTCCTGCTGCTGCAGCGTCTTCAGTCCGTCCTCGTTCAGGTTGCCCGGGGCTTTCACCTCGTCGGCCTGCGGTGAACCATTTATTATTAACTTACTACCATTTAAACGTCATGTTTTACACACTTTGGTTCCATTCATGACAGGACAGCTAGTTACTGGTATTTTCATTCGGTCATAACTTGCATAAAGACACGGTTTGGTCTGCATGGAGCCCTGACCTCGACTCTTAACGTCATTAAGTGGGCACAAATTCCCACACACACAGTCCAAAACAAAAGTTCTGGTGTTGATGGTGCTGGACTGGAGGTCTGCATGGAGCCCTGATCTCAACTCGAACATCTTTAGGAAGAATTGAAACATTAAGTAGGCACAGATTCCAGTCCAGTAGGCACAGCCACAGTCCAAAACAGTGCTGGTGTTGATGGTTTGGTCTGGAGGAACTCTGGTGGCCTTCAAGAAGCCCTGACCTCAACCCTAACGTCTTTAGGATGAACTGAAACATGAAGTGGGCACAAATTCCCACAGACACAGTCCAAAACAGTGCTGGTGTTGATGGTTTGGTCTGGAGGAACTCTGGTGGCCTTCAAGAAGCCCTGACCTCAACCCGAACGTCTTTAGGATGAACTGAAACATGAAGTGGGCACAAATTCCCACAGACACAGTCCAAAACAGTGCTGGTGTTGATGGTTTGGTCTGGAGGAACTCTGGTGGCCTTCAAGAAGCCCTGACCTCAACCCTAACGTCTTTAGGATGAACTGAAACATGAAGTGGGCACAAATTCCCACAGACACAGTCCAAAACAGTTCTGGTGTTGATGGTTTGGTTTGGTCTGGAGGAACTCTGGTGGCCTTCAAGAAGCCCTGACCTCAACCCTAACGTCTTTAGGATGAACTGAAACATGAAGTGGGCACAAATTCCCACAGACACAGTCCAAAACAGTTCTGGTGTTGATGGTTTGGACCAGAGGGACTCTGGGGTTTATGGTTTGGTGTGGAGGAACTCCAGTGGCCTGCATGAAGCCTTGACCTCAACCCTAACATCTTTAGGATGAATTGAAACATCAAGTGGACACAAATTCCCACAGACACAGTCCAAAACAGTGCTGGTGTTCATGGTTTGGTCAGGTGGCCTGCATGGAGCTTTGACCTCAACTCAATTTCACATCTTCAGGATGAACTGGAACAGTAAGTGGGCACAAATTCCCACAGACAGTCCAAAACAAAAGTGCTGGTGCTGATGTTTTGGTCTAGAGGAACTCTGGTGGCCTGAATGAAGCCCTGACCTCAACCCGAACATCTTTATTATGAACTGAAACATGAAGTGGGCACAAATTCCCACAGACACGGTCTAAAACAGTGCTGAACACTCACTTTGATGCCCATCAGCTTGCGGAACTTGACGTTTTGGTCCTTGTTGCCGAAATTCAGCTTCTCCCAAAGTTCGGCGGTCTGGGACTTGTTGTCCTTGAATAGAAACACACACACACACACACACACTATTAATAATACAATAAATAAGCCTCCAATTTAGTCATTTCCGATTCCCAATACTGCTTGCACGACCCGGATCCGATCCGAGCCGCGGATCACCGCGCGCCCCCTCCGATACGCGCCGAATCCAAATCCCACACAGAGCCGTGACGGCTCTGTGTGGGATTTGGATTCGGCGCGTATCGGAGGGGGCGCGCGGTGATCCGCGGCTCTCCCCGGGCCCAAATTCCCACAGACACTCACTCCTTCCTTCTTGCCCTGCCACAGCAGCTTCCTCTTCTTCTCCTGCTCGGCGAACTTGGACGGGTTGACGGCCGAGGGGTTGTAGTAGCTGGGCACGGCGATGCCCGTCTCCGCCTGCGTCTTGGCCTGCAGCGCCGCCATCTGGGCCGCCATGGCGATCTGGGGCGTGACCTGCGTGCCCGACGCCAGCAGCGCCGCCACGTCGAGGGCCGGGCTGGAGGCCGAACCCGGGGGGCTGTCGCAGAGCAGAGGGGCCGCTACCGCCGCAGCTGTCGGATTAAAGCAGAACATCATGATCATATCGTTAAAACACGACACCTTTATCACCCGCGTGGAAAAACAGATCGTCCCTAGACATAAAAGGCTGGAGACCGGTCTCTCACATGTCCACATTATAGAATTGCTTTGATCTGGAAGCAGCTCAGTAGTTGCCACCAGGTTGCCACTGTCGGGCCCTTAAGCAAGGTACTTTATATGGATATTTATTAATTTATTAGGTTTTTACACACTTTGGTTCCATCCATTACAGGACAGGTAGTTAATAGTCACACAAGATTCATCAATTCAATGCGTCTTTGTACTGTGGGAGGAAACGCGGGGAGAACATGCCAACTCCACCCAGAAAGGACCCAGACCGCTCCACCTGGGAATCGAACACGGGACCTACTCGGATGTGACGCGTATTGATCCGTGGCACTGCCAATCGTGTTCGTGTTGATGCCTGGCCAGGTCAAGTGGCTCTGCTCCACAGGGGTGTGCTAGCGCCCACAAATGCTCTTTTAAACGCACGTGCGCAAATTCCCACAGATACAGAGAATGGGAGTCGAACCCAGGACCTTCTTGCCGTGAGGCGACGGTGCTACCCGCCCTGTATGTTGGATAGAAGCGCCGGCTGTGAATGGTGTACATTACAAGGCTTTCATATGCATGTGGTGGCAGAACGTTAATAACGAATGGACTGACCCGTATGCAGAAATGCTCACCCAACTATGCACATCCTGTTCAGTCTCTTGGATTTTAATGACGGGGGCAGCTGTAGAAGGTTACTTGGGCCCTTGAGCAAGGTCCTTAACCCTCAATTGCTTAGACTGTCACGGTACTGTAAGTCGTTTCGAATAAAAGCGTCCGCTAAATGACAAAAACCTAAATGTGAAATGATACGAGTCGCTTGTAGCTACACCCCTAGTCATACTGTGACAGGCCTGGTCCGAAACTCTCTTTCTGGACTTGCTTAGACGACTTTATCAAAGCATATCAAAGTGAAACAGACGTTAATCTTCTTAACGTCTTAATCTTCTGGGAATGTTTCCATCACACCTTCCAACTGTGTACGCAATCTTGGCGTTCTGTTTGACCCTCTGCTTTCATTCGGTCCTCATGTGAAATCACTATCCAAATCAGCCTTTCTTCAGCTTCGCAATATTACTCGTCTCCGTCCCTATCTTTCATTTGAGGTGGCGGAAACACCGATACACGCTTTTGTCACCAGCCGCTTGGACTACTGCAATTCCTTATTGCACGGACTTCCCGCCAAAACCCTCCGTCCCCTGCAAACCATACAAAATGCAGCTGCTCGGGTCCTGACATTTACCCGAAAGTTTGACCACATCACCCCTGTTTTGGAAGAACTACATTGGCTGCCAATTTCCATGCGCATTAAATATTAAATTCTGGTCTTGACTTTTAAAGCACTTCATGGTCTCGCTCCCGCCTATCTTACTAAACTCCTCACACGTCACACACCATCACGCAGACTAAGGTCGTCAGACACGAATCAACTATCTGTTCCTAGATTTAGGATGTCCACTATGGGCGGCAGATCCTTCAGCGTTGCCGCCCCAACACTCTGGAACTCTCTGCCCTCGACTCTTCGCTCTATTTCTTCTCTTTCTGCTTTCAAGGTGTCTCTAAAAACCCATCTCTTCTCACATTTTCATTCTACTTCTTGAACTTATATCTCTAACCTATCCTTACTCACTGTCGGTTTGTTTTTGTTTTTGTTTTGTTTTGCCTCGTCTTGTGTGTTGTCGTTTGTTTTCACTTTTTATTACTGTACAGCGACCTTGAGCTTGGTGAAAGGCGCTATATAAGTTGAACTTATTATTATTATTATTATTATTACCTGCTGCTATATCATGCTGCTGCAGTTGGTGCTTCTCCAGCAGCTCTTTCTCTCTCTGTTCCTGAAGTTTTTTGGCTCTTTCCAACCTGGAGATGTGACAGGACGACACGACGAGTGAGGAATAAGAACGTCAGATCACGGAAGCTGTACATGCACTACAAAATCCCACAGAAACGGTCCAAACTAGCTTCACAATAACGTCCATGGGTTTGAACAGGATGTTAGACAAGCCTGTATTCCAGTGTCTGAATCCTTTCAGTCATACAGTGTATATAATATTCCGAACATGCTGCCTGAAAAACTAAAACTTGATACCTCCTGGCCAGAGCCTCTTGTGCATCCATGGCTGTGTTCCTGCCTCTGAAAACCACCGGGCTTAAAGAAACACTGCGACTCGTCTTCTTCACCTTCTCAGCTTTCTTTTTCTTCTCTCTGCACCGTGAGACGAAGCGATAAAAATCAGGGTCACTGAGGTCATGCAGAACCAAATCAGAAAAACAAACAAATAAAAAAAGTTTCACAGACGCCGACTCGCCTGCTTTTGCTGCGACTTTTACTCTTCTGTTTGTGTTTGGATCGTGATCTGGACCGGGACTTGGGTCGTCTCTTCTTTTCGCGGCTCCTCGATCTCTTCTCGCGGCTGTGTGACAGAGATCTTCGTCTCTCCCGACTCCGACGCTTTCTGTGGACGCGCGAACAGACCGACCGCACCGAATCAAAGACAATTCACCGAGGGTCTACCATGAAGATGCTTTTTTTCTTTTTTGGTAACTCTTCACAACGTATCATAGGCTGGACCATCACACAAAACCTCTGTTGCGTCAGATGCTTCCTACACGTGCACACATGGACAAAAGTATGTGGACACCTGACCATATGCTTTAATAGCCGTATGACTAGGGCCCAAATAAATTAACAGTAAAATATGCGTGATTTTACGGACCTCGGTCGTTACCCGTCGTGTTTTTAGCTGCTTTAGACTTCGAAATCTTGGACGTTTCGTCTAATTGCTAGAGTAAACGAGCGTCTTAAGAGTTTGATGAGTTCATAAAGTAAGAAATAAACCGTACATAGACAAACTGTTGGGAGCAGAATACTCTACTGGCTTGTTCTTTTGAGGCGCAGCACAAACTACAGAGAGATGATCACGTGTCTATAGAAGCACACTTTTCCATTGATTATAGAATCCCCAAAGGGACCATTTTCACGGCCGTGAATTAAGTAGGGCCTTAGATATGACCTTAAAATAGCCACCTTTGCATCGATGACTGCTCTCACTCTTCTGGGACAGCTTTCGATAAATCAAAAGCACAGTTAAGTTCGGGCACTGAGAATGGTCCCGTCAAGCTGAAGAAATGATACAGCCTTCGCCTAGCAGTCCTCACAAATGTAAAGGCATATTATTATGAATTCCGTAACACCTGTTAGGAGCGGCTGAGTGGGCCGCTCAGGTGGGGCAGATGTAAAACTACGACCTCTGCTGGCTGATTGATGGCGCCTGCACAGGCGTGTTGATCAGGGTGTGTCTCCGTACACAGGGCTGACCCACACTCGTCTAGAGCAGGTGAAAAAATGCATACGGCTGCTGCCCACGTGTCGGAGGGGACAAAAGCTAGCTTTGTTCTCCTCAATCAGAGCGGGGATCGGCATTGGTGGAGAGGAAGCATGACGCAATCGGGCAATTGGACAAGCTAAAAGTCGGGAGAACAAAAAAAGTGTCCGAGTGGCCTACACTCAAGCATGTCCACATACTTTTGGCTTTACAGTCTAGTACTGACAGGTGAGCATCGCTAAAGCGGAACGGGACGTTCCAATGTCCGACCTTTCCTTGGAGCGCGACCTGCTTCTTCCTCGTGAAGACTTCTTGTGTTTTTTGCGGTGCCGCTCTTCAGCGCTGTCGTCGGAGAACCTCTCGCGGTCCGAGCTGTGCGACCTGACGCTCTTGTGCGAGTCCTTCCGCCGCGCCTGTTTTGAGAAGAAGCGTGGGTCTTTTTCAGAAAAATAGTGCGACAAAGAGTGTTAGTACACTGGCTTAGAAAGCAATGCAACTTAGCTGAATGCTAAAGTATTCACCCCCCCCCCCCCCCCCTCCCCTCTGCCCACCTACACGTTTCTGGGTGGACAGCAGTAGAGTCGGAATGGAGGAGTGCTCGGGTTACCCTAGTGTGATGATGAACTATATTTCAATTTGGATTGCTGTTCGTTTGGGGGTTTGTATTTATTTGAATGCATGCATTTGTGTTTTTTACACAGATACACCAGCGTGTTTACATTTATAGTTATTTTATTAATAAATAGGCTCATGCAAAAAGATCAATTGACAAATTATGTTGTTGGAGACGCATCAGATTCTACTGCAACTCGTTTAAACTTGCGAGACAAATAAATAATATATTACAAATAAATATAAACACATTGAATTCAGGAAGGTGGAAAATTGAATGACTGATAGTTACCTGTCCAGATGTAGGCATATTATTTTGCTATCTGTCAGCAGCGTCTTCAGTTCAGAGTGTCTCTTCGTGCATTAGCACGCTGAGTGTAATTCGTTATAAAGATGTTATCATGTGATCTAAGTACAGGATTTTACCAAAAAAAATATCCCACACATTCCCTGCGCTACTTCACTCTCTAATCTCTAATTTCACACATCTGACATGTGAGAGAGATCAAATACCCCATAATAGCTACTGAAACTCTCACTAATGACCAAATATTTCATCTGGCATTTATATCATTACTGCTGCTTTAATCCTGCATACTTACCCCGAATCCTAACGCTAGAAATTCTAGCTGACACACTCAACTTATGTGACCATATCAACTTAACCTATCTGAGTGAAACGGTCTGTAATGTAATTACCTCTTTGCTCCGGCTGCGGGATCTTTTGTGCTTCTTGTCACCTGAAATTGAGAAAAAGGACTGATGAAGGGATGTATTGGACTGATAAAGTATGCAGATGAGCATGCGTGGACCCCTGGTAGTGGCGCTTGGGTGACGCAGTGGTAAACTACACTAGACACCACATACAGACGAGACCGGCTGTCTTTTTTGGGATAAGACTGATTGGTATCCTGTCCGGGGAGTGCAATGCATTGCGCCGAGTGATTCTGGATGAACAGGGCCCACCGTGACTCTGAACAGGATAAATCAGTAGGACAGTGGTAGCCTAGTGGGTAGAGCTTTGGATTATCAATTGAAAGGTTGAGTTCAAACCCCAGAACTGCCTTGCAGGCACTGTTGGGCCCCTGAGCAGGGCCCTTAAACCTCTCGGCCCGTGTGGCTGAACAAACAAGCTGGGATATGCAAAGAAAGAATTTCATTGATGTGCACACCTGCATATGTTTATATGACAAATAAAAGCATTCCATTCAAATCAGTGGCAAAACAAAGGAAAAATCTCACTAGTAAGAGCTCTAATGACCCAATTTTGTTTTGATATATCCAGTTCCCCTGTGCACGCCAGTGAGACACTCACAGAATTCCTACAGACAGCCCAAACAAGTACAGATGAACACACCGGTATACTCTCCCAGTATTCCCCATTTAACCGTGTCCGCCGAGCGCCCGACCAAACCAGCGACACACCCGACGCTCACGCATCCATCCCCGTGTGTACGGCGGGAGGTTTACCTGACTTGCGCTTTCTGTCCCTTGACCGTGATCTGGACCGTGAGTGATGCTTCCCACTCCGGGGCGATTTCGATTTGGAAGATTCCATGTCGTAGGTGCGAGTCCACGTCGATGTCCGAGCTCGGATTCGGAGGCTTATTTAGAACAGCTTCATTTGCCTGATAGGGAGGAGAAAGGGCGTGGCATTTACACACACAAATGATTGTTTTTTTTTTAGAGATTCTATTGTTTAAAATATCTTTTATTTTTATAAAACCTGATCCACTTCATCAGTGACAGCATTAATAAAATCATTAGCCTTTAATGTAGAGATGGGACGATCGGGGTTTTTGGCACCGATTCCGATCTCCGATGTCCTTTCAGGGACATCTGCCGATAGCCGATTGCGATCGGGGGGGGGAACGGTAAATAAAATAAATAAACTTAAAAAGAGCCTCACAGTGAAGATAAACCGGAGCAGCGCGCACGTGTGTGTGTGTGTGTGTGTGTGTGTGCGCCTTTAGAAGAGACGCTTTGTTCACTGTATCGCTATAAGTGATTCATTGATTCACGAGTCATTTTTCGCGAAGCGTAAGTTTCTCTTCTCGGTTATCTCTCCGTGTTTACTGTTATTAATTAAATGTCGTGGTTTTAAATAAACACCAGCTACTACAGAACATTCTGTGTGACTCTCTTACATTAAAAAGCTTCATTAAAAAGCTTAATTAAACTGCTATTACCACAGATCTGTAACCGAGTCAGACTCGTTCCGTCTAAGGAGCTAAAAGTTCAGCAGATGATCCTGAACTAACGAATTTGGTAATGAATAAACTTTTGCCTCTGATTGGCTCTGTAACGTTTTCTGTTCTCATCTACATCACAAGTAAGAACCGCTTACGATTTACCAAAGTGAACCAGGAGTTTATATAACGTGCTGATAGAATCGACTCAGATGTGACCGGGTTGAATTATCTTTTTAAAGTAAATATTACAATCAGCAAAATTACATCGTATGTACGATGCACAACGTTAATGATGTTATTTTAGGTCATGAAGAGCTTTCACGATGGTTTCTGTACGATGGTTGATGAATGGTGATGTGATGGTTGGTGCTTCGTAGCTCAAAGTCTGGATCGATCCACTGAGCTGTTAACTTAACGTGATCTTTATATATCACACGATCGGATCGGCTACTTTTAGGAAATATCGCCGATCGCCGATAGCATATTTTGATTAAAAATCGGCCGATACCGATTCATAGCCGACCGATCGTCCCATCTCTACTTTAATGGGTCAGACTATTTATTCATGTTAAATAGTGTGATTTTTTTTTAGCTTTTTATTTTAAATTATATTACAGCAGGTGTTTCTGATTTCGAAGTAAGTGGGTTGTGTACTTTGCATACAGTGAATTTTTTGTTTGCATAACTTACAACAGGAGATGAATCCCATTCAAATTAAACATTTACATGAAACCAAAACCTTGTTCTCCGGGGAGGAAACGGCAACTAGCAAAATTTCCTAAATCGACCGATCTGCATCGGCTTGATGTACAGCGCCGCAGATGTGCCCAGGACCTTTAGAGGTTTAAAGCTTACCCCGAAATCCAATGTTTATAACAATCCCTGGCAAGGGAAGGAAAAGGGGTTCCAATCCAAAAGCAAATATCAGTATCGGGGTCAATATTGACCATACACACAGACTCATTACACATATTTTTCAATCGGAGACTGAGAATGTTTGAATAACATTATTACACACAAATGTATATACTTACATATAGTGTTTTCGTATATAGTTGTAAATGCCATTCTTTTATTTACTGTACTTACACTGTACTGGAGTTGCTGTAACACTCGAATTTCCCCCATGGGGATCAGTTAAGGACTCTTATCTTATCTCACTGCTGACAGGCACAATAACCTTTAGATCTGAATTGAATCCCAAATAAAAACAAATCAGTTTGAGACGTCTCAAATCTTTGGATCTCGGGTAAACCGCTGATTAAGTTGTCGCACCGGGCATTTTCGTGATGCAACCCTGGCAAAGCTGACCTAGTGATGCATTTAGAAGATAGTGAGAAAGTACGTTTGTGGGTAAGAAGGATGACAGCACCATCCTGAGCCACATGAAAAACGTCCTTGCATCATTAAACGTAATGATTCTGCGTCATCGGTAACATCATGGCTATAGAAATGAACACGGTTTTACTGTGAGTTCGGATGATGCTTTTATGTTGTTCACCACACAACCCATATACAGGTCCTTCTCAAAAAATTAGCATATTGTGATAAAGTTCATTATTTTCCATAATGTAATGATAAAAATTAAACTTTCATATATTTTAGATTCATTGCACACCAACTGAAATATTTCAGGTCTTTTATTGTTTTAATACTTATGATTTTGGCATACAGCTCATGAAAACCCAAAATTCTCAAAAAATTAGCATATTTCATCCGACCAATAAAAGAAAAGTGTTTTTAATACAAAAAAAGTCAACCTTCAAATAATTATGTTCAGTTATGCACTCAATACTTGGTCGGGAATCCTTTTGCAGAAATGACTGCTTCAATGGGGGCAATCAGCCTGTGGCACTGCTGAGGTGTTATGGAGGCCCAGGATGCTTCGATAGCGGCCTTAAGCTCATCCAGAGTGTTGGGTCTTGTGTCTCTCAACTTTCTCTTCACAATATCCCACAGATTCTCTATGGGGTTCAGGTCAGGAGAGTTGGCAGGCCAATTGAGCACAGTAATACCATGGTCAGTAAACCATTCACCAGTGGTTTTGGCACTGTGAGCAGGTGCCAGGTCGTGCTGAAAAATGAAATCTTCATCTCCATAAAGCTTTTCAGCAGATGGAAGCATGAAGTGCTCCAAAATCTCCTGATAGCTAGCTGCATTGACCCTGCCCTTGATAAAACACAGTGGACCAACACCAGCAGCTGACATGGCACCCCAGACCATCACTGACTGTGGGTACTTGACACTGGACTTCAGGCATTTTGGCATTTCCTTCTCCCCAGTCTTCCTCCAGACTCTGGCACCTTGATTTCCGAAAACAGTACTTTGGACCACTGAGCAACAGTCCAGTGCTGCTTCTCTGTAGCCCAGGTCAGGCGCTTCTGCCGCTGTTTCTGGTTCAAAAGTGGCTTGACCTGGGGAATGCGGCACCTGTAGCCCATTTCCTGCACACGCCTGTGCACGGTGGCTCTGGATGTTTCTACTCCAGACTCAGTCCACTGCTTCCGCAGGTCCCCCAAGGTCTGGAATCGGCCCTTCTCCACAATCTTCCTCAGGGTCCGGTCACCTCTTCTCGTTGTGCAGCGTTTTCTGCCACACTTTTTCCT
The DNA here is from genome assembly GCF_030014385.1 of Trichomycterus rosablanca. Classification (NCBI taxonomy): domain Eukaryota; kingdom Metazoa; phylum Chordata; class Actinopteri; order Siluriformes; family Trichomycteridae; genus Trichomycterus; species Trichomycterus rosablanca. Next base: position 20,289,561 of record NC_086008.1, on the reverse strand, counting down.
TCCCACAGACTTCCCACTGAGGTGCCTTGATACAGCACTCTGGGAACAGCCTATTCGTTCAGAAATTTCTTTCTGTGTCCTACCCTCTTGCTTGAGGGTGTCAATGATGGCCTTCTGGACAGCAGTCAGGTCGGCAGTCTTACCCATGATTGCAGTTTTGAGTAATGAACCAGGCTGGGAGTTTTTAAAAGCCTCAGGAATCTTTTGCAGGTGTTTAGAGTTAATTCGTTGATTCAGATGATTAGGTTAATAGCTCGTTTAGAGAACCTTTTCATGATATGCTAATTTTTTGAGATAGGAATTTTGGGTTTTCATGAGCTGTATGCCAAAATCATAAGTATTAAAACAATAAAAGACCTGAAATATTTCAGTTGGTGTGCAATGAATCTAAAATATATGAAAGTTTAATTTTTATCATTACATTATGGAAAATAATGAACTTTATCACAATATGCTAATTTTTTGAGAAGGACCTGTATATATACACATAAGGTGCTGTGAAAAGAGTATTTTGCTAATGTCATATTTAAATGCTTTAAATCTAACTGAATATTAATTTCAAGTAGTAATGTGAACAAAATGCAGCTGAAATGATGATTCCATTTCATACACTATATGACCAAATGAATAAGAAGCCTTGACTATCAGCTTTCTAAACACCCATGACTATTAATACAGTGTAGAGTTGCCTTCGACACAACAAAAGCATCTAGTCTTTGGAGCGTGTCTGTGGGAATTTGTGTCACTTCCATTTCCAACATTATTTTTGGAATTAGAAGACCTGGCTCGCCCTCCCGGCCACCTTGTCAATCCAATTCATCCCAGTGAGGTTCAGAGGGATTGAGAAGTCATCGAGCTGTGTATTTATGGACCTGGCTTTGTGTACAGCCATGCTGGAACTAAGTCAAAGGCTTGCTATTCGTTTGATATAATTGTTGTTATAGGTCTAATAGCAATGGTGATTAGTTAAGAAAGTTGGCCATATACTTTTGAACATGTAATGTACCACATTTATGTTTATTACAATCCATTGTAATGAATTGGGTAAACAAACTGTAGTTGTGCATTACAATGTAAACACGTTTGTATCTATTTGTACTTGATTAGGGCTGTCCAAATTAAAGACTTGTACTGCTAAAAGTATAAAATGTTTTGCATTCTGTGTGTGTGTTTGTTTATTTATATTGTGTGTAATACATTTGAGATGTTTCCTAGCAGTTGGCAGAGTAGCTAATGTAGCTAACAATGCTAACGACGTCGAGTCACTCGAAGCCCACAGATTATTAAAAGTGTTTAACTAAACGCTGCAGTAAAATAAACTGCATTTTAATATCGCAGACTTATTAAACGATATATTATCTCAAACTAAGAACTTATTAAGCATTTTAAAAAGACACATTATCACATATTATTGAAAATGTGCTGTTAGCTCGAGCGGCCTTCGCTTCATTCTCCGGCTGCTTCACTCGCCATGTTTCTCCTCATCAATGAACATTTTCTGAGACAAAATATCACCAAATACTGTTAAATTTTACTTACCGTCGTTTCAAACCACCCAGAGCTGAAGAACTTATTTATTTTTATCTATTTTATTCCCACACGGAATTACCTTCGACGTGGGGGTTGTAACCTACTCAAACTCAACGCAATACATCGTGTTACTAGAGCCTTCTCGTCTTTCTTGGCTGCGTCCTAAATCACACACGTTCACCACAAAGTGTACGTCGGCAACCAAGCACAAGCAATTGAGATGCGCACTACACTATCATACTGCTTAGTTTGCCATTGTGCAAATTGACTCACAGCCTTTGTCTTTGGCATTCAAACGTCTCTTTTCACTCTCTCCGAGTCTGGTACTAACTTTACTTTCATAATTTAAATAACACAACATTTCTGGAAATATTACACACTCATATAGCTGATCAGGTTTTTATTTCTAATTTGATGTATGGATTTCAGACGTTCATACAGAAAGAAACTCACCGAGCAGTTTATTAGGTACACCTATCTGATCGTAGGTTTATTTAGTTTTTGTTACACCTACCAAGGTCTGTTGAGATGTATCCCATTTATCCAGTAAAAGAGACTGACCACTGACCCCAGTGACCAGATGATGTTTGGTTCATATACAGTGTGTATTAACCTTAGACTCTTATCAATGTCCACATACTTTTGGCCATTTAGAGTATGTTAATTTTGGTCCTGCAGGCAAACTGTTGGTGTAAAGCATAGCAGAATGGACAGGCGGTGCAGACTGTGTTTATTTTGAAGAACCCATACACTCGGATGCTTGGGAATCAGACGTCCGTTTACCCAGCCGAACACTGAACTCCACAGTTAGAGGCTCCATCTTGGAAGGAACGCTTTCATCGGCAAGGGCCCCGGTCCCCTCCTCGTTTCGTCCTTTATCTCTTCCTGTTCAAAGCCACATAAGAGGACTTTTCTGAAAACTAAACCTATTCTGACATTTTGTAGGCATGAAATGTACATTTTAGAAGGTCATTCAGACAGAAGATGACCAAAAGTATGTGGACACCTCTTTAACAGTTTAAGTTCAGGTGTTTCAGACATCCATTGCACAAGAAGTGTATCAAATTACTCATTTATTCAATCATTGTCTGTTTTTCCGCCACTTCATCCTGGTCATGGTTATCATCTCGACCCTGACCAGGATAAAGCAGTTAATGTTCATGGTTTTGGTATGAGATCATAATAAGCTCTATAATTTAATAACTAAGAATGGCGTCCACATACCTTTGCCATACAGTGTACTTCACATGGCTTGAAAAAGTGAGAAACTGAAACCTGTAACACTGATCACCTTTTGATGAGGTCGCATTCGTTTGTCCAGCCGCTGTATCTCCACCCGGCTTTCCTTTCTTCTCCTCCTTTCTATCATCTTTGAGCTTCTTGTTTTGCCCCTGTGGAGGTCAAAGCATCCGTCTTGTACTGTATAATAACATTTTAAACTAAATGCTGACAATGTGATGCAGCAGGTGGAGGTAATCAATAACCAGCTCTGCATAAATGGTTTTAGAATTGGTTCTCCAGTAAACTCGTGGTCAGGTGTTCATATACTTATGGCTATATATTGCACTCTGTCTAACCCATATCAGGTTTTTGTTCCAAACCTAAAGAGATCCCTGTAGTTCTGACAGATGATGGCTCACCTTGTCCTGGATGAACGGCTTCCCGATGGTTTGTTCCAGGTGCATCGTCCCCAAATCACACCGCACTTGAATTTGATCTTTTACCTCCAACAAACTCTTGAGCTCAACGTGCACCGAGCCGAGAATTCGCTTGACAGGCGGGTCATGGATCAGGTCGAGGACAGACTGCTTGTTCATCTTATCTTTTGGTTTACCACTTTGCTAAGCACCATGGAGAAAACATAATGATTGAAAGGTTTAATGTCAAAAAAATATATTGATCAATATTTATCTAGAAACAATAGTAAGACAATGTTTTGTAATGACTATATAACATTCCTATATAACATTTGGGACAAAGGCAGTATGGGACGGGGAGCATTAAAATGTTTAATATATTAAACATAATGCTTTCAGAAAGGACCTAGATGGGTCGAGCCTTACCACTTATTATATCTAACAGTTTAAGACTAAAGCTTGTCAAAAAGCAATTGTGAGGATTTTTGAGGTATCTTACCCTCTACAGTGCATAATATAATGAAATGATTCCGAAAATCAGGACAAATCCCTGTGTATACAGGGTAAATCTTCTGCACTGCATTAAAAACCAGCATTTCCCCCTCATTTTTCTCCCAATCTAGTCGTATCTAATTACACTTCCGACCGAGGAGAGTCATAACTAACACAAGTCCCCTCAGAAGTGTGCAGTAGCTGACCGCTTCTTTTCACCTGCATGAGGTGGGTTCATTTGGACATCTGTATTGCCAACAGAGAGTCACAAACTGATCCCCATTATCCCCCGTCTCTTCGTACAGGCACCATAATTCATAATTAATTAATAATAAATAATTGCAGCATTTATGAGGAATCACTCCGGCCCTCTCTCCCTCGGACCTTCACCTGACTGGAAGACTGTGCTGTACCTCTTTTCCTTTCTTCTGTGCTGACGCTTTGGTTTCAGTTCCTTCCGCAGACTGTGCAGGCCAAGAAAGAACCTGTACACAAGCTCATGGTCGGGTGTTCACATATTTTGGCACATAAATACTGTTTATAATGCATTTAAAGGACTTTCTTCCTACTTTCTCCTCTTCCACAGTTAGCCAGAGGCCCTTCAGGAGGAAGCTCTTGAGAGCGTCCAGGTTGTTAATGCGATGTGTTTTCTTGTAGTTGAACTCGATCACTTCGGCCCACTCATGTTTTAAGGTGTTGATCTTCTCTACAGGAGCATTAAAGTCTTCAGGGAGGGGAACAGATGTGAAGAAAGTCTAATTATGAGTTTTTGTGGGTGGCCAATACTCAAGGAAATACAGTATATCTGTATATGTTTGCATTGCCTTTTCTAAACTTCTAGGACTCCAACAGTCCACAGTAAGAGTTATTGGTTCTTACAGCCAAAGCAACCTACAATTGTGACTGAACACAATCTAAGCAATTAAGAGTTTGCTCAAATACACAACAATGGCAACCTGGCAGTGGTGGTGCTTGAACCAGTGACCTTTAGTCCCTCAATCTCTAAGCCACCACTGCCCCAAAATGACAACAAAGCATCATTTTATACTGATATAGTGGGAACATAATACCAGCAGTCAAAATGGCACTAATAATGAGATAATGTTGGGCTAGGTTACCACTCTCTTTTGGAACATTCTTCAGGAGAATCATCTGTATATGAGCTGAAGCTGAGACATAAATGGGGTTTGCAGCAGGAAAACGAGTACTCATCGGTCATTTGTGTACCTTGATTCTGGTTTTTGTAGCATGTTTCCAGTAGATCTGCTGAGGAGCATGGGGCCGATGTCACTTCCTCATGTTCCTCTGGATTCTGAGGGACGTTTGCTAAAGTTTGGGTCTCTGCATCAATCTGCTGTGGAATAACATGAATGAGAAATAGGTTCAGTGTAGTTATATTTACTAAAGCTTGTGTACAGCTGATTACGTACGTTTTCCAGGGACGGAGCTTGACTCAGAAACTCGTAGCAGACTGAATAGCCGTGGCTGATCAGAGGGAACTCGGGAGCGTCGTCGTCCATCAGCGAAGCAGGGTCAGGAACCCCCGTCATCTTCTCAACGGCCACGGTGATTTCTGCTTCCTCACGTATCGAAGCTTTAAGGTTAGCAAGGCCACTGAAGCGACAGCGGTCATCTGATGTAACTCTGGCTTCATCTAGGTAGAGCAACCTTTCCAAGCTGTCCACTGTAAAACCAGGGTACAGGGTGGTCAGTGTCAAAGGGTTTCCCTGCAGAACCAAACTCCGCAGACGAGGCAGCCTAGAGAGAGCGTCCACCAGAGCATACTGCTCCTTAAAACCACACCAGCTCAGATCTAGAGACATCAGCTGAGGCCTACAGGGAGAAAAGAAAACATTAACCAAGTGCACTCAGCCTTCATTTGTGGCCATTGAGTCAATTAGCAATGTTCTAATTCATCCCAGAGGTGTTCAGTGGGGTTGGGAACCAGCTTCTGTGGCGTTCCTTTACACCAAACCATGACCACAAGGTTGAAAGCATATAGATTATTTTATACACATGATTTATAAATCTGTTAGCAATGTCTTTGGCTACTTTTGGATATATAGGGTAACTTTGTAACTGTTTGACATAAAGTAAATATCTGTAACTATATCATAACAAAGCATAGGTGACTGGCCTGCTTTAGAAATATTCCATTAAGCTCTTACCAGTGATGGGCGGTCAAGTACTGCAGGTCCTCTGGTTGACCAAGGCAGTTGTTTCCCAGGCCTAAATGGTGCAGATGAGGAGGAGGGTGGGTGGTTAGATTCTTCAGGCTTGAAATCTTGTTGGAAAAAAGCTCCAACACCTTTTAAATACATTTAAAAAAGTCCTAGTTTGTTGCACTTTTAGACATAACATTTTATTTTATAGCATTTGAGGCCAAAACTTTAAAATATTTAAATATTAACAATTAAACAAAGTTAATACAGACAAAGCATATTTATTATATCTATAATTGTTTAGAGTAAATGATAATTTATGAATTTATTCCTGTAAATCGTTCAGTCTTGTATGTTTCAGGGGAAAAAGCTGATGGTTTTCATCTGGATGGAAAAACATATAGATGCTTGCTTTTAAAATATCCTTTGGAACGTTATTCCAGACTTTAAAAGTGATATAAGCTGCAGGTTATTTTAGAAATAAATAAAAAGCCTGCATTGTCTCAGAATGGGCTATACTGCTACAAGAGATCAGTAAGACACCAAACAGCCAATGTAAACTGAATGACACTGAATTGAAAAACAACCGTAGATTTTAGTAGATGCAAATTTAAACTATCACTGATTCTGACACTGTAATGCTGTCGGAAACGGGACAAAAATTTTGTCATGCATGTTAATCCCCCTATAAACAATATCTACAGGTATATAAAAACACATGTCTGAGGACCCGAAGTACAGCAAACTAATGACAGTCTTAAAGTCAGGTTTGGAGTTTCAGTGGTGCAGCAGACCTGATCACCGTATCCCGCATGGTTTCTTACCCGCAGCGTCTTGGGAAGATTTTCTGAAGGAACGTCTGTGATATTGTTAGCGCTCAGCACCAACTCTTCCAGACAGTTAAATTTAAGCAATCCTTCATCAACGACTGAGACCTTAAAAAGGTATATATACAAACATATTGTCATATATTGTCATTCTCATATATACAAACATATATGTGTACAGTGCAGTACAGTTCTTTCGCATATCCAAGCTTGTTTGGAAGCTGGGGTCAGAGCCATTGTACGGCGCCCCTGGAGCTGAGACGGTTTAAGGGCCTTGCTCAAGGGCCCAACAGTGCCTGCAGGGCAGAGTCAGGAGTCAAACCCACACAGCTAACAGGGTGGCTAACTAGCCAGCTAAGCTGTTTTCAGAGACCAGCTTTGAGCAGTTCAGAAAGTGGAGGCAGGTTGCCAAAGGCCAGCAAGCTTACTGCTAAAATGTGCATGGGTATCAACATCAACGAGGTGGGTCTTAGTATGAAAGTCTGTATTTACATTATGGGTAAAACGATTCTCTGAAAATAATATTAGCATTTAGCTAACATTCTGAGGAATTAGCCAGAGCTAGCTTTAGTCACGGAAACCTCAGTCATCTTTTGATAATAATATTCACCCAGAGGATGAACCCCCTCCTCTTTTGACATACGTTTTCAGTAAGTTCTCGATAACTGGAAATGTGATGACGAATTTAACCCAAAAACCAAATCAGAATCATCACAATCAGCCATCCGAAAGGTTTTTTTTATTTAATTAAAAATATATTTTAGATCAGGGTGATTAAGTACAACACTTTTCCAATCTAGACCAAATTTTAAAAATTGACATGTTGCAATGCCCACCGACCAGCAACACACACACACACACATATGATTACACAAACCCAGCCAAACAGCATAATGGTAAACCAACATATCGATATAATCTACAAGATTCTTCTCAGATCACACTTGACATCAGAGGAAACAGTAGAAATGACGAGTATGCCTAGCAATAAAGAAAATATTACACATAAAGGAATGGGCTGGCAGTACTTTCCAAGCTTTCATCCTCTTCTGATGAACACAGGTGTTTCCCCCTGTCTCAGATCTTTTTACTTGTGGTTAACCGTGATTACTTTCTGATTTTTGAGGGGTCTGCGAGACCCAGATTTCACACTATAGGGCCAAAGGTGGGTGAATAACTAACTTTAGGTTTGTCTGACGTTCCATTCCAAATCATGGGCATTAAAATGCAGTTTTTCTGGAAAGACTGTTCAATCTGTGGGAATTTGTGCCCATTCAATAGGGGTTGAGATGAAGGCTTTCTGCAGGGCACTGGAGTTTTTTTTTCTATATAATTTAAAAAGCAAGAATCAACTCCATAATAATTTCGATGGCTTTGGATATAGTGTTCACATACTTATGGCCATTTAATGTACACCCACCCAGCAACTTAGCTTATTAATTTAATCGTGTATAAGATTCTATAACGTCAATAAACTTAGTGGTATAGCCTTCGTATTTTTTGTTGGTAATTATGATATAATTGCTGATATAACAGCTGCTGGCTTCTCTGTGCCCGCATAAACAGGGCTAGTTCAGCAAATCGTATGTTGCCACCATTGTCAGCAATGCCAGTGTGATCTGTATGATCAGATCCAAGAACCACAAAAGTTAAAAGCTTATGGAAAACAGATGTTACTGTCCACAGTCAAGCAAGCTTAACACCATCGAGGTAGTCCTGCCCCTAAGCCGCTGCTGGATTAAAGTTTTGTGATCAAGTGAAACAAAGACGTTTGTCTGGCCACAGTTATCAGATTCTGGGGGAGGAAAGGCGAGATGGTCAAACCCATCCACACTGTACCATAGTAGTGACAGTGTAATGCTCTTAGGTTGTTTTGCTACCTGTGAGAGAGTGGACACAAATGGTTGTTCCAGAAGAACTTATGGTTCTCCTATGAAGAATATGTGAATTGTACCAGAGAACCCGTACAGTGGTTAAACTCTGACAGGTAGCACGGTCAACAATGCGACCACAGTTCTGCCAAAAGCTCCATGGTCAGGGTATTTCTTTACAAGTCAAGGCAACAAGCAAGCTTGATCAACATATTTGGTTCCCGACATGTTGTGCTTTTTAAGGAAACTCTAAAAACTCACTCCTTTGTCCACAATCCGTAGAGTTTTGAAGGCTGAATATTTAAAGCTGTGTTTTAAATTAGCCGACTCCTTTACAGCCAGCTTTTTCAGTTGCGAAGCCTCAGGACTCCAGGATGTTTCCTCGTACCACGCTGATGGTCGACTTTCCATGAGATCGTCAAAGTCCTCAGTGTGTGCTCCTGTACTGCCGTCATCATGGAGGTGTTCGTGTGCTCTCCAGCTTGACCTGTGCTGTTAGAGATACCACTGTTTACATTATTGGGATTATAAGCATTGGGCATCATCCAAGTGCTTTTGTCAGACAAACACTGGTCCACCACTGGTCAGCGTGGGTCATATGCGGGTCTCATTTGATGTAGTACAGAGCACCAGGCTACAGTCAGTTGATGTAGCTTATAAAAGTAATGAATGTACATACCAGGTTGGTGTACCCAATTAAGTGCTCAGTGAGGATATACAGTGTATCACAAAAGTGAGTACACCCCTCACATTTCTGCAGATATTTAAGTATATCTTTTCATGGGACAACACTGACAAAATGACACTTTGACACAATGAAAAGTAGTCTGTGTGCAGCTTATATAACAGTGTAAATTTATTCTTTCCTCAAAATAACTCAATATACAGCCATTAATGTCTAAACCACCGGCAACAAAAGTGAGTACACCCCTTAGTGAAAGTTCCTGAAGTGTCAATATTTTGTGTGGCCACCATTATTTCCCAGAACTGCCTTAACTCTCCTGGGCATGGAGTTTACCAGAGCTTCACAGGTTGCCACTGGAATGCTTTTCCACTCCTCCATGACGACATCACGGAGCTGGCGGATATTCGAGACTTTGCGCTCCTCCACCTTCCGCTTGAGGATGCCCCAAAGATGTTCTATTGGGTTTAGGTCTGGAGACATGCTTGGCCAGTCCATCACCTTTACCCTCAGCCTCTTCAATAAAGCAGTGGTCGTCTTAGAGGTGTGTTTGGGGTCATTATCATGCTGGAACACTGCCCTGCGACCCAGTTTCCGGAAGGAGGGGATCATGCTCTGCTTCAGTATTTCACAGTACATATTGGAGTTCATGTGTCCCTCAATGAAATGTAACTCCCCAACACCTGCTGCACCCATGCAGCCCCAGACCATGGCATTCCCACCACCATGCTTGACTGTAGGCATGACACACTTATCTTTGTACTCCTCACCTGATTGCCGCCACACATGCTTGAGACCATCTGAACCAAACAAATTAATCTTGGTCTCATCAGACCATAGGACATGGTTCCAGTAATCCATGTCCTTTGTTGACATGTCTTCAGCAAACTGTTTGCGGGCTTTCTTGTGTAGAGACTTCAGAAGAGGCTTCCTTCTGGGGTGACAGCCATGCAGACCAATTTGATGTAGTGTGCGGCGTATGGTCTGAGCACTGACAGGCTGACCCCCCACCTTTTCAATCTCTGCAGCAATGCTGACAGCACTCCTGCGCCTATCTTTCAAAGACAGCAGTTGGATGTGACGCTGAGCACGTGCACTCAGCTTCTTTGGACGACCAACGCGAGGTCTGTTCTGAGTGGACCCTGCTCTTTTAAAACGCTGGATGATCTTGGCCACTGTGCTGCAGCTCAGTTTCAGGGTGTTGGCAATCTTCTTGTAGCCTTGGCCATCTTCATGTAGCGCAACAATTCGTCTTTTAAGATCCTCAGAGAGTTCTTTGCCATGAGGTGCCATGTTGGAACTTTCAGTGACCAGTATGAGAGAGTGTGAAGCTCTCACTACTAAATTGAACACACCTGCTCCCTATGCACACCTGAGACCTAGTAACACTTACAAATCACATGACATTTTGGAGGGAAAATGACAAGCAGTGCTCAATTTGGACATTTAGGGGCGTAGTCTCTTAGGGGTGTACTCACTTTTGTTGCCAGTGGTTTAGACATTAATGGCTGTATATTGAGTTATTTTGAGGGAAGAATAAATTTACACTGTTATATAAGCTGCACACAGACTACTTTTCATTGTGTCAAAGTGTCATTTTGTCAGTGTTGTCCCATAAAAAGATATACTTAAATATCTGCAGAAATGTGAGGGGTGTACTCACTTTTGTGATACACTGTATATCACAGTCTGAAAGCACACCATGGTTTGAAGTGGACGTGCGCACTGGGAGTATGTTAAATACTGGCATACAAAGGTGGCATATAGTGCACGTCATAGCATTTAGTTTCACTCATATTAAACGTTAACATTGAGAAATTTAAACCAAGATGCACGAGTGGCATTTTTGGATCACTGCACTTACCCGGCTTCCTGTGCCACATGGGTAACTTTCTAAACCCTGGCGCTGAACCAGCTTGTCGATAGCTGATGTGAGTGTCTGACAGGCCATTGGACTGGAGAACAAAAGCCAGTAAAGGCTGAACACTGTTATAAACTGGTCTGTGTTAAACACCACTGAACGTCGATGGTCACGTCTTTCACCTCACAGTGTTGTGTTTTGTACAGTTGCTAGGCAACGTTAGTGAGGCTCCCATTGGCTACCTGACAAAGTGTATTTTAAAGAATAAACCTAATAGGACACAAGCATAAACATTACTTTTAAAGGTGAGGACAGGTGTAGCCTAGCGGTTAAGGTGCTGGACTAGTAATCAGAAAGTCACTGGTTCAAGTCCCACCACTGCCAGGTTGCCACTGTTGGGCCCTCGAGCAAGGCCCTTAACCCTCAATTTCTTAGACAGTATACTGTCAGAATACTGTAAGTCGCTTTGGATTATAAAATGTGTGGACTAGTAATCAAAAGGTCGCTGGTTTAAGCCCCATCACTGCCAGGTTGCCACTGTTGGGCCCTTGATCCTCAATTTCTTAGACAATATACAGTCACAATAGTGTAAGTCGCTTTGGATTAAAATGTGTGGACTAGTACTCAAAAGGTCGCTGGTTCAAGCCCCACCACTGCCAGGTTGCCACTGTTGGGCCCTCGATCAAGGCCCTTAATCCTCAATTGCTTAATCAATATACCTACACAGTAGTGTAAGTCGCTTTGAATTAAAATGTGTGTACTGGTAATCAAAAGGTCGCTGGTTCAAGCCCCACCACTGCCAGGTCGCCACTGCTGGGCCCTTAAGCAAGGCTCTTAACCCTTAATTGCTTAGACAGTATACTGTCACAGTACTGTAAATCGCTTTGGATTAAAATGTGTGGACTAGTAATCAAAAGGTCGCTGGTTCAAGTCCCACCACTGCCAGGTTGCCACTGTTGGGCCCTTGAGCAAGGCCCTTAATCCTTAATTGCTTAGACAATATACCTACACAGTACTGTAAGTCGCTTCGGATAAAAGTGTCTGCTAAATGCTGAAAATTACATCAAAAGTCAATTATATGCTTTCATGACGCTTGGGTGGCGCACTAGCCCACTACCGCTAAGATTTTGGGTGCGAATTGACTATTGGCTGTCCACACAGACTTAACTGGCTATGTCTAAGGAGTGGGAAAGGCTGAACAGCCTACCCATATTGAGGTGCACCTGTAGGTCCCAAGCCCAGATAATATAAGGAAGGTTGGATCAGTAAGGGTATCCGGACAAAAAATCGTGCCAAATCAGGTATGTGGACCAGACCTTGAATACAGAAGCAGCCAATCATGTTCCAGCATGAGTTTGACCCTGCATACGATGCAAGGTCCACAAATACAAAATGAACGTGGAGGAACTCCAGTTTACCCCAGTGTACCCCATTAAACAGCTTTAGGATTAAATAAAATATTGGTTACTAGCTAGAACATAAACTCTCTGTTACCTGTGGGCACATATTCTCACAGACACAGCTTTTAAAATCTTGTGGAAAGCTCTCCCAGAAGAGTGGAGGCTGCTGTAGTCACAAAGAACTTCCAACACTATAATTAAGTCAATAGTTTTGGAACGGGATGTCCGACAAACCCATGGTCACAAATGGTTATACTGAAAAGTGTGATGAATGCGCAAAACGTGGTGGTGGTGGCTTACGCCCAGCGAAAGATTAACGCTGACATCTACAAAATCTACACCCTCCTCCCCCCCAAAAAAAGCTTTTCTTTTTAAAAGCCGAGGACTGAGATAAGATATGATGAGTAACGTAATGTGCCAGCGTTTTGGTGCTCTGATTAATTATGCTTAGAAAGGCAGGAAGAAAATCGACAGATTTTATCAGCGTATTCTAACCCAGGTATTTCCCTTACTTGAATATAAATATGGAACATGCATTAATGAACATTCAGAGCTCATTAATAAGCGCATACTATAGACGTTACTGCACAATGGTGTACACAGCAGGTAGGTCATTATCTCTTCGATTAAACTTGCTTCAAGCTTAGTTAAGTGACTGAATACAGTTATTGTAATGATTATGATTACTTTATTATAGTTTATAATTGTTATAAAACAAAAGAAATGTGGGTCCCCGGGTTGTGCCCACTTCTGCAGATATCTGGGGTTCGAATCTCAGTGGTGCTTTTGACCAGTCAGGCATCTGCACAGGCATGGCCAACTTATGTCCCGGATGGGTGGCGAGGGGTAGGCTGGTCAAAACAGCCTAGCTATTGGGAAGTGCACGTGTCAGTGCACTGTCAGTCCCAGACCCAAGCTTGAAATGAAATAAGGTTAGTTCAGGGTGGGCATTTAGCAATAAAACTATGCCAGGTCTGTACTTGTAAATGATAAAATTGTAATGTCACCCTGCGTTAGTACAAGTGGAATTTCATGGTTTAAAGGACAATTTCAATCCTTTTGGTGAACGTCCTTTCGTTTATGGCTTATTAAAATGACTATATATTTTGTAATGTACAAAGTTTATAACCATATTTAACTTCTCATTTCTTGAGACTGATTATGATTGACTGTACAGTATGGCTAGTCCAACTGTACGTTACAGAAAGATGCCATCTCATACAGAGAGGATTTTTTTCCAGATGGTCAGATGCTATGCAAGAACCACCAACAAACATGTCTACCATGAATCTGAAGAATCAATTAAAATGAGACAAATAGGGAGAACTAGACTAGACTTGCTTAAATTATGCAAGAGGTTTAATGGGACATATTTTAACCTCATATTTTGTATTATTACAGGATCTGCCTACAGGACCCATATTTTGGTCCTTCTTGTCTGCAGCTCAGTTTGGTCCCTCTTGTCTGCAGCTCCTCTCACAGCTGAGACTCGTTCTACACCATCTCCTAAACATCGCTTTATTTGGTTTCTTAGAAATTCAACGTCAAGGCTGTGTGATCGCTATGTAAGTGTTTTTGGTCTGTGTTTACATATTTACACATACACTTGTCAGGGACACGTATGCCATGGTAGTCTTGGGTTTCCATGATTTCTTTTTCTATGACTGAGCACTTTACTACTATACTAGTTCCTACTATATGTTTCAGATCTGCTGCTCTATATACTTCACCCTTTCTACCCCATCAATAAGTGTAAAGTCCATATAGTATACTTGTATCCTGTATTTTCCTTATAAAAATGTAAAATACTGTGTTGACTGTTTACTTTTAGAGGAACATCGTCCACAACTGTAAACCGGTGGCGAATCTCAGCGGGATATCAGATGACATTCATGCATCCGCTTGTGCCTTCAGGGAATATCTCAACGCCATCGAAACCACAGTGCGTGCCAGTGAGGACATTAAGTATGCAACCAGAAACCTTAACCATGCGCTGAGTGATCATTTTATCAAAAAAAAATGTACAATCACTTTACACCTGGATGAGATGAAGCACCGGAGAGATTATGAAACGAAATGTATGAGTTTAAATATTTGTACGAATTTTGTTTTATGGTTGGAGAAGTATGAACGAAGTACAGTGGTACCTTGAAACTCAACGGCAATTGGTTTTGGGAGTAGTGTTGAGTTTAAAAGGCGTTGAGTTTTAAGATTTTTTTTTCATAAGGATGTTTGGGAAACCTGTTAATGCGTTCCATAGTGCCGTGGAACTGCATATATCTCATTATATGAACATTGTGCATGTTGTTTACAATCACCATACCGAATGTTTAGCTTCTAACTAATTCTGATCTGGAGTTAAATATAACCAAAGCTTATATTGCATAAAACATATGTAAGATTAATTATTTGTACTTTGTAGTGTCATTATTCAATACATTTGTGCCTTTTTGGCTCTAAAGCTCTGCCAGACTCTGTCCATATACATGAAATTTAACCTCCCCCGTTTCTTTACATCAGTCTGTGCAAAAGCATCACTGAATCACTTAGTAAAATGAGTCAGAAATGACTCTTTTCAAATAAATTATTCATTGGAATCAATTCAGGGAACTGTGGTAAAGATTCATTCGTGTTGCTCACTATTTCATTACGGTGTTGTGCCTAAATGACTCCATGAATCAGTGCTCATGTGTTTAAGAGATTCAGTCGTGGATCAGGCCGTATAAACCAATCAGAGCTTTCAAATTTAGATTTTGGGCGAAATTTCAGTTGTTCCTTTAAGCAGAGAGAATAAATTATCCGACTAAGATGGCTTTTATTAGTTATGTGGACAAACACGGTTAAATATTTATATATTCTGGAAATATTCTGGAATCATACAAGAGGGCCATTATATCCATAATCTAACAACACATGGATGTAGATTTGGTTTAAATTTGAAGAAAAGAAGCTCAGGTAAGCAGTGGTTATGATTTTATGCTGCTGTGTGGTTGATCTGGGTCGTGGTGCTGCTGTTTACAGTGCGCTTTCATTTTGCAGTGATAGCAAAGCATGATGAAGTATTGAACTTTTTTCTGGATTTTTTATGCCCGTTTATTTAAAGTACAACGGCCAGCATAGATGTGAACAAATGTAAATGTAAGCCTAAGATATTGTTTTGTAGGGACAGTGTTAGCCCAGTGGTCAAGGTACTGGACTAGTACTCAGAAGTTTGCCAGTTCAAGCCCCACCACCGCCAGGTCGCCACTGTTGGGCCCCTGAGCAAGGTCCTTAACCCTCAGTTGCTCAAAAAAGAAAAAAATTGTAAGTCGCTTTGGATGAAAGCGTCTGCTAAATGCTGAACAAAGCGACAAAGGGCGTCCAGTTCCAAATATTTTGAGTTTAGGGGATGTCGAGTTACAAGGTACCACTGTATATGATTTTCACTAATTATAGTTTTGCGTCTAATTTGTATTTGCGTACTGGGAACCAGTCTGACACTTGTGAAACAACCAACTGGACGTTTACCATGTTATTCCCTCCATTCACTTCTGCTGCTCATGACCAGTCAGTTGGAGGTTTTTGTCCGATTAGTAGTACTTTAAGTAAATAACTTTCGCGTTTCTGCCTCTTCTGGTTATAAAATGTTAGAATTACAATCGTTAGTTGAAATTTCAGACTTTAAAAGTTAAAAATATGGTAACGCTTCACGATTTTGCGTGTCATCCTTGCGCAGGGGCCATGCTAATCTTCTCTGTATCGTTCCAATTTTAGTATATGTGCTGCCGTAGCAAGCACGACTCTGAGGTAAACAGAGCTGATATTTATACCAAGGCTTCTGACTATAATTCCTATTCATGGTAGGTCAGGATAAACGTTGTGACATAGTGGAATCGTTTGAAATCGCTAACGATACAGAATAGTGTACAGAAAAGCTACTGACACTTTCTAACACAAAAAGCTACACAGAAATATAAATCTGGGATGTTTTGTGTTAACCATGTAAACCCTGCAGCGGTGCATTGTGGGAGTATTCAGATTCGCCGAGCTCTGATTGGCTCAGTGTGATTTTACATCCGCCCTCGAGCTGTGTTCGCTCTGCACACTGTGTACTAATTTATTTACAATTAAATAAATCTGTCAACATAAAACTGGTGAAAGATGTGAACGAGAAATAGACATACGGATTTAAAATATATATAAAAATCTTTGCGTTAGGGTTATGTTACGTGTGTTTAGGGTTAGTGTATTGTATTGTCTTGTATTGTTAGCTTTATGGCCATCTGGGAATAAATAGGCAATAAAGCTTGACTGACTGAACAGTGTAGACTACAACCAAGAGTAAATAAATGAATCAAGCCATAAGTGGAATTTCTAGAGCTGCTATGTGTGCAAAGACTGACATCTACTAGCAAGAATCGGTAGCTCATGTAAAAACGTAACGGAGGTTCTGTGGGTAGTAGCACTGTCCACTCTCAGCAAGAAGATCTGTGGCTCCATCTATTATATAGGGGCGGTCTGGGGCCTTTCTGTGTGGGTTTTGCATGTTCTCCCCATGTCTGAGAGGGTTTACTCCGGGTGCTCCGGTTTCCTCCCACAGTCCAAAAACATGCAAGTGAGGAGAATTGGAGACACTAAATTGTCCATGACTGAGTTCCATATAACCTTGTGTAACGAGTAACTGGGTCATTCTATAATTTGGGGTACATTTTACATCACCAAAAAAGTACAAAAACAATGTTCTCTCTCAATAGAACAATCAGTGGTTCAAGTTAATATATTCCTTTAGTGTAACACATCCACTATTTGCAAAGCTTAAACATTAGGGACAGTAGATGTAGACTACTAGGTAACTTAGTTGACAGGTAACATAGTTGACAATTTCCCTATTTTGACCCATAACTTCAGTGGTAGACCTTGCCTGGCTGACCACATGTCATTTCTTGAACAGAATAATGTCTAATTTGAACATACATTTGAATTAAAATTATAAAAAAAATTGTAACCATAACAATGTATGTAACATAGTTGACGGTCAATTAATATACTCATTGACAATCTTCTTTTATAGATATAATATTTTAAAAAATAAGAGGACATTCACCACAGTGTGTTTAATATACCCTCCACAGAGAAAAATGATATCATGTAATGCTGGTCACATAGTTTTAGAACAAACCATTTTTGAGTTGCTGAGTGGAGTTCTTGACAGTAGTTGAGTGGAGTAGTTGACAGAACTTTTGCGGACATTAATAAATAAAGATATTTAAATTATCTAAAAGAGAAACTCAATTTAAAAAATATTATTTTAAAATAAATAAAAAAAATAGATGTTGTTGCCCTTAATGATTTTATTCATTATTTTGAAACCAAGGCCCCCTCAACTTAAAAAACGGACACAGCAAAAACTCTTCATTTATGATGCACACAATGCTTTTGTGATATTACAACATGTTTTCCATTAATAGGTAAAATATGACATTTTTAAAGAAAATAATTAGAATAAATATAATGATTATCATTGGACATGGAATGTACCCCAAATTATAGAATGACTCAACTACCATTCCTGTCATGAATGTAACCAAAGTGTAAAACATGACACTAAAATCCTAATAAACAAATAAACTGTTTGTAATTGTTTTATTATTATTATTTTTGGTTGTTGTTGGCGTGGTTTTTCCCAAAATTGTTGTTGACATACTGCGTTATGTTCCAGTATGAAGGTAAAACTGCTGATAATCAGCTTTTATAAGCTTTAATAAACTGACTGCATCATTATTCTATAATTAGCACGTTTAAGCATTTTGTTCTCCTGTTTTCATCTCTACTTAAATTTTTACTACTTAAACGTTTCTACAGTATTGTGTACATTACATTTTTATTTTGGTATTGAGTACTAATGTGACCAGGCAGTTATATAAAAAAGCATTTCACTGCTAGTTTGTATACCATGTATGACCTGAATGTGACAAATAAACTTTGATTTGATTTCATTTGAGCTTGTAATGAACCACTTCACGTCCCCTGCCACAGTTTATTGTTTACTTTTAAATATACAGTTTCCAATCTGGGCACAGATTTCAGACACGGCAGCGCTGCTGGAGTTTTTCAATACCGTGTCCACTAACTGTCCACTCTATTAGACACTCCTAACTAGTTGGTCCACCTTGTAGATGTGAAGTCAGAGACGATCGCTCATCTATTGCTGCTGTTTGAGTCGCTCATCTTCTAGACCGTCATCAGTGGGCACGGGACGCTGTTGGCTGGATGTTTTTGGTTGGTGGACGATTCTCAGTCCAGCAGTGACAGTGAGGTGTTTAAAAACTCCAGCAGCGCTGCTGTGTCTGATCCACTCATACCAGCACGACACACACTAACACACCACCACCATGTCAGTGTCACTGCAGTGCTGAGAATGATCCACCACCTAAATAATACCTGCTCTGTGGTGGTCCTGTGGGGGTCCTGACCATTGAAGAACAGGGTGAAAGCAGGTTAAAAAAAGCATGCAGACAAACAGATGGACTACAGTCAGTAATTGTAGAACTACAAAGTGCTTCTATATGATAAGTGGAGCTGGTAAAATGGACAGTGAGAGTAGAAACAAGGACGTGGTATAACCCTGTAATATCTACAAATAAAAGTGAAGGAAACTTAATATTACCATATGATTTTAAAATATAATCTCCAATAAGTTTGTGGTCAGGGGTCCATATGCTGTGGTTCCAATGATTTAGTCTTACAAACAGGTTGCATAAAACATGAACAGTTGGTCAGAAAATTCTCAGATGATTCAGATGATCCAGTAATGCAGAGTTTTCTTTATAAAATTAGAAATTGCCGACGTTTCCAGCAAACCAGTGCCTCAGTGTTTACTGTAAGTTTAATTATTAGACCCACATATTGAGTAAGAAAGGAAGTTCCTGATCAAAGTTTAACCAAAAATTGGATGATATAAAGCGGGCAGTGCGAGTTTGGGATTGAGTCCTTCGCTCAGACGAACAATGTTGCACCAAGTTAAGCTGATGTTGTGTTTTCTGCTTCTACAGCAGCACACAATTCCCAATTTCAGTAAGTATGTTTAAATAATGTATTCTAACTCCTTATAGAATGTCTCACATCTTACATAAACACTCACTTTCATGTTTTGTGTGTGTGTGTGTGTTTAATGTGATTCACAGTGGGACTAATGAACGTTGTAGAAGGACACGTTACCCCTAAACCAATCATTAAAAACGATGGTACTTATATAAACCCGGAGCTGGGGAAGTACCATGCCAGGTTGAGGACTCTCAGTCGGAGTTGCCGGGTCATCAGAGAAAAATTTAATGCTACAAAAGGTTTATGCTTTTTTTTTTTTTAACCATGACTATTAATTTTAACACACATAGATAAACCCATTTATGATGAAGCTTCTTATGATGAAGTTCTTGGAGTCTGTAGGAATTTGTGCCTATTCAGTCTGACTGCTGACTACTGACAACCCAATGAGGTCAGGCACTGATGAGAAGGCCTGGCTCACAGTCCTAATTTCATTATTTACACACCTGTTAGCAATGGATGTGGTCAGAAGCATGTCCACATACTTTTGACTGTATTTTTTTTCTAAAGCGACTTAATTTTGTCTTCCGCTGCTGAGAGATACCAGATTGCATCAGAGGAGAGCACGTCGCTGTACACGCCTCCTCCGACACGTGTACAGCCCTCCTCTTCGCGCCAGTGCTTTCTGCACAGGCGTCTCTTCCGCCAATCAGGGTCCTTACACAGTGTATGAAGAACCACCCACCCACCCACCCCACACGTAGTCCGGCCCCCAACCTGCAGATACGGTGGCCAATTAGTATATGCTGCAGGCACTGCCAATTATGCTCGCTAGATGGTGCCCAGTTGACCGGTGGCAACACCAAGTTTTGAACCGAGGGGTTCAGAATCTCGGAGCTGGTGTGATAGCAGAATATCCCGCTGCGCCACCTGGGCGCCGTATTTGACTGTATTAATGTTGCAGGTTTGAACCCATTACTGACTGCTATGTTGTTCCTCAGATGGCATTTATTACCTGGTAACAGAAAACGGTGTGACGTACCAGGCGTATTGTGACATGACCACTCTCGGAGGGGGTTGGACGCTGGTAGCGAGTGTGCACGAGAACAATCTGAACGGGAACTGCACCACAGGCGATAATTGGTCGAGTCAGCAGGGTAATGATCCCAACAGGCCTGATGGTGATGGGAACTGGGCTAACACTGCTGTATTTGGTACTGCAGAGAGTGCTACCAGTGAGGACTACAAGGTACCAAACCCTGAACATGTAGACCCACACTAGTCTCTCTAAATGCCTACACGGCTAATGCTGAAGTTCTCCCGTTATGCCGTCCAGTTCTAAAGTTTTACCTGAATGATAACGCATTGTTTCCCCCTGACAGAACCCTGGATACTACGACATAACTGGGGACAACATTGCAATGTGGCATGTTCCTAATGATGTTCAGCTACAGAACTGGACCAGCAGTGCTATTTTACGCTACCACACTGATAGCAAATTGCTTAGCCAACACGGTGGAAACCTCTACCATTTATTTAAGGTAAAAAAAACGTCTCTTGGGTTGCACACCAATTAAAAACCCACAATCGCAGCTACACTATACAGTATGGTCAAAGTATGTGGAGACCTGACCACCTGATTGAGCTTGTTGGAAATCCCAAAACCACATACTTCAGGTCATATAGTGTAACTCAATCTTATACTGATCAGCCATAACATTAAAACCACCTCACTGTCCATTTTATCAGCTCCACGTACCATACAGAAGCACTTTGTAGTTCTACAATTATTGACTGTAGTCCATCTGTTTCTCTGCATGCTTTGTTACCCCCTTTCATGCTGTTCCACCACAGAGCAGGTATTATTTAGGTAGTGGATCATTCTCAGCACTGCAGTGACACTGACATGGTGCTGGTGTGTTAGTGTGTGTTGTGCTGGTATGAGTGGATCAGACACAGCAGCGCTGCTGGAGTTTTTAAACACCTCACTGTCACTGCTGGACTGAGAATAGTCCACCAATCAAAAACATCCAGCCAACAGCGCCCCGTGGGCAGCGTCCTGTGACCACTGATGAAGGTCTAGAAGATGACCGACTCAAACAGCAGCAATAGATGAGCGATCGTCTCTGACTTTACATCTACAAGATGGACCGACTAGGTAGGAGTGTCTAATAGAGTGGACAGTAAGTGGACACGGTAGTGCTGAGAATGATCCACCACCTAAATAATACCTGCTCTGTGGTGGTCCTGTGGGGGTCCTGGCCACTGAAGAACAGGGTGAAAGCAGGTTAAAAAGGTATGTATAGAAACAATAATAGAATAATTGAAGTGCTTCTATATGGTAAGTGGAGCTGATAAAATGGACAGTAAGTGTAGAAAGTGTAGAAGCTAATCAGTGTAAAATGACTACGAAGGTGTAGTATGCAATAGAAATTAAAACCATAAAGCTTGTATTTGAATAACCTGTGATTTAAAAGTGTATTTTTTTTAATTTGCAGAAATATCCAGTCAGGTTTGGAACAGGAGAGTGTAAAAAGGATTCTGGACCTGTCAGCCATGTGGCGTATGATACTGGTGATGAGAACACAACTAAAAACCTGTTTAAGCCATTTGTACGAGGTTTGTAACATTAGAAAAGTTCTTTTTTTTCATCTTACAATGAGAGAAAACAATGCAGAAGCCATAGATCCTGAGCTGTAAAACAGTAGTGCCTACATGTTGCATTTTTGCACTTTTTAGAAGATGAGTTATACCCTGACCACATCACGTTACGGATGTTTAATGGGAGGAAAGCAGCAATGGCTATCTGCCTTTGGGTCAAACCGAATACATGCCCTGCTGAATCCGTAAGTCATTTCATTTCCTTCGAGCACCTATTAATATTGAATGTGTCCATGTTTGATTAACCGCTGTCTGTACATGTGCATGTTGCAGTACTGTATTGGTGGAGGAGGATACTTCCCAAGTGAATCTACTCACTGGTGTGGAGATATTACTGCAAGGTCCTGGAAGACGGATGATTCCCACAGCACGCCAGTAACTAAGACGTCCGTACTGATCTTCTATCGATAAAAGTTTTCTACATTTCAAATTCAATTTGATGTGAAATTTTATGTTTGGTTTAGTCTCTGCAAACATTAACTGAATAAATAGTTTGTTCAAAGCAACATTAGTGGTTGTGTTTTTAATAAATGGTGAGAAATGTGCATTTAACTATAATAACTGCTTCATTCTGATCTGGGTCGCAGTGGGTCCGGCTTCACCTGAACAATTTACACTGGGTGCAATGCAAGAATGCTGAAGAATACCACACACTCACCATTTATTTATTTAAATAATTATTTAACAGGATTTTAATGGCATGTTTTACACCTTGGTTAAATTCATGACAGAAACGGTAGTTACTCGTTACTCAAGATTAATCAGTTCCAGTTTTTAATATGAAACACAGTCCTGGACAATTTTGTACAGTGGAGCAGTATATAGTATGCAGTACACCGATCAGCCATAACATTAAAACCACCTCCTTGTTTCAGCTCCACTTAACATATAGAAGCATTTTGTAGTTCTACAATTACTGACTGTAGTCCATCTGTTTCTCTACATGCTTTGTTAGCCCCCTTTCATGCTGTTCTTCAATGGTCAGGACCCCCACAGGACCCCCACAGAGCAGGTATTATTTAGGTGGTGGATCATTCTCAGCACTGCAGTGACACTGACGTGGTGGTGGTGTGTTAGTGTGTGTTGTGCTGGTATGACTGGATCAGACACAGCAGCGTGTCCACTCACTGTCCACTCTATTAGACGCTCCTACCTAGTCGGTCCACCTTGTACTGTAGATGTAAAGGCAGAGACGATCGCTCATCTATTGCTGCTGTTTGAGCCGGTCATCTTCTAGACCTTCATCAGTGGTCACAGGGCACTGCCCACGGGGCGCTGTCGGATGGATTTTTTTGGTTGGTGGACTATTCTCAGTCCAGCAGTGACAGTGAGGTGGTTAAAAACTTCAGCAGCACTGCTGTGTCTGAGAATGATCCACCACCTAAATAATACCTGCACTGTGGGGGTCCTGACCATTAAACAACAGGGTGAAAGGGGGTAACAAAGCATGTAGAGAAACAGATGGACTACAGTCCGTAATTGTAGAACTACAAAGTGCTTCTATATGATAAGTGGAGCTGATATAATGGTAATGGACAGTGAGTGTAGAAACAAGGAACTGGAACCACGTGATGGCACCATGTCACATGACTGCAGTATTTACCGTGTAAAGATGGCTGCGCACTTATCTTACGGCAGAGTGAATTTAAACATATTGAGAGAAGCAGCGAGGAAGGAGCTTCGTGAATTTCTGGATAAATGTGCTGGAAGCAAGGTAACAGTGTTACTGGTATTAATGGGTGAAGGCAACTGCCTTGTTCTGACTGTGTCCAATAAAATACTGGCGCTCCAGCTATGGTTCATATATGGTTCACTATATGACATGTTATGGGTGGATGGATGAAATATGGCTGTTGTTCACTTTGTGTTGCTTTGGGTTATTTCTTATGGTGTCGTGGTCCAGGGTGGAGCTCGAATTCACAGTGTCTTTGCCATGACATGTACAGTGCACTGCACCGCGATCATGATCACTCTGGTTACATTCATGACAGACACAATAGTTACATTTACATTTACATTTTCAGCATTTAGCAGACGCCTTTATTCATAGTGATTTACAGTAGTGTGACAGTATACAATCTGACCAATTGAGGGTTAAGGGCCTTGCTCAAGGGCCCAAGAGCAGCAACCTGGCAGTGGTGGGGCTTGAACCAGCAACCTTCTGATTACTAGTCCAGTACCCTAACCACTAGGCCACGGCTTATTTTAATGTCAAACACAGTCAGTCATGAACTGACAATTTTGTATCTTCAATTCACCTCACTGCATGTCTTTGGACTGTGGGAGACACAGACACAGACAGAGAACATGCAAACACCCCACCTGGGGATCGAACCCAGGACCTTCTTGCTGTCAGGTGACAGTGCTACCCACTGAGTATTGATGAGTATTGAACCCAAATCCCAAACTCAGGTGGTTGTCACTGTCGCCTCACAGCAAGAAGGTCCTGGGTTCGATCCCCAGGTGGGGCGGTCCGGGTCCTTTCTGTGCGGAGTTTGCATGTTCTCCCCGTGTCCGCGTGGGTTTCCTCCGGGTGCTCCGGTTTCCTCCCACAGTCCAAAAACATGCCACCAGGCTAATTGGAAACACTGAATTGTCCTATAGGTACCCGGTCGCTAGGAGAAGAAGTTGAGTGTTTTATATACTTTCATTACTGCCATGGCTTCCTGTTAATGAACTCTTGACCTGCCCAAGTAACTACCAACCAGCGTTTTTGCTTTTTTCGATAATTGGGTGCCCGGATGGGGCAGCTTTTCTCTTATGCCCCCTGTCTTGTGTTGCTTGTAGCAGACCCTCTAATAATGCATTTTTAGTTACTGTTTGGTTTCTCTCCATAGGCGATTGTCTGGGATGAGTACCTTACTGGACCGTTTGGATTAATAGCTCAGTATTCCTTGCTAAAGGTAAAGTTGTTCTAAAAAGAACGCAGAACACATAATGTAATCATTATAATACATTATTATTGTCAGAAATGTACTAGTTTCTATAATACAAACACATGGCTGAGTGGATGAGGTTATATTACCTGTATGTAAATAATGAAATAGAGGTTTTTAACACTGAACAGTAAACAAAGGTTTAGAATTTGTTTGTCTGAAATTGGTTAGATAATTGGTTAGAAACTAAAGAGCCATAGCAAACATCTTAAACCCCAACATCAATACCATCGGTTTGATAGTCAGCAAGCCACAGATTGTGATTGTATTTATGCCGTCACACTAATAACAAAGAAGCTAAGATAGATGCCGGTTCAGTCAAAAAGAGAGTTAAAGTTGACAGCAGTAACAATAGCTACACATAGATCCGCATGTAGTGTATTAAGCTATTCGATAAAAAAATACATGTGTAATGTGACTTAATATCTTCTGTTTCAAAGGAACATGAAGTGGAAAAGATGTTCACACTCAAACCAGGGCGAGTCCCACCAGCAGATGTCAAAAACGTGATCTTTTTCGTCCGTCCTAGGCTGGAGTTGATGGACATCATTGCAGGAAATGTGATGAGGTTAGTAAAGCACTTTATCTACTACTATAGTACCATAGTTTTTTGTTGTTTGTTGTACAGAGAGTAGAAACTGAAAGCAACTCAAATGCTTCATTTTAAAGCTATTTATTCCAATGATGGTAACATCACCTGTTGCTTGTTTACTTACCTACACGTGGAAAGTTTAGAAGCAGGTTTTCTAACAATTCCTTAAACATTTATCTGCTTTCTTTTTATTTTTGCATTTTACCTACTGTTCCAGCCTGTTCCAGTCAGATATTGACCTTGCTAATGAGGCCCATGTATACACACAAGACAGAGGTATAACATAACATATGCGTTCATTCCCACAGTGAGGACAAGTTACAGCCACAGCGTGAATTCCACATCCTGTTTGTGCCTCGACGCAGTATGCTGTGCGAGCAGCGGCTAAAAGAGCAGGGTGTCCTCAACTCCTTCACCAACATAGACGAGTACATTCTGGATCTCATCCCCTACGACGGAGATCTGCTGTCCATGGAGTCTGAGAGTGCATTCAGGGTAAAATGAATTATTAAGCAAAGCACAGGACCAAAGCCACAGCCCTTGAGTGGACCTTTTGATATGGATTTGGTTATATCTTGTTCTAAATTCCTATTAGTTCGCTTAGCCTGTGTTAGGTGTGAAAAGTTCTTTTAAATGTGAGATTTTAAAGCAACAGAAGGCAACTAACAGAGTTTTCTAAACAGTACCAATAATGGGTGTTGAAATTCTGTGGCAAAAGTGGCCGTACTGGTGCCTTTCAACCACAAGTCCGTAACCAGTTGTTAGATGCAGTAGGTGATCAATGGTTTGGACAGTTGATGTCATATTGATGTTGGACATATCCCAAGATAATTATCATCTCATACTGCTAAATATTACCAATATTATAATATTGGACACAAATCTAGTGAACAGAATTAGGGGCATAAAGTACAGCTAACGATTGTTTGTATGTGATTTAAATAAAACAGAAAATGAATTAACATTGCTTTCTTCTTTGTGGCTTTATGAAGGAATGCTATCTTGAGAATGACCAGACAAGCCTGTATCACACTGCAAAGGGCCTGATGACCCTGCAGGCGCTGTATGGGACCATTCCTCAGATCTTCGGCAAAGGAGAATGTGCCAGGGTGAGCAAATCCAGTTTCATTTAGCACCTACCTTTCAGATTTTCTATTGGTGTTACATTATTAATAATTTATATTGTTGTTATTATTATTATTATAGCCAAATGCATGGAAATTCCTCCAATGTTCAATCGTTCCACCAGTGTCCATGCAGAATTGCTCTTCTGAGTTGGAAGTACATAGCTCCACCTTAAATTCTACTCCTTCCTTTCTCTAGCACGTAGCTAACATGATGCTGCGGATGAAGAGGGAATTTGCCGGCAGCCAGAACCAAATCCTACCCGTGTTCGACACGCTCTTGTTGCTGGACCGAAACGTGGACCTGCTCACGCCGCTCGCCACACAGCTCACCTACGAGGGCCTCATCGATGAGATCTACGGCATCACAAATGGTTTGTCTTGCCTGCCTTTGATTGGCCTGTTGTTCAGATAAGGGTGGGCTTAAGCCGGATAGGGTCTCTCTCATAATTAATGCAGTTCGGACCTCTGTTGACTGATTGATGGTGCCTGCACAGAGATGGAAAAAGAGTGCTGTCAGGGTGTGTCTCTCTGTACACAGTGCTGAGCTGCACTGCACTCGTTAAAGTGTCGGTGACAAGATGCATAGGGTTGCTGCCCACGTGTCGGAGGGGGCGTCGGTTAGGTTCGTTCTCCTCAATCAGAGCGGGGATCGGCATTGGTGGAGAGGAAGCACGGCACAATCGGGCAATTGGACGAGCTAAAAGGGAGAAAAAAGGGAGAAAATGCATAAACCAATATATATATATATACAGTGTATCACAAAAGTGAGTACACCCCTCACATTTCTGCAAATATTTCATTATATCTTTTCATGGGACAACACTATAGACATGAAACTTGGATATAACTTAGAGTAGTCAGTGTACAGCTTGTATAGCAGTGTAGATTTACTGTCTTCTGAAAATAACTCAACACACAGCCATTAATGTCTAAATAGCTGGCAACATAAGTGAGTACACCCCACAGTGAACATGTCCAAATTTTGCCCAAAGTGTCAATATTTTGTGTGACCACCATTATTATCCAGCACTGCCTTAACCCTCCTGGGCATGGAATTCACCAGAGCTGCACAGGTTGCTACTGGAATCCTCTACCACTCCTCCATGATGACATCACGGAGCTGGTGGATGTTAGACACCTTGAACTCCTCCACCTTCCACTTGAGGATGCGCCACAGGTGCTCAATTGGGTTTAGTCCATCACCTTTACCTTCAGCTTCCTCAGCAAGGCAGTTGTCATCTTGGAGGTTGTGTTTGGGGTCGTTATCCTGTTGGAAAACTGCCATGAGGCCCAGTTTTCGAAGGGAGGGGATCATGCTCTGTTTCAGAATGTCACAGTACATGTTGGAATTCATGTTTCCCTCAATGAACTGCAGCTCCCCAGTGCCAGCAACACTCATGCAGCCCAAGACCATGATGCTACCACCACCATGCTTGACTGTAGGCAAGATACAGTTGTCTTGGTACTTCTCACCAGGGCGCCGCCACACATGCTGGACACCATCTGAGCCAAACAAGTTTATCTTGGTCTCGTCAGACCACAGGGCATTCCAGTAATCCATGTTCTTGGACTGCTTGTCTTCAGCAAACTGTTTGCGGGCTTTCTTGTGCGTCAGCTTCCTTCTGGGATGACGACCATGCAGACCGAGTTGATGCAGTGTGCGGCGTATGGTCTGAGCACTGACAGGCTGACCTCCCACATCTTCAACCTCTGCAGCAATGCTGGCAGCACTCATGTGTCTATTTTTTAAAGCCAACCTCTGGATATGACGCCGAACACGTGGACTCGACTTCTTTGGTCGACCCTGGCGAAGCCTGTTCCGAGTGGAACCTGTCCTGGAAAACCGCTGTATGACCTTGGCCACCATGCTGTAGCTCAGTTTCAGGGTGTTAGCAATCTTCTTATAGACCAGGCCATCTTTGTGGAGAGCAACAATTCTATTTCTCACATCCTCAGAGAGTTCTTTGCCATGAGGTGCCATGTTGAATATCCAGTGGCCAGTATGAGAGAATTGTACCCAAAACACCAAATTTAACAGCCCTGCTCCCCATTTACACCTGGGACCTTGACACATGACACCAGGGAGGGACAACGACACATTTGGGCACAATTTGGACATGTTCACTGTGGGGTGTACTCACTTATGTTGCCAGCCATTTAGACATTAATGGCTGTGTGTTGAGTTATTTTCAGAAGACAGTAAATCTACACTGCTATACAAGCTGTACACTGACTACTCTAAGTTATATCCAAGTTTCATGTCTATAGTGTTGTCCCATGAAAAGATATAATGAAATATTTGCAGAAATGTGAGGGGTGTACTCACTTTTGTGATACACTGTATATACATAAAGGTGAACTCAGTACTTGAGCTGTAAACTCAGTCTCTTGGTAATTAAAAAGCCAAGAAATCGATGGTGGAAGGTTTGTTGGACTAGAACTCTTCCTTCACACAGCTGACCACATGCATCTCGATCATAAGCATCAAGACGTTCAACAGAAGGATCGTCCAAGGCTGCTTAAGACTCTCGTGAACGTCCATAACCTGCATGTCTTTTTCAGGCCATGTGAAGCTCCCTCCTGAGAAGTTTGCTCAGAAGAAGCAAGGAGAAGGAGGTAAAGATTTGCCCACGGAGCCCAAGAAGCTGCAGCTGAACTCGGCCGAGGAGCTCTACGCCGAGATCCGGGACAAGAACTTCAACGCTGTGGGTGCGGCACTCAGCAAGAAGGCCAAGATCATCTCTGCTGCGTTTGAGGTTTGAGCCAATTGTTTTGTTTAAGTAGTAGTAGACATAATATCTGGTCACACTTTGATCTGAAGAAGGTAAATGTGACGTTTCCTACAAATTCTCAAATAACTGGTGTTTTCTTTTTTTTTAGGAACGACACAATGCGAAGACAGTTGGGGAAATTAAACAGTTCGTATCCCAGCTGCCCCATATGCAGGCGGCTCGCAACTCGCTGGCCAATCATACCTCCATCGCTGAGCTAATCAAAGACATTACCAGTATGTTAAAATACTTTTCTTTTATTAATTCATTCTCATTTTTGGAATGTATTATTGCCTACATATCCTGTGCTACACTATATAACCATCACTAAGTGAACATCCTATTCCAAAACCAGGAGCTGCCCCTCTGTGTTTGGAAATAAGCAGGTGAACTGATGACGGGTCAGGCAATCATGATTGGGTATAAAATAAGGATCCACTTAAGACCTTTGTTCTGGCGAGCAAAGATGGTCTGTGGCTCAGAGAATTGTAGAATAATTCTCCAAGCGAGATTGCAAATAATTCATAATTCACCATCTACTGGACATAATATTATAAACAGATTCAGGAAATCTGTGTATGGCGAGGTCGGAAACCTCAGTAATAAACACGGGGTCCAAACAGTTTAGCTTATGCTTAGTCCTCAGTATTTATGGCTGTTGACTTCTCTTCCAGCCTCGGAGGTGTTTTTTGACAACTTGACCGTGGAGCAAGAATTTATGACCGGAGTGGACACAGACAAGGTACAGTTGTTGTGTTAGGAAGTTAGGAAGTACCCAAAAAGCAATTTTAGCTGTTTAGAAACTACCACTACACACCAAAGTGCTCAATACTGCATCGTAACAGCATTATTTTGTCGTTGTGCAGGTGAACACCTACATTGAGGACTGTATAGCGCAGAAGGACCCGCTAATCAAGATTCTGCGGCTGGTCTGCATGCAGTCCGTCTGCAACAACGGCCTGAAACAGAAAGTCCTGGATTACTACAAGAAAGAGATACTGCAGGTGTGGCCGCTGGTTTATTCTCTGTTCATGATCCACAGTTTGAGCCACAGTAGCTCACATGTTGGGCCGTACTTTAGCATCAACGAGTCTGGGCGCCCAACAACCTGTGGCACTTCGTGGCTTGTCCCTACTCGGACCACTGTCTGTGGGTACTCACTCCAGCTGCCTGTTTCTAAGATATCTCAGCCTAGTCGTCCTTATCAAATCTTGGTTCCAATCCCATATATGACCAGCTGACCAGTGCTTCGTGATCTAACTGTATTTTCTCTACACATAGACCTACGGATATGAGCACATCCTGACCCTGAACAACCTGGAGAAGGTGGGTTTTATCAAACTACAGACCAGCACAAGGAACAACTATCCCACCATCAGGAAGACGCTCAAGCTCTGGATGGAGGACGCCAATGAGCAGGTTAGTCAAAGCTACAACAGGATAGAATTACCATATATGCACTACATGGCCAAAAGTATGTGGACACCTGATATAATTTGGTTGGACATGGCCTTCCAAAACTATAGGCACTGCCATTGAGGTCACGGCTCTGTGCACCTGTTAGCAACGGGTTTGGCCGAAACACCAGGACTCGATAATTAAGAGTCTAGGAGACAGCTGACCATCTGAGCAGCCAACCATCACAAAGCAATGACATTAATACAGAGTCTACACAGCAACTAGGATTAATAATCTGCTGGTGTAGAAGGTTCTATGATTGATTATAACAGTCTAGAACTGGTTGCTTCTCTGTGCCCGTATAAATATCGCAGAGATTTGTGTTCTTTGTTCCAGAACCCCAATGATATCTCGTACGTGTACAGCGGTTACGCTCCTCTGAGCGTGAGGCTCGCTCAGGTTCTGGCCCGGCCCGGCTGGAGGAGCATCGAGGAGGTGCTGAAAATGCTGCCCGGTCCACACTTCGAGGAACGACAGCAGCTCCCGCACGGTCTGCATAAAAAACGTAAGTCGTTATTTCATAACGAGCAACTATTAGAACAGGGTTCTGAACCCTGGGTACAGACTAACACCCGTCCTTACTGACACAGTGGTTTACATGTACATAGGTGTTTGAATTTTGTAAGTGTAGGTGAATTGAACTGAACACCAAAAGGAGTCGCAGACAAAGAAAAGTGCTTCTGAGGTTCTTTGTGTGATATATGACACAGTAAACGTTACAGCTCACATGTGCTGGTTAGAGATAAGAGACGCTTTTGTCTTCTGTGTTTTGTTTAATCCTGTGTTGTTGTTGGATGTGTCATGTGTGTACACAGAACAGACCTCCCATGATCTAGAGCACAAAATAAATACTAATAATCTAGAAATCTGGAGTCATTTGCTGTACTGACGTCTGGGTAATTAATAGCATCGTTACTGCATGTCGGGACCTGCCGTGTTCCTGTTGGCAGGAAGGTGCTAATTGAAAATAAAACAGCAGACTCGTGTGTGTGTGTGTGTGTGTGTGTGTGTGCTTTTGGGTGGGATGTGGGGTGTCAGCACAAATTTAAGGGCCTGACCTGACCTGACCTGACCTGTCCACTTTTCTGGGACTTGGATCTGGCTAGTTGGAATCTTTGTTGTGTAGCCAAAAGTGTTCGGACACCTGAAAAAAAAAAGCTTCCTGTACATCACGTTCCAAAACCGTGGCCATTTAATACAAGTTTGGCTTCTTGTGGACAGCCTTCGTTCTGTATAAAAGCTTCCACCAGGTTTTGGAGTGTTTATGCGGGAATTTGTGCCCGTAGTCAACGTTCCAGTTTATCAGAGAGGTGTTCTATCTAGATTTAGTTTTCTCATTCCAAAACCGTGGCCATTTAATACAAGTTTGGCTTGTTCTTGGTCTTTTATGGACAGCCATTGATTTGTATAAAAGCTTCCACCAGGTTTTGGAGTGTTTATGTGGGAATTTGTGCCCGCAGTCGACGCTCCAATTTATCCGAGAGGTTTGATATGAGTTTGGCGTCCTCTTGGCTTTTATGGACAGCCTTTGATCTGCTAGAAAAGCTTTCCACCACTTTTTGGAGTGTTTATGTGGGAATTTACAAGGTCCTGGGTTCGATCCCCAAGGTGGGGCAGTCCGGGTCCTTTCTGTGCGGAGTTTGCATGTTCTCCTCGTGGTTTCCTCCCACAGTCCAAAAACATGCAGTCAGGTTAACTGGAGACACTGAATTGTTCTATGAGTATCCAGCTGCTAGGATGCATAAACCAGTGCACTGTAGTGCCGGTCCCAAGCCCGGATAAATAGGGAGGGTTGTTTCAAGAAGGGCGTCCGGTATAAAAAACTGTGCCAGATCAATAATGCGGATCACGATCCGCCGGCAACCCCTAACGGGAGCAGCCGAGGACATAGATAAATAGATAGATGTAGGAATTTGTGCCAGTTTTCTCATTCCAAAACCGTGGCCATTGATATGAATTTGGCTCTTTAATCCCACAGGTCAGCAGGGAGAGAACAGGACCACGTTGGTGTTCTTCCTCGGCGGCGTGACCTACGCAGAGATCGCTGCCCTTCGATTCCTGTCGCAGATGGAGGACGGCGGCACGGAGTACATCATCGCCACCACCAAACTCATCAACGGAACAAGCTGGATCAGATCCCTCATGGACCGTCTCGAAGCTCCTTAAAAACGGCTTCTGGTTCACAAAGACTTTCTAGTTTATTTTAATAGATTCTTTTTTTATTTCTTTGCTTGTTTTCCTAATAATGCATCAGCTAACAGTTCCTAAAGTATTTATGTATGTCTGTTCATCCTGCTTCACTGTTCATTCTGCTGTGTCACTGTACAGGATTAATGATGTCTCTGTGTGGCCTTGTAAATAATAATAAAAAATATGATATAATAATAATGTGCGTATACTGTGTATCATTTTATGGAGCTTACGTTCTTTGACAGTGCAGCTATGATGAAGACTGATCGTAAAATAATACCATCGGTAAATACGAGGGCTAAAAAGTAACTGGCCAGCAGAAAGGAGAGCCAATTAGTCCCGTAACAGGCCGATAATGGCCCCCTGTCTCCAGATCCGGGCTCGGAATGGAACATGAATCGACCGTGGAGGACGCTGATTGAATTAAGAGGCCATTTGTTCTCTGTCTTTCCGGATAAAGCTCTTACAGTGCTGGAGCTGCCGCCGCCTGATCGATGATTGGTTTGTGCTGTACAGGAGCTTTACAGCGCGGGAAAGAACCGAGGAAACGGACAGAACGACCGCCAGGTCACGACGACTTTCCTTAACCTACAGGAATGAATGTATAGAGGCTGTAAAACTAAATCAGTGGAGATGAACCGTTAGATCCTCACTGTCTGTCAAACATTACAATTAATAACCAGTTTAAGGAGGAAAATGATAAACACCTGAACGGCTGTTTATGAAGAGAAAATGTAGAATGACATTTAAAATCTTCTATATTATTATTTCAAGTGAAGAAAAAAAGAGTAAATAATGTTTTTATATTTAAATAAAACAGCCTCATTTTTCTTTATTCTGAAATAGCTTGTCTAAGGGTAAAGATAAATCAGCACTTTTTTTTATACTATTTATGTCTATTAATTATGTAATTAAGTTATTAAAAAATGAAGCTGCCAGTAAACAATAATAATAATAATAATAAATAAAATGATCAAAATTAATATAATGATAAGTAACACTTGTAGTAAAAAAATATTTATTATAATTAGTAAAACAATAATAATAATAATGAATGTAATAATAAGCAGCATCATTATAGTAATAAAACAAATATATATATATATATATATATATATATATAAAACAGTTTATATATAATATTAATGAGAATTGTTAAAATGATAATAAATAATAATTTAATGTATAAAATAATTAAGTATTTTTAAGTATTGTATTAACTTGTAATAAAATAAAAAATAAAATATTAACTATAATTATTAACATAATAATATGATAATGATTAATAATATCAGTAAGCATAATAATAATAATAATAACAATAATAATAATATAAATAAATAATAATAATATGGTATTTAATAATTTGTAGCATTAATATAGTAAAAAGAAAGAATACAAATATTTATAATACTAATGAGAAATTGTTAAAATAATAATAATATAACAGTTAAGATAGTTGCCAGAATTTATTAATAATACAAGTGTTACTGTTTTGCAGTGTAATTGTAAATAATAATAATAGTGTCAGTCAGTGAGTGCATGACAATAACAATCATAAAAGTAATAATAACACAGTAATAACAAGACCTTATTCATCTTTCAACACCACCAAATAAAGATTTTGGAACGTGCTGGGAGAATTTGTGTCCAGTCAACCAAAAACACACAAAAAAAACATCAGTCGACTCACTGCTTATGATCAGGAAGAGCTGGACTCACAACTGATGTTCCAGTCCAGGTCAGGGTTCTGTTCAGGTATATAATTGATTATAAACACCTCTTAACACTGGGTGTAACTGAAAGTCCAGAACCAATAATTTGGCAGGGTTGTCCACATACTTTTGGCCATTGTTCATTAACAGTTTGGGGTAAAAGTGCAGTATTTTAGCTTTATAACCCAGTCTGTGCTTCTCTCTGAGATTTACTGGGCGGGCTGAGACTCGCCTGAGGAGCAGGTGCTGGATGCTGCATCCACTCCCATTAGGAGGGACCCAAGGGTTTCCTGGCTCTTGTAATCTATTTAATTGCCTCACTTCAGCCACTCTGGATGCACGAGGACTAGCTGCTGCTTTCGTCCGCTCTCAGCACAGATCTAGCTTAGCTGGAGCCCCTGGACCAGCACTTCTGTTCTGGGTTCTGCTGTTTGAAGAGAATCACAAGCTTTCCAAGGTGAGTAAACAAGTTTATTTTTATTTTATTCTGCTATGGAACACAAACCTGATTCAAAACAGTATGACTTGTATATTTCAAGATCTGATTTACTTTAGGAACTTATAAGTATAATGTAACACCACTGGAACTTACAGTATATTAAAATGGTGCAGTAACTCGGGCAAAATTATTAATACAGTACAAACGTATTATTACTAATCCTAATGCAGTGTTTGCCCGTGTTTTATTTATTATTATTGTTTGTTTAATCCCAGCATAACAATGAATATCGATTCCTAGGTTGTTAAAAACAGCTGAAACTGACCCATGTCTGCTGTACTTCATACACTGTATGGCCAAAATGAGTTCTATATATATTCTATAATCAATTCTATATACATAATTCTATACAAATAAAAACAATTCTATACTTTGTCTGGTTGCAACAGTTTGGGGAAGGGTCTTTACTGTTTACTAGAATGACTTTACCCCTGGACACAAATCCAAGTTGGAACGTTGATTGAGCTAGTTGATCCCTTCTCGACCTCACGGACACACAGATTTCCACAGACACACTACAAAATCTTGTGGAAAGTTTTCCCAGAAGAGTGGAGGCTGTTATGGCTGCAAAGGTATATTAATGCCCATGATTTTGGAATAGAATATTCAACAAGCATTTGGAAAAAAATGGTGTACATTCCCAGAAGTGTATAAGATGTTATAGGTGCAAAGGAGGATATTATTTACCTCCCTTAATGGAATCGATTGTGTACATGTGTTAACAAGGAGTGTTGCTAAGATTTAATAACTCAAACTTAGGAGGGATGTCCACATACTTTTGGCCATATGGTGTTTGTTAGCAAAATAATGCACTGAATCTATAGCTGCCCTAAGAAAGCACATCTTATTAGAATAAATACAATTTAATACATTTTGGTCCAATATCTAATAACACTTTAAATGGCCAAAAGTACACGGACACACCTCTTAACTATTCAATAACCGCTGCTGACAGGTGTATAAAGTCAGTTAATATTTATATGATTTGCTTCCATCCTTTGGCAAGATGTTTAGGAAAGGTCGAGTTTGGAATAAAGAAACTCAGCCCTGATCCTTAACCCTACTAAACACCTCTGGTAGAAATTAAAATGGCTTTGTCATTTGTGGTTTTTGACTAAAAGGGCACATATTTTCAGAAAACACACTCCTAAATCTTGTGGAAAGCTTTCCCAAAGGAGTAGAGGCTGTTATGGCTGCAAAGGTATAATGATGCCCATGGTTTTGGAATAGGATAACCAACAATTAGTGTATATTGCACGCTGATGAACTAAAGAACAAGAGTATACAACTAAATGTAACAGGTCCAAGAAATAACCCAGTCACAACATCAAAGTGTGGACCAGATTAAAGGACAGATCAGTAAATACGTCCATTTTCGGTCCTCTTAAGCACTATATCGGCTCTACATTATTCATGCGCCATCAGTCCACTGAGTGGCTCAGGTATAAAATAAGACAGAACCTGAGACTTGACAACCTGAGTGTCAATATCAATTTTTACAAACAATTCTTTCTGCTAACAGGTCTCTGGATCTTGACGTCTCGTTGGTTCAGATTTGAAGATGGAGGCGCATTTCGATTCAGAGCCTCTGTTGCTGCGCTTCCTCCGGACCTTCCGGGACCTTCTGAGATTCGTTCTGTTCACGTACACGGTGTTGTTCGGTGCCTTGATCCTCGCCGGATGGACCACCTACTTCGTCGTTGCTAAAAAATAAGACGTTTAGAGTTTTAGCCCAAATAAAACCATGTAATTACCTTTCTGGCCAGGTTGAGCTTGGTCATGAGTGGACTGTGAGTGTTGTTTTTTTATTAAATGTGTAAATAAAGCTAAAAATATATATATTTTGCAAAGCTAGGAAGTTTTTAGCTGTCTGTCTGTTAGCTGGTTGTTTCCAAAAAATTTAAGACAGTAGGAAAGATGTAAATAAACAAACTTCAATGTTATTTGTATCTTTTTTTACTGTATATGATGTATATGTAGATTCTAAGTCGATGGCTTGAACATGACAGTGTTTCATTATATTTGAACTTAACTGTGTTACATAATTATTTAGACACCAATTCATGTCATTGTGAAAGTTCTTACTTAACTAACACTTTAACTGCTCAGCAGTCTTGGGTCTTTGTCGTCGTATATCATTCTGCATAATTTTCCAATCAATATGGGACACATCTGGAGTGCTGGCAGGTCAATCTAGCACCAAGCTACCCAATCATAACAGCATTACTCCTTTTTAAACTGTTTATTGTCGTTGTTGTTCTGCACCAGACCCACAACTACGCTGATTGATATGGTAAAAATGAGTGAATGAGTGAATTTCACTTGGTGTTACTGATTGATTCACTTATGTATGTGTAGTGACCTGATCTGTAAACAGAAACCCTTGGCTGCATTGTTGTTATTCAATGTGACACTGAGGCAGGTGTCTGTCTGATACTGATGCTGTTTTAATCAGATATGCTGGTCAGCTCAAGCACTAATGGATGTATTTCCATGGTTTATACTGACAGCATACTTGATCATTGTGTTCTCCTCAACATTTATCAACCAATCACGTGTACACACCATTCTAAGAAAGTCATGATGGTGCAGCTGGTCCTGAGAACCTGAATTCGATCCTTTCCTCCAATCACTGTCTGTTTGTTTACGCCTGGACGTAATAAATGTGTATTTGTGTGTTACTCTTTAATGCCCTGGTGTCCTTGAATATTCCATTCCAAACCAGTGAGGCTGTTGCAGCTATAATAGCATCCTTTCTATTGAGACGGCATTCCACGTTGCTCTAGTGTTGTTGTGCTTATTTGTGCCCATTCTATCAAAGGAAACTGAGGTCAGGCTACTTTTGGTGTATACTATTTTGATAAATATGCCACCCGATAGACTGTAGAACAGTCTAATGGACAGATCAATGGCCAGAGCAATTTTCAACAGCCTAAAAGCAGCAGTTAGTTAATAATTAATGAACCATCAAGGTTTAATGCCAGTGCATACCAACAACACTTTAGCAGCACTTTGCTTGGTGTGCCTCGGTTAGCTCCTGTTGTAAGTTGTTTGTACTTTGGGAGAAGGCAAGGCAGAGCATAGTTGTTTTGAAACTGTACTAATACCAAGGGTGGTACTTGAAGCTTCCACTACAATTATATAATATAATAACAATAATAAGAAGAAGAAAAACAAGAAGAAGAAGAATACTAAGAAGATGAACAAGAAGAAAAACTTTTCTACCAATCTAGTCATATCCATTTCCCTAACTGTAACTTTCTCAACAGCTTCAGATCCCCATGCTGACCAAGGAGAGCTATCACACTATCACGGTACAAGCATTCGGTTAGCTTCCAAAGAAGGACAAATACGTGTCTGTCCAGGCATTGCACCGGATTGCAGACAGGCAGATAGAAACTGATCCGTCCAACGTAAAACCAGACGTATGGACACCTTAACAATGAGTGAGAAGCACCTTGGCCAGTCGTTGTATGTAGGACTTGGTACACGGTGTGTAAGGAAGCAAGGCTTACAGAGAAATTCACTGTGTGCAGATTGTAAACAGGATGCGTCAATATGAGAGCAAATCCCAAAACATATGGTCATGCTAGCAATGTTTCTGATTTCAGCAAACGTCCGGTTTTAGGGTGGACGGACCGGTTTTTCATCTGCTTGTCTGCATTACGGCACTTCGATCCCCAGGTGTGTGTGGAGTTTGCATGTTCTCCCCGTGTCTGTGTGGGTTTCCTCCGGGAGCTCTGGTTTCCTCCTACAAAACAACAAACATGCAGTCAGGTAAATTGGAGCTGGCGCCCAGGTGGCGCAGCGAGATATTCCGCTAGCACACCACCGCCGAGATTCTGAACTCCTCGGTTCGAAACTAGACATTGCCACCGGTCGGCTGGGCGCCATCTAGCGGGCATAATTGGCAGTCCGGCGGGATGACCGGACTATGTGGGTGGGATGACCGGACTATGTGGGTGGGGCCTTTAAACGCTGTGTAAGATGCAGAATGGATGCAGAATGCATAGGTGAAAAAAGGGTTCCGGTAAGGGCTGCACGCTGGAGGAGGCGTACGCAGCAGTATACCCACCTCAACTGCAATCAGGGATCCCCCAGCAGCAGAAGACAAATTGACTACACTAAAATTGGGAGAAAATGCATAAATAAATAATAAAAAAAATAGGTTAATTGGAGCTACAACATTGTCAATGAGTGTGTTTGATGATTGTTTGTGATAAATGTAACCAAAGTGTGTAAAACAAAATAAAATACTGTAGACACTATCCTGACTACACGTTGTTTTTGGTGTTTGATGTCCTACTTTATGAGATGGATGTGGCCACCCTAAAAACGTATAGTTTTCAATCATACAACCAGAAACTGTCCCACAAATCTTTGACTGGTGTCCTTAAACTTTTGATTGATCTGAATGAGTGCTACAGGGTGAAGTTTGTCGCTCGGTGTTTTGTGTGTGTTAGTATTACGTGGCACTAACGCAGGCTGCAGGTCTGACCAATGCTAGCGGCGGTAGTAGCGGGTTAGCCTGCTGACTCCGCCTCACATGTCGGTCTCGGTGTCGGTGTGAGGTTCACAGCAGGACCGGTGCGGTGGTACGAATTTGATCCAGACTCGGATCTGTTCGTGTAGAATTGTGTTTCTGTACAGTTCCTAATTATGTTAATGTTGGCGGAACTCACGGTGCTGTTAGCCGCGCTGTGCGCTACAGCCTCCGGCTACTTCGTCAGTGTGGACGCTCATGCCGAGGAGTGCTTCTTCGAGCGGGCGAACTCGGGCACTAAGATGGGCCTCATGTTCGAGGTGGCCGAGGGAGGCTTTCTGGACATCGACGTCGAGGTAAATTAGCAACATTTGGTGGTTCTTATGTTGCTAAATACATGCTAACAGCTGCTCGGCTGTTTATTCCGGTATTTAACCAGCGTTAGCGTTTATTAGCATACCGAGCTAACCAGGCTAACGGCTTCGTCCTGAATCTAATACTAATGCACTAAGTAGGATACCAGTACAGTACTGTAACGTCGCCTAAAGGTGCGCACTACTTAGTGCACTAGGATGTGGTTTAGGATGTAGCCCGTTTACATTAATCGGAATGGCTAGTGAGCCAGCTGTCATGCTTTTATATGTACGTTTACATTTTCGGCATTTAGCAATTGAGAATTAAGGGCCTTGCTCAAGGGCCCAACAGGGACAACCTGGCAGTGGTGGGCCTTGAACCAGCGACCTTATGATTACTAGTCCAGTACCTTAACCACTAGGCTACAATTGCCCTTTTAATATGTAATGTGGTAATCAGACACGTCGAGAACATCTGGAGGATTCCCAGCTGCTTAATAAAGCCCCCTGAGATATCAGGAAAGTCCAGGGAGCTCTGAACTGATCCTCGCAAGCAAATCATAGATGTTCACAAGTCACTCAAAGCCATTTTTAAGCGACTTCTATCAGGTGTAACCCAAGAACAACAAGAAACAGGTCTGCCATGCATCAGAAGGTGCTTAAACACAACCGGTACTGTCCACAGTCAAGCCAGCTGTGTGTCTCATGGGTGTGAAAGATGCACCTGGTCCGAAATCAGCACCTTAAAGCTTCCCTGAAGTTCCTTGATTATATACATTACCGTAAGGTCCCAAGTACGTAGCACATAGAGCATTGGTCTGAGAACGAATTATACTGTATTATACAGAGGCAGGGGTCGCTTAGCAGTTGAAGAACCCCTCCACTGCCAGGTTGCCACTGTTGGGCTCCTGAGCAAGGCCCTAATACACAGCTATCACAGTCCACAGTATGATAAGGATCGTGATGGATTTTGAACACGTATCCAGGTGAGTTCACTGCTTTCAGGCCCACAGAATTCACTGCTCAAGCTCCGAACTGTCGAGCAATTTGATTCAAAGGCAACTGCAGTATCTCTTCCTATTTATTATGGAGGATTAATCAGCACCGTCTCACATCCTCTCACAGATCACAGGTCCCGATGGAAAGCAGATCTACAAGGGGGACCGAGAGTCCAGCGGGAAGTATTCAGTCGCGGCGCACATGGACGGCACCTACAAGTTCTGCTTCAGCAATAAGATGTCCACCATGACCCCCAAGATCGTCATGTTCACTATCGATATCGGCGAGGCACCCAAAGGTGACGGCATGGAGACCGAGGGTAAGATTGACATCCCTGAAACCTGCAGTGCTTTAAGATACATCTTCTGGTGCACAATGTTGTCTCTGAAGCAAAATCAGATGCCATATCAGCTACATTTCTTCATCATTTCTTGAACTTCACCTTGTCATCCTTTGTCATCTTACTTTTCTTCCTCTCTTTCCTGCTTTCTTCCTCTTCCTCAGTCGGTGGCGGCACCTGGGATGGTACGTTGACCCGGACTGCATGGCGAGCTTATAGCTTATTTATGTTTTTCTGTAACACGTGACATGTTTTGAATGTTCTGGTGTGGTGGCCTCACAGCACAGCTAACACGATCGGAGGAATGATAAATAACGGCGTGAAAAGTGGACGGTAGCTCCCGCAAAGCAGCTTCTTATGGGCAAAAATACGTCAGTGAGCCGCTCAGGTGGCGCAGCGGTGAAAACACACGCTGCAACCAGAGCTGGGATCTCGAATACATCGTATCGTATCGAATCTCAGCTCTGCCTTGCCGGCTGAGGCTGAGCGGCTACATGAACAACGATTGGCCTGTTGTTCAGATGGGCGGGACTAAGCCGGATGGGGTCTCTCTCTGTCAGACTGGTGCAATTACGACCTCTGCTGGCTGATTGATGGCGCCTGCACAGAGATGAGGAAGGAGTGCTCTTAGGGTGTGTCTCTCCGTACACAACGCTAGGTGGCACAGCACTCGTCAACGTGTGGGTGATGAGATGCATTCGGCTTGCTGCTCACGTGTCGGAGGGGGCGTGGGTTAGCTTCGATCTCCTCGGTCAGAGCAGGGATCGGCATAGGCGGAGAGGAAGCACGATGCAATTGGACGCGCTAAAAAGGGGGAGAAAAAGAGGAGAAAATGAAAAAAAAATAAAAATACATCAGTGACGTCTTCTGGAGGTATATAGAAGGAGGCAGAGAGCAGCATTGACGGGGGTCAGATAACTAACATCCAAAATGCTTAGCTAAGTGCGCTCAGGTGGCACAGCGATCTAATGCGCTAGCGGACCACTGCAGAGTGTTGAATCTTAGCCAGTCATCCATACAAACACAGTTGTCCATGTTTGAGGGAGGGAAGGTTGTACGGGGTCTCCAGGTCTGGTCCGGGCGCCTGCGTGAGTCACATGGAGTCTTGTGTGGCTCTCTGTATGTGATAGGGCTCTGAGGGCTCTGGCAAATGATCAGAATCTGATGTGCCAGCATGAGCAGATTCATAACCGGGAACTGTAAACTGGACTATATTGGAAGTTAAGGGGGGCGGGGCGCTTTGCTGCACCACAGGGGTGAACGGGCGTGTCCCTGACCATTT
The DNA here is from genome assembly GCF_030014385.1 of Trichomycterus rosablanca. NCBI lineage: Eukaryota > Metazoa > Chordata > Actinopteri > Siluriformes > Trichomycteridae > Trichomycterus > Trichomycterus rosablanca. The sequence continues at coordinate 20,246,670 of NC_086008.1, read as the reverse complement.
CACATGCAAATGGTTTGGTTTGTGAGTGTGACTTCCAGCATAAGACTAACAAGGAGACTGCTCATGGTGTGGCCAAAAATATGTGGACAAGCTTGTTGAAGATTCCATTGCATTCCATTTCAAAACCATGGACATGCGGCCTCAGTGGTTTCAGGGATAACGACTGCTCAGTCAAAAGAGAATTTCCGAGGTGGACGAGCAGGCCTAGCTTGCATAATTAATGTGTCCACATACTTTTGGCCAGAAAGTCTAGACAAAGACGCAACAGAGACTCGGATCTCCTACCAAATCCAATCAGCATCAGTGTACATATACATGGGTGGAATCTGATTTCCCGGCCGCGCCCCGCCCGGCTGTGCATGTTCCCGTTTCATCAGGCATAAACTCATCAGGTCTCTGTTCCATCGCAGCCCATCAGAACAAACTGGAGGAGATGATTAACGAGCTGGCTGTAGCCATGACGGCGGTCAAACACGAGCAGGAGTACATGGAGGTCCGCGAGAGGATACACCGAGCGAGTAAGATCATGTTTTCAATACGTTACTACGGTACTCACTGTGTTTTTGGACGCTACACATATTATTATATTTACATTTACATTTTCTGCATTTAGCATATGTTTTTTTCCAGGGCCTAGGGCCTTGCTCAAGGGCCCAGTAGAGGAAATCTGGCTGTGGTGGGACTTGAACCAGTGACCTTCTGATTACTAGTCCAGTACTTTAACCACTAGGCTACAACTGCCACATTATTTAATAATAATAATAATATTATACTGTACAGTAGTTATACACTAATGAGCCAAATCATTATGACCACCCACCTATTAGAGGTTTGAGGCATATCAGTGCTACCGGCCTGACCGTGCACTCGACGACCTTGATCACCCGTGCCTGAGGGCGAAAAGGTCAGGCAGGGTTTTGCATTTGCAGCATTTAGCGGACGCTTTTATCCAAAACGACTTACAGTACTGTGACATTATACTGTCTAAGCAATTGAGGGTTAAGGGCCTTGCTCGAGGGCCCAACAGAGGAAACCTGGCAGTGGTGGGGCTTGAACCAGCGACCTTTCGATTACTAGTCCAGTACCTTAACGCCTAGGCTACAACTGACGCATTATTATTTATCAGTAATGCAGTAGTTATACACTAATGAGCCAAAACATTATGACCACCCACCTATTAGAGGTTTGAGGCATATCAGTGCTACCGGCCTGACCGTGCACTCGACGACCTTGATCACCCGTGCCTGAGGGCGAAAAGGTCGGACAGGGTTTTGCATTTGCGGCATCTAGTGGACACTTTTATCCAAAACGACTTGCAATTCAAGCAATTGAGGGTTAAGGGCCTTGCTCAAGGGCCCAACAGAGGAAATTTGGCAGTGGTGGGGCTTAACCACTAGGCTACAACTGACACATTATTATTTAATAATAATAATAATAATAATAATAATACAGTAGATACGCTAATGAGCCAAATCATTATGACCACCCACTTATTAGAGGTTTGAGGCGTAGCAGTGCTACCAGCCTGACCGTGCACTCAGCGACCTTGAGGGCGAAAAGGACGGACAGGGTTTTGCACTTGCAGCATTTAGCGGACGCTTTTATCCAAAGGGTTAGGGGCCTTGGTCAAGGGCCCAACAGTAGCGATTTCACAGTGGTGGGACTTGAACCGGCAACCTTTTGATTACTAGTCCAGTACCTTAATGGTGCTGCACTGGAGAATGCAGGGAACAATCCCGCTACATCTGGCACACCATTTTTCATCAATGCCGCTGTGATGGTGAGTTTGGTGAGCGAGCGATGCCCTGCTATTGCCTGGCATCGTCCTAAAATGCATTGCGACCAATGATTTGAGTAAGCTCTGGACCCAACCACTGGTCAGACGCTCTACTGTCCGGTCGTAGTGTCTGTCTGAGCTATGGAGGAATACCTGGAGTGTAGTGTGTTCCACCTCATTGGAAAAGCAGTACCAGCTTGACAAAGCAAACCAAGCAAACCCTGAGCAGTGCTGACCTGTACCTGCATGTCATGTTTAACCCGGTCTCTTTCTGTCCCCGCAGTCAACGACAACACGAACAGCCGCGTGGTGCTCTGGTCCTTCTTCGAGGCGCTGGTGCTGGTGGCCATGACCCTGGGACAGATTTACTACCTGAAGAGGTTTTTCGAAGTGCGGCGGGTCGTCTAAGTCCCGATTCGTAGCGTTTTTTTGTAACGAAATGTCTCGGCCGGTTCTCTTGGTGTGTTTTTTTACGGACTCGTCCGAAGGAATAAAGACGTGAACTGTTTGAAAACGGGAAGACGACCACGTTCTAGTCGGCGACTGGAAACAGCCGAAACCTGCACACGCACCCGAAACTTTCATGGTCCTGTGTTTAATCTGGTTTAAAATGGTAAAAGGTGCACAAATTAAAAAGAGTCTAACAGTTTAATATTTTATTATTGATTTAGATTTATTTGATTATTATTATCTATAGTTAGATTTTAAAAACAGCTTTCCCTCTAAAACACGTCGAATTTTGAATAAAAAGACAAAACAACACCCTTTTTATGGTTACATTTTGCAACTGAGGGTTGAGAGCCTTGCCCAGGGGCCCAGCAGGGGCAACTTGGCGGCGGTGGGGCTTGAACCAGCTACCACTGACCTTTTTCTTTCCTGCTCTGGACTGAAAAACCAGAGCTGCGTTTTAAAATTCCTGCTCTTAATTACCACATTATAAACGCTGCTTTGCTCCGATATACACCATATGACCAAAAGTATCTGGACACTTCAGCGTGAGCTTGTTGGACACCCAGAGAGCAATAATTTGCTGCTTTAATAGAACAATTCTGACCTGGCTCATGCTGGAACAGGAACGTCCTTCGTCCAAACTCTTTCAGTAAACGTGTCCACACATTTTTGGTCATATAAGTGTACCTGCACAACAATAGAACAGACACAGTAGAGTGGTGTGTCTATATGGTGTGTTGATTTGTTTCTTAGGACATGGTGGTGGTGGTGGTGGTGGTGGTCAGATTTAGCTTTTGTACTGTTTCGTACAGTGAAATCTTCAGTGCCCGGTATGCCAACATGCCTGGCACTGGCATTTCAGGTCTTTCAGCAGATCTGTTAAGTATAAAGATTCTGTTTTCACTGCCGCTGGCTGATCAAGTGATTTATTATACACGCCACTCCGTCCTGATCGTTTTTCTTTCCACAGCTTTATGTTGTAAGATCAAAACCAGGTCCAAAGTCAGGGTGTGATACAGAATTTTTTTTGAACATTCAAAAAGTTTCTGCACTTTTTTTTGAGCTATTTATTAAGAATTATAAAAACAAATTTCATCACTTTTCTACATCGTCACCTTTCAATGCATTTTCCAGCATCGTACCAACTTTTTAATGCCACCAGCAAAAGCAGTTTTTGGTTGAGCGCGTAGCCACTGATGTGCCGCTGCTATCACATCATCATCATCACCACATGAAAATCTTCTTCCCCTTAAAGCTTCCTGAGCGTCCAAAAAGGTGGAAATCAGACGACGCTCTATAAATCCGGACTATAAGCGTCTCTCAGTCTCTCAGACACGAACGATTCCTCCTCCTCCCGTTCCACCCTCTCTGCTTCCAATGAAAATATAAAAGTGCGGAAACTTTTTGAAGATCCTTGGTATTTTTTTTTGTTGGGTAAAGATTGAAACTGAAATCATGTGTTTTAAATATATTATTCAGGTTGTTGTTTTTTTTTTTTTTTGCTGGAGACTCCCAACTTCACTGGATAATCTGCTCTCATCTGATCTGTAATTTGAGTCTCTAATAAAAGTGAATTGAAAATCCACGAGCCAAACGGAATTGAATAGAATTGTACTTTTTGAGTCCACCGAGTATTTATAAAGGACGGAGAGTCTGTACGAAAACCTAAAAAACTCTCTACATACACTCATTCACTCCTGAGAAGAAGACACGTCTGAATTCTTATATACTTTAAAATGCTCCTACTGAGGCGCCTTCATTCTGAGTGATGATCTGACTGAATGACGAGCGCTGAAGGCAATCCCAGCATTCAGTGCGGACAGATACGGAGCAACCAACGGAGTTCCTTTCAAATGTAAATAAGTTCTGGTTGATTTTTATTTGTATAAGGGTATAAAGAGAGAATGGCTGAGAGAGAGGAGCGCTGTGTGGGGATTGTTTAATGTTTAATCCCATACTCATTTACTCTTCTTTATTTAGTAAATCTCCCCGGAGGACGAGCTAATCCAATCTAGCAACTGGACAAGTTACCTCAGCAAAGGGGGGCATGGTGGCTAAGTGGATAGCACTCTCGCCTAACAGCAAGAAGGTCCCGGGTCCTTTCTGTGTGGCGTTTGCATGTTCTCCCCGTGTCCGTGTGGGTTTCCTCCAGGTGCTCCGGTTTCCTCCCATAGTACAAAGACATGCAAGTGAGGTGAACTGGAGACACTAAATTGTCCGTGACTGTTCGATATAACCTTGTGAACTGATGAATCTTGTGTAATGAGTGACTACCGTTCCTGTCATGAATGTAACCACAGTGTAAAACATGACGTTAAAATCCCAATAAACAAACAAACAAACAAACATCTTCAAGGATGTCAGGCACCAAAACACAGGACACATAACTAGAACAAATATGTGATGTTTTGTAATGTTGGAATCAACCTATTTACAACTTGAATTTCTGGACACCCACGGCATGGCCCTACCTTGTCCGTAGGGCAGAAGGAGATCAGTGGTTAAGGTACTGGACTCAGATCAGATCTCAGATCAGAAAGTTGCTGGTTTGAGCCCCACCACTGTAAATGTAAGAAGGTAAATGTTATTAGACGTACTGCACATGTCCTATTTTCTAAAAACTGGAATAGTCACTTTAAATAAAATATTTAACTGTTTGTGTGTTATTTGTCTACAAAATGGAATACTAGTTGACTGATAAAAAAAAAAAGCTCATTCTATGAGTAATTTTATTTTTGTAATAATAATTGCAAGGCCAACAAACACATCCCATAAATATTCAGACATGCTTAAAATGCCCCCCAAAATAATACACTAGCACAATACTGCTGAGATCTGGGGATCCAGGTTTCAAATCGGGGCAGTGCTATCAGCCGGCCGGGCGTCCGATTGGGGTGGTCGAAACAGCCTAGACATTGGTGTCCGATTGGGGTGGTCGAAACAGCCTAGGCATTGGTGTCCGATTGGGGTGGTCAAGAACAGCCTAGGCATTGTTGTCCGATTGCGGTGGTCAAGAACAGCCTAGACATTGGTGTCCGATTGGGGTGGTCAAAACAGCCTAGGCATTGGTGTCCGATTGGGGTGGTCAAAACAGCCTAGGCATTGGTGTCCGATTGGGGTGGTCAAAACAGCCTAGGCATTGGTGTCCGATTGGGGTGGTCAAAAACAGCCTAGGCATTGGTGTCCGATTGGGGTGGTTAAAAACAGCCTAGGCATTGGTGTCCGATTGGGGTGGTCAAAAACAGCCTAGGCATTGGTGTCCGATTGCGGTGGTCAAGAACAGCCTAGGCATTGGTGTCCGATTGGGGTGGTCAAAACAGCGTAGACATTGGTGTCCGATTGGGGTGGTCAAAACAGCGTAGACATTGGTGTCCGATTGGGGTGGTCAAAACAGCCTAGACATTGGTGTCCGATTGGGGTGGTCAAAAACAGCCGTCATTGGTAGGTGCACTTGTTAGTGCATTCTCAGTGCCGGTCCCAAGCCTGGATAGAAATAGGAGAGTCGCTGTGCCAAGTCCTGTATGGCAGATCAGATCTATGGGACTAGCCGAAAGAAAGAAATATATATTTTGCACTCACTGGGATCTGTCAGTGTTCCAATTCATCAGTTAGTGATATGGCAGGAATGTTTTCTGGTAAGTTTGGTTCCACACACCTGTCAGTTCATGTCTATGGAGGTGAATAAAAGACTTTTATTTTGACAACAGCAGAACAATCATTCAGCTGTAAAGTTTTTATGGTAGATAATCCAGGTATCGGGTTTAAGTTTGGTTTATGTTTGAGATCTCGGTTTCTGACACTATTTCTGATCATGGGGGATCTGATGGACGATTCACCCCTGGCTGCTTTCCAGAAGGATCCACTGGAACTTCAGGTGGAAGATGTGTACGATATCTCGTATGTCGTCGGTAAAGACTTATTAAAGATCAACAAAGGTGGTCAGGACGTGTCCGATTTACAGTTCAAAATCGTCCGAGTGTTGGAGATGTTTGAGACCCTGGTCTGTCGGTACAGTCTGTCTCTGGAGGAGCTGAACATGGAGAGGGACAATCTCAAATCCCAACTGGACCGAGTCGTTGCAGAAGGTTCCACAACAAGTACCAACAGTGTGAGTCTAAAAGTGGCAAATGTTCAGTCTGTTCATGATTAAATAAAACCATAGTTTCATAAAAGTTGGGACACTGGAAAATGTAAATAAAACCTAACTGCAGTCTACACTATATGGACAAAAGTATTGGGACACCCATTCTTACTTTTGGTTTCATGCATCCATCAGCTGATCATTATTGATTCTTTTAAACACTTTAGGGGCAGCTGTAGCCTCGTGGTTAGGGTACTGGTCCAGTAATCAGAAGGTTGCTGGTTCAAGCCCCATCGCTGCCAAGTTGTGTAAATGTAAATAAAACCAGACAGCAATCTATACTATATTGACAAAAGTATTGGGATACCCATTCTTACATTTGGTTTCATTCATTCATTCATTCATTTGTAAATTCATAAAATAGATTAGGGAAGGCCCTCTGTTCACTGTTATCTTTTGCCTCAATGGGCACAAATCCCCACAGTCTTGTGAGAAGCCTTCTCAGTAAAGTGGCTGTTGTCTTAGCTGAAGAGATCACACAGGCGTCACTCCGTTTTAATACAGTTAGATTTTTAATCGAGATGTCGGACAAGCCCATCAGCTGATCGTCATTGATTCTTGTAGCCTAGTGGTTAGGGTACTGGTCCAGTAATCAGAAGGTGGCTGGTTCAAGCCCCACCACTGCCAAGTTGTAAATTAAAAACGTAAATAAAAAATCAATCAGCAATCTATACTATATGGACAAAAGTATTGGGACACCCATTCTTACTTTTGGTCTCATTCACTCATCAATTCCAACTTTACAGCAACAGTTTAAGGAAGGCCCTTTCTTGTTTCAGTACACAAAGCAAGCTCTGGAATGTAACTGGAACATCGATTGACGCTTTCTTGACCAACATCAGTGCCCAGGCATTGCCATAAACGCTGTTATCTTTTGGTAGAATTGGCACAAATTCCCACAGTCTTGTGAGAAGCCTTCTCCGAAAAGTGGCTGTTGTCATAGCTGAAGAGATCACATACTGTAGGTGTCACTCCGTTTTAATACAGTTTGATTTTGAAATCATGATTGATTCTTGTAGGCTAGTGGTTAGGGTACTGGTTCAGTTATCAGAAAGTTGCTGGTTCAAGCCCTACCACTGCCAGGTTGTCACTGTTGGGCACTTGAGCAAGACCCTTAACTCTCAGTTGCTTTGATTGGTATAGTGTCACAGTATTGTAAGTCATTTTGGATAAAAGTGTCTGCTAAATGCTGAAAATGTAAATGATCAGGCGTCTAAATACTTTTAGCCATACAGTGTATTTTGCATTCAATTATTTTGGTATACATTATGATAAAATGGCACATCTGTCTTAAACATGGCATTAAAATCCAAATAAATTAATAAATATGTATACATGACGTCTTTATAAATGTGATGACTACAGCATGTCCCAAGTTTGGACAGGAACGTATGTTTACCACTGTTTCCTTTATCGTCGTCCGTTATGCTCATTTTTAGCAGATCATTGGACCAGACAAATTAGTGATCGATCTGAAGGACCCAAACAGACCACGATTCACCATGCAGGAGTTGAAGGAGGTTCTACAGGAGAGGAACCAACTTAAAGCACAGCTTCTGGTGGCCCAAGAGGAGCTGCAGCTCTATAAAAGGTATTGCAGTAAACAAACCAACGACATACTATTGGGGTTTCACGAGGAAGGGCATGTGGCGTAAAAACTGGGCCAGATTTGCTGTGGCAACCCATAAATATGGAGCAGCCGAAAAAAAACAGAGATGCAACTAAAATATGAGGGGAAATAAACATTAGTTTCATCTATTTCCAAAGGTACAGAGAAACCTCCAGTCTGTTCCACTTAATTTTAAGCTTTGTATGGATCTGTTTATGTTATTCAGAGCGCAAATAATGTTGATGAACAATATTTTAAAGAAAGTGTCCTGACTGGTTTGGCAACTGTTACATGAATGGCCGAGAATACGACACCGCAAATCAAAATGTGTGTAGTAAAACCTGACTTGTGTCTATGTGACGAATGTTAGGTAGTTTTTTAGGGGTTTGGGGTCACATACCTGGTACCATAAAAGTAATTCTTACACAAGACAACTCAAGAATGGTTTAAACTAAACTAACACACCACCACCATGTCAGTGCCACTGCAGTGCTGAGAATGATCCACCACCTAAATAATAACTTCTCTGTGGGGGTCCTGACCATTGAAGAACAGCATGAAAGCGGGCTAACAAAGCATGCAGAGAAACAGATGGACTACAGTCAGTAATTGTAGAACCACAAAGTGCTTCTATATGGTAAGTGGAGCTGATAAAGTGGACAGTGAGTGTAGAAACAATATTTATATTTGTATATAACTTCGTACCTAGGCTAGTAGATTCTTGAGCCTTAAAAGCATACACTTACCGAGCACTTTATTAGGAACACCTGACTATTTTACAGGCTACACCCACTATACAGATGCACTTTCTGGCCATACAGTTACACATAATTCTACATAAGTGTACCTAATAATAAAGTGCTCAGTGTGTGTATGAAAATCCTAATCATTCAGTGGTAGATAATTATGGGGACTTGAACCATTTTTTTTGGGGGGGTAGACACACCCCAGCCTCTTATAGACAGTTCCGTTTGTTCTTGCAGTGGCATTTTACCTCAACACGCGCCGAACATGGTGGACGTGGACCTGGGGGCTCCCTTACCGTCAGAACCAGCAGCTTCCCAAGAGGACAAAAACGGACTCAAAGATGAGAAGACGACTATTCAGAAACTGTACGTTTGTCCAGCTTGATCGTTGAAAAGTATTCATACCCCTACACATTTTGTACATTTTGTTTTGTGGATTTAATCTTGAATGGATATAACTGCTATTTCTGATCTTCCTTAATAAGTGGACATTATTCAGACCCTTTGCTTTGGCACTTCAAACTGTGGTGGAATGCATCCTGTTTGCTTTGATTATCCTTGAGATGTGAACTCCAATAGAGCTCACCTGTTGATGGGACGTAGTTTGGAAAGGCGTCCACCTGGGTCTATAAGGGTCCACAATTTAGGACCAAGCCATGAAGTCCAAGGAACTGTCAAATTAGCTTGGTGCAAATTTGAATTGTTTAAGATTTAGATGAAGTAAAGTAGTTTTTCTAACTTATATGAGACAAAGACAACAATTTTCAATGACCATTAATTTATTTATATATCATTTGTCAAGGACTGCGTGGGGGGAAAAAGTAATAGCCCCCTTATACTATTTTCTTAATGTATTTATTTATGCCAAAAGGTTAAAAAAAGTTAAAAAAACCTCAATTTTTGGCTTGTTTTCTTTTTCACAGGTTCTCATTTAGAAGAAAATGACCAAGCCAGAGTTTCATCATGACTACACACCAACAACTGGAGTTTTTTAAAGCCTTAAAACACTAAAAGCACATTTTAAATAAATCTTTTGTATTTTTTATTAGTTGCTAAATCCGTCACTTAGATGATCAGCAATACTTGGCAACCCTGACACGTCTTTCACAGGTTTACTTCACCGCTGAAGTAAGAACACTCGGAACACTAATCAACAAATACATCTAATTTTACTGTACATTACAAATGAGAGTACAACCCCAAACCAGAAAAAGTTGGGACAGCATGAAAAATGCAAATAATAAAATAAAAACACAGAGTTTCTTACATTGACTTTGACTTTTATTTGATGTCAGACAGGATGAACCTGAGATATTTCATGTTTTATCTGCTCAACTTCATTTCATTTATTAATAACATCCATTCCTGCATTTCAGGCCTGCACCACATAAAATTTTTTTCCAAAAATGACCACAATACACGTTTCCACTGTGTGATGGTCCATCCTAGATGCCTCCGAGCCCAGAGAAGTCGACGCCGCTTCTGGACATGGTTAACATAAGGCTTTTTTTTTGCACAGTAAAGATTTAAGTATCATGTGTGCAGTAACTCTGTAACTCTCACACATTTGTGGACAAACTGGATCCTCTGATCATCTTTACTTATCAGAGACTCTCAGCTTTTCCTGGATGCTGCTTTTGTAACAAACCATGATCACAATCACCTGTTTGGAATCACATCATTATTTAGTTTTTTCACCTCATTACTCGCCCTAAATTGCTCCCGTCCCAACTTTTTTTGGAATGTGTTGCAGGCCTGAAATGCAGGAGTGAAGGTTTATTAACAAATGAAATGAAGTTGACCAGACAAAACATAAAATATCTCAGGTTCATCCTGTCCGACATCGAATAAAAGTCAAAGTAAATGTAAGGAACACTGCAATTTTATTTTATTAGCATTTTTCATACTGTCCCAAATTTTTCTGATTTGGGGTTGTAGATTTTAGTGTAGTTTTTTTTACTTTTACAATCACTGTGTTTTTATCTTTTTATTTTGTTTATTAACAGTTATATAAACGGTGTTTGTTTTAGAAGATACGGTACATATTTATTAAGTAATAAATATCTAACATGATTTTCAGTATGTGTTGTATTGGGTTGCTGGTGGATTGCAGGGTTTAATCCACTTTAATATTGGACAGAAAATGTATTTGCAGATGTTGGTTTAGGACCAGAATTTTGGACTTGAAATGCATTTTTTTAAAGAAAGAAAAGAATTTTCCTTACATATTTTTGCCTCAAATATTCTTATATACTATAATTATATGAAGGATATAATTAAAGAAACGTAAAACTGTACTTTTATTTTCTGTTTTTCTATCGAACAGTGTTTATAATGTTTTAATTACAATAATTTTTAAACAGTGTGTTCTTAGGGATCCAATATCCTATTATTTAAATGATTTATAACCTAAAATAATTATGTATGAATTTATGACTTAATAACATTTGCAAAAAATGCTAAATTGTTTGTGGATTTTTCTGATTACGTTGTATTTAACTACACTTACGTAACTCCCAGCCTTTCAAACAGTAAAAATTTTTCTGCCCTTCTTAAAAACAACCATATTAATTATTTATTTATTTTATCGTCTTCTTTATCATATTAATTCTTTTTTTTTAATCATCTTATTTATCTTATTCTTTATCAGATTCATTCTTTATTTGTTTTATCTTATTCTTGGGATACTGTGAAAGCATTTTATTGTACTGTACATATACTGTATATGTAAACATGACAAAAGCATTCCATTTATTTAAAAAAACCTGATGTTTTAATTAACAAAAGCAACGTGCAAACGGCTCTTCATTGTTCTAGGTGGATCACAGCTTACATGATAAGTAAATAACAGGATCTAAAAGATTCACATCATACTTAAGACATTATTGCTAAATGTGACTGTATAAAATACAAATGGTTCTGTACAAGCATTAATATTGAACAGTTTACACTAAAACCAGATTCTAAAGGCCAGAATTCATGGGAAATTTTAGAAATAAAAAGACTGTCTTTTAAAAATGTATTTTACATACAAATCCATTGATGCAATGAGCTGCAGAATAAAGACTTTTGTGCAGTAAATGTCCGAAACAAGCACTTGAGTAACTTTTCACCATTTTCTGTGACCAAGTGTACAAAAACAGACTTTTTTCAGATTCACTGCGAGGAAAACCAGTTTTTTTTTCAGAGTTTGAGCCAAGGATGAGCAGCAATGGCTTCTTTACTACGGTCTCCATAATCATACAGAAGCTCCTCCTCTGCTTTAATGTCTCTGGATGCTACCAGGATGAGATGAGGTACACCCTTGATGTTATGCAGTCTCGTCTGGCAGTTCCCGTTCTTGCTGTGGTTAATCAGCCGGCCCAGACGGTCGGTTTCTTTAGTGGCGTCAATGCTGGCAAAGCAATAATTTTCAAATGAGGTGAATAAAACATTGTGATACGCTTTTATAAACAACTCATAGAACGTCTGGTCAAATATCTACAAATACAAAATATATATTAGCAAGGGCCCCGTATAATGTACAATATATACATAGATTCACATACATATATACATTACATACACACACACATTACAATAGAAGAAACATATTCAATTGATGGCACCAGGATGCACTGTAAGATGACCCAACTCATCATACAGAAGCTGATTGACCTTCTAGTAATGTCCCGTGGTATCTGGTACTAAGAGTCCATGGCTTAATGGGTTTTTAAGTCATGGCTGATTGGTGTGCCAGCTCTGGTGGTATAGCTTGTTTTTCCACTGCACAATCTTGTCTGATTTTACACAATTTTTTCTACTGTCCTTTTTTTAAATTGAGGTTGTACGGTTTAAACATGGAGACCAGCATTCTCACTTCACCATACCATCAGGTGGGTACGTAGTGTCAAGACTCACCAGTAGGTAGTGTTGTGGTGGTGGAAGTAGTACATGTAGCAGCCTTTTGTAGGGTCTTGAGCATACTCCACTTCTCTTTTCTTGGCATCGGTGATCTGAAGCAAGTCCCCATGATACTCAACAACAAACTGACCCTTCTGGAACGCCTTGTCTGCAAAAACCCCTCGACCTTTTCCTTCTATATACCTGACCTGTGAAACAACAACAAAAATAATCAATGGTGAGACCAGACGGATAAACACAAGAACCCAAGATTGTCAGATTAATGGTCTTACCTTGAGTCCATCCTCCACATCGTTTAGGATTAGGTCATCAAGATGCCGTTGCTCTTCACACTATTCATAAACCAAATGCTCAAATTAACACTTGAGAACATTTATTACAAGCCAACAACATCCATGCTGACATTCATAATCACACTGTAAGACTTAATAACACTTCCTAGAAAATCTGTACGTTCAGCGCAACAATATCTTGAGTAAAACTGGAAAAACACAACTGCAACGGATTCTGCCCAGTCACTCACCTCTAATTCAACTTTACTTTTTCTGGAACTCCTTCTAATAGGATAATAATCTGTGACCTTTCGGTTTTGCTGGAGGTTTTTGCGCTCTGCTCTGGAAATGAAATGAAAGAGACGATTACATGGAGAGATGGTTCATTAGGAGATCATTTTAGCTTCTGTTTGTTGCATGTTAAATCTTATTTAACATCAGATCATTGTGCAAAAAACAAGGAAACGAAGAAGAAAAAGGAAAACTCAGTACAGAATAAATAAGTGATGGGTCCAAGGGGGGTAAACATCAAGGTTAGACTGAGTACACTTCTTTACAGTTTAGTTTAGACTGTTTAGTACACGACGTACTTCGGTTTCTGCTTGTTTACTTTGATCTTGGCCTGTTCAGGTTTGCTTGTAGGCACTGCAGAAGAGCTTCGGACTTCATTTGCTGGCTTTTCTTTAGGTCCCGGCAATGAGCTCTGTGTTTTATTTTCCCTCTCAGGTGAATGAACGTCTGTTTTCAGTCTGACTGTAAAGAAACGGGAAACCAAAGCTTGGTGAAATTTGCTGGAACTGAAATTAATGATAATTAAACCATTCAACATTTATGATAAACAACTAGGAGTTTTGACTGGTAGCAGAAGCGTAAAAAAAGTTACCTTCACATTTACTTGCATCGGCCACACTGCGTGGCGAGTTTTCCTCTTGAATGGGAAACAGGGGGCTGTGACAGAGCTGTGGACGAGGATTACACAGACTCGACGTCAACTGCTCCTTGCATGTCTGGGAAAAAAATAAATAAATACAGCACCACATGACTTGCATGATTTTGTCTGACATTAAACTGAAATTTAATTTTAAATGACTGGACCTCTAAAACCACAAATCCTTACAATAAAGCCAAATCATAGTACCACTTTTTTATTTACTGTATGACTCTGTATAGAGATTGTGTTTGCTGGCCAGTGCAAAGCATGCTCGGTTCATTTTAACATTCTAGAAAAGTACAATGTTGTTGGTATTTAGAGATTGTTGCCAACATAACCAGCAAATAACATTGACATTTCCTTCTATATGGTGTCTTTTGGTGTAAACAACAGTTAGGTAGTTTTTTCCTCTGGTTTAAATATTAGGCAAGTCAAGCACATTAACACATATTACTTATTATAATTTGTAATGTATTAGGTGTCAAGGTTTACATATTTAAAGCTAAATAAGCAGACTTATTTGTTGGGACTATATACCATAGCAACAAAAATTGTTACAACCCCTAAAAGCATTTCAATTCGACTTTATATCCAGCAACCCAAAACATCTTGGGTTTTTGTCCTGTACGTTTGTTTGTTTGTTTATTTATTTATTTGGATTTAACATCATGTTTTACACTTTGGTTACATTCATGACAGGAACGGTAGTTACTCATTACACAAGATTCATCAGTTCACAAGATATATCGAACACAGTCATGGACAATGTAGTATCTCCAGTTCACCTCACTTGCACGTCTTTGGACTGTGGGAGAAAACCGGAGCACCCGGAGTAAACCCACACAGATTTTCTTCATGTCTTTGTAGACATTGTTTGTGTGCAGGGGCACAATCATACTGGAATAGGAAGATCTGCATCCCTAAATTGTTGCAGCAAAGTTGGAAGTATAGAATTTCCTTTATATAAGTGCAGCTGTTGTGGCTGAAACACGTGTCTATAATTAAAAGGGGTGTCCCAATACTTTTATGGGATATTGTTAATACAAAACACCAATCAAACTCCACTGAGTAGCCTAAAATAGTACCAACTTTAATAAACAATAAATTCTTACCAGTTTCTGATCAAGATTTTCTTTGGCTTCTTTTTTAAACTGGACGGTCTGGGTTTTCTTCTTGCCTTGAATAGAGAACAATAACCAGAAGAGCTTCGTTAATACTTCTCTTATTTTAACCGAACCACCCACCCCCACACCCATATACAGGGGTTGGACAAAATAACTGAAACACCTGGTTTTAGACCACAATAATTTGTTAGTATGGTGTAGGGCCTCCTTTTGCGGCCAATACAGCGTCAATTGGTCTTGGAAATGACATATACAAGTCCTGCACAGTGGTCAGAGGGATTTTAAGCCATTCTTCTTGCAGGATAGTGGCCAGGTCACTACGTGATGCTGGTGGAGGAAAACGTTTCCTGACTCGCTTCTCCAAAACACCCCAAAGTGGCTCAATAATATTTAGATCTGGTGACTGTGCAGGCCATGGGAGATGTTCAACTTCACTTTCATGTTCATCAAATCAATCTTTCACCAGTCTTGCTGTGTGTATTGGTGCATTGTCATCCTGATACACGGCACCGCCATTGGATGCACATGGTCCTCCAGAATGGTTCGGTAGTCCTTGGCAGTGACGCGCCCATCTAGCACAAGTATTGGGCCAAGGGAATGCCATGATATGGCAGCCCAAACCATCACTGATCCACCCCCATGCTTCACTCTGGGCATGCAACAGTCTGGGTGGTACGCTTCTTTGGGGCTTCTCCACACCGTAACTCTCCCGGATGTGGGGAAAACAGTAAAGGTGGACTCATCAGAGAACAATACATGTTTCACATTGTCCACAGCCCAAGATTTGCGCTCCTTGCACCATTGAAACCGACGTTTGGCATTGGCACGAGTGACCAAAGGTTTGGCTATAGCAGCCCGGCCGTGTATATCGACCCTGTGGAGCTCCCGACGGACAGTTCTGGTGGAAACAGGAGAGTTGAGGTGCACATTTAATTCTGCCGTGATTTGGGCAGCCGTGGTTTTATGTTTTTTGGATACAATCCGGGTTAGCACCCGAACATCCCTTTCAGACAGCTTCCTCTTGCGTCCACAGTTAATCCTGTTGGATGTGGTTTGTCCTTCTTGGTGGTATGCTGACATTACCCTGGATACCGTGGCTCTTGATACATCACAAAGACTTGCTGTCTTGGTCACAGATGCGCCAGCAAGACGTGCACCAACAATTTGTCCTCTTTTGAACTCTGGTATGTCACCCATAATGTTGTGTGCATTGCAATATTTTGAGCAAAACTGTGCTCTTACCCTGCTAATTGAACCTTCACACTCTGCTCTTACTGGTGCAATGTGCAATTAATGAAGATTGGCCACCAGACTGGTCCAATTTAGCCATGAAACCTCCCACACTAAAATGACAGGTGTTTCAGTTATTTTGTCCAACCCCTGTATATATATATATATATATATATATATATATATCCACACACACATACATATATCCACACACACACATACATACATATATATACATACATACATACACACACATATATATATATATATACACACATACAGTATATCCACACACACACATACATATATCCACACACACACATACATATATCCACACACACATATCCACACACACACACACACACACACACACACATATATATCCACACACACACATATCCACACACACACATATCCACACACACATACAGTATATCCACACACACACTATATATATATATATATATATATATATTGTTGCTTTTAATTAATTTTACGTTTTACTTAACTCAGTTAACGCAATTTAGACAAAAACAGCTGCAATACAAACCTACTAAAATAACTAACCGACAACCGTTATCTTATTATCTTTATTAACAAATAAAGTGAAGTTACGCGAGACTAAGAGACTTTAAATTGTAATTTACTCACCTTTTGCCATTTCGGCTGTACAGACCAACACTAAAATGTTACTATATCACTTAAAAGTATTACGTCTGACTAATTTAACATAGCATCACATTTAGCATCGCTTTATGTTGTCATTGAAGCTTCACACAGCGTGAAAGTTCCGAATTTTTAAAAATCTTTCACATCTTTCATTGGTCACAAGGAGGAGAACAGCCTCTGTGATTGGTCATATCTCCGCCTTTTAAAATGCAAACCCCGCCCCCAGGACGATCCTCCCAGAGTCAGACTAAACGACTGAAGTGATAGAAGCCACAATAAAAGTGAATTTATTTACATTGTATATGTAATATTGTTTGTATTTGTACATTTATGTCCACTTTATTTGAACTTTTGGAGGAAAGTTGCATTCATATTGAATGGGGTTTAGTGCCAGTATACCCAATAAATAGTTCTACATGGTGCTGCTTTAACTTGGTGTCCAGCTTTCTGGAACATTCTGGAGATTTTGTATTTTTTAAGCATTCAAGAAATAAAATGTATGTTGGTGAAAATGATAATTTGGCTGCTTGGGTTTTATTTAATTATTAATCAGGTATAAATGGCTGATAACAAAAATTAAGCATGTAATAGTCAATGAGAAATGGTGATTAGAAGTGGGTAGTAATATATTGCTAGCTATTTACCTTTTTTAAAAGTATTTTCTTGTGGGGATAGTTTCAATTATTGGCACTTTTAAGACAAAATTGTCCTCTGTTCTTAATTTTACTCACAAATAATACAACATTGCAGATCAGTAAATGAATAACAATTTTTTTTTATAGTTAATGTATAGCATTAAAATAGCATTATTATAACCCCTAATAGTGATTTATTTTTACTTAACATGGTACAATTAGTAGTTCCAACAAGATGCTCAAATTGAAGCTTCTCAAATCGGTAACTCCTTTAAAAAAAACACACAACATAAAACATACAACCTTAAAGCTGTTTTAATCAGAAATTGAACTCACAAAGATAACATATTTATTTACTGAGTAAGCATTGTGCAGGGTAAGATGAATTCTAATTTAATTGAAGTAAGGCTACCATAAATGCAGACATTATTCAAAGGACACGGTTTTGGGTAACTTGTCACAGCTTAATGGTGATTATTAACAACAGTCTCTGGCACAAAGTTGTTTCCCTGCTTTTACACAGTAACGTCTACTTATACAGAGCCGGCTGATTAGCTGGATCAGACGTAAGACCTGTGCACCCCAATATCAGGGTTGGCAACCAATCGCCAACCTAATACCTCTCATATGTTGTCCTCTTTTTGATTTGTGTCAGCCAAGAGTGTTTCTTTAAAAAGTCTCTTCTTCTTCAAATTCTCGTTTACTTGCTTTCTTTTTTCTTTTTTTCTCATCCTCGATTCGTCCTTCAGTTTGAGCAGCTCGCTTTGTTCACCATTATAGACGACCTCTAATTTCTCCTGCATGATCTCTCGTGCACGCTTTCTATTCAAATCCACCGACCTCGTTTGGTGACACTGTAAGAGAAAGTGATAGAAAATTCGATCAGATTTTTACTGGGGAAATTGCAAATTTCAGAGTAGAACTGGGATCGTTTCGGCAACTATTCTTAGTAACAAGAAAAATGTGACTAAAATACACTTTTTTTGTACTTTTATAGATTTATTTGTCTTAATTTGCTGGTAAAAACTATAGAAACCTCAACGTATGTGGCATGACCTTCTAATTCCTTGATAGTTATTGACTGTCCATTTAAACTGGGTGGTTTGACTGCACTTAATAAAACAGTGAACAGTGGTCTTCTAAAACTGTTAGGCTGAGAAGAAATTTGTCTGGAAAAATGTTGTGGACAGATAAATCCAAGTCTCATTTACTTAGTTTACAAAGAAAAACATTTGTAAGGAGTTGAAAAGATTTGGAAGATGCTGCAAATCTGATATAGACCATAAATTCTGAGGGTCTGGAGGTACTTACAACATACAAGATAGACAGATAGATACTTTATTCATTCCAAGGGAGATTTTTGGCCTCCAGTAGTTTAAACAAACCAAAAAAAAAAACTACAATCGTCTACAACAGAGAATGACAAGTCTTGCAGGGCTATCCCTGGATCCTGACCCTAGTGAGCTGGTTCTGGGAGCAGATTTTTGCAGATTACCTGAATAAAATGTAAGCTAGAATGCCAAACGTCTAGGGGGCCGTACTGGCTGCAAATAGATAATTCTTTGGAGGAACTAATGCAAGTTTAAAGGACTCATTCATTCTCTGTCTGTATTACCACCGCTTTATCATTGGTCACAAGGTGGGTCACGGTGGATCTAACTCACTGGAAATAAGGTAGGAAACACCATGGACATGTCGCCAGTCCATCACAAGTGAAACACATTTACACACATTCACACACTAACCCTAGGGCAATGTTGTATCTCCAATTAACCAGGCTGCATGTCTTTGTACTGTGGAAGGAAACCAGAGCATCCAGAAGAAACCCATGTAGAAACAGGGAATCGAACCCAGGACTATTTTTTTTTCAGATCATTTGCATGTCCCTTAGAAGTGTGCATGTAAATTCTGGGTTCTGCTATAACTCTTGAACAGGGTATGGTTAGATCAGGGCCACACACCTTCACCACCACACCAGTTGGGATGTGCTTTAGTACCACACAGTTACTGGTTTTGTTTGTAGCTTGTCCACCCGGTCCTGAGCCTCGGACGAACTGCTCTTCCAGATCTTCTTCGTTTAATACTGGCAGCTCAACCTGGTGTTTCTTTCCTGCTGCCTGTATGATAGAACAACCCACAGCTCGAGTGAGAGAAAGTTCAGTGTGTCCATGACAGAAGGAACCTGCGAGTCTTACACAGGAGAAGAACCGAGGAACGAGTGGAAACGAAAACATTATTAATCTGTTCGAAATCAGCAACACAGCTCCAGTTTTCGGACATATGTGTTGTTCTGCAGCTGGTCAAAACACCAGTGAAGGTTCAACACCTAACAGTGTCTGAATTCAGCATGAAGAACTCGTAGAGGCTCCATTGCTGAACTTGGAAGAAGCGCTGTATGTTTTTGTAATCTGGGTTGCCAGGTCGAGTAAAAATATCCACCTCAAAAGTTCGCCCTCAGATGCTGAAACTATCCCAAAAACTGAGGTCACAGACGTTTAAAAACAGGCTATAAAAGGCTTACTATCTCCTAGTGTGCTACTCTTAAATCCTCTTATTTGTATATTGTAATTTATACTTTTTGCCAAGCATTTTGTAAACACTGCTATTTTTTGTAGTATTATTTTAGTTCTCTTTAAAAACTATTTACCGTCCTAGAGCTTTTTTCTTCTAAACATCTCGCTATTCCTTGGTGTTCCTTAGCAAGTGAATTTTGTATGATTTTATTTTTTTATTTATACATTTTTATGAGTTTTCACCTGCTGCTGCATTTTCAAACAAGCCCGAATATACGGCAACACAGCAAACCTGGCAACCCTGTTCCGTGGTACAGCTTGGTGGAAACTACCACAGCGAGGCCTCCGTGTTTCAATTTAAAAGTTTTATTAAAAACGCTTATTTATTTAAGTAAAAACAACACTATGGCAAAAGTACGTTAATATAAACGTACAAAACGCATAAAAGATCTATATTATAACACGGAATGGTATCTACATAAGACAAAGTTCTCCTCAGAACTATACATTTCAATGGAAATTAGACATTAGCTTTTTTTTTTCTTTTAGAATAAGTACAGTTAAGAAAACAGCTAACTGTCTCTAAAATAGAAATAAATCTTCCCTTGCTTGCCTAATTGTGGTCAAATATCCTAATATCATTTAACAAAAATGCAAAACAACTACTACTGCAACACAAGCACAGGTTGTTTAGTGTAAGATCTATGAAATTTCTGTGTATTTTGCTCATTTTTATTACTCAATTTTTCATCAACAGTAAATGGTAAGTACTCTATAGTAATATAGATATTAAATCAACCAAATCCCCCCCCAACACACACACACACACACACACACACACACAGTATTCTAATACACCGTAGTATTTTACCATGATGCGTGAATGGAATATCAGCTTACACACATTATGGTGGCAAAATCCCATAACAGGCCAACTTGCATAAACCTGAATGTGTTAATATATAATAAATGACTTTCTCCAACAGGCTAAAAGATTGGCGATAATCGACTGCTTACCATTCACACAACCGAATTTCAACACTTAAGGTAATTTTGATTGGAAGAGTAAAATTGGAAGACAATAATGACATTAGTAAATCAGTTTACATTAGACTTTTATTTTGTTACAACTGTATACACTGGATTCAGTCATAACCCCAAAACTATGACATTTCAAGCATCTTCATGACATAAATTGACACCTGGTAAAAATGAGACCAGACTTCTAATCAAAAACACAAGCTGTTGATGCACATACAACTCTCCATTTGCAGTGAGGGTCTTAAACATTGGTACAAGATTGTTACCAGAAAACTGACGACAGGAACAGCAAAAGTGTAGATATGGTTTCAAATGTGTAATGTGGTCTTTACATCCACCGCACTTCTTTGCACTAGAAGTAAATACTAGTAAAAAAAAAGCAATATATTCTGATATTCTGAGTATAGTCTGATTAGCTACACTGCCAGATCAACTACATTATGACCAACCTTACATGGATTTAATTTGCCAGTTGCCCAGTCCAGGTTCCCACAATGCTGGTGCCTTAAAATTGTAATTTTTACAGTTATAATGAAATAAAAAAAAGTCTGATTTCAAACTACGCTTTCTGTTAATCAGGAATGAAGAAAGTTAATTATCACATCACATTTAAATCAAGTTCACAAAAATATTCATATCAACGATGTCAAAGATTTCTGAGCATATTTGAGATTCCAGATCAAATATGAAAATTAGGATGCCATGTTTTGATCTTTCTCCAAGTTTCATCTCAACCTGGTTTCAATTAGTAGAAACGGCGCACCAGACGAGACGTTCCTCTATCTGTTAATCCCGAGTCTCTTCTGGAATGCATCACCATCTCCCTTAGTTGCTTGCTGTTGGAAAAAAAACCCACACAGGTCCAATTATTAGTATTATTAGTTTTGTATTATATTGTTATCCCAGCCACCTTCAGCAGGACGTATAGTAAAGAAAAGAAAATAGACCTTATTAATTTCTTTGTGTTTTTCCTTGCTGACAATCTCCTCCAAAATCTCTCCATCTCCTCTGATGAGCCTGTGGATGAAAATAGGGTTTTAGTCTATGGACTGTGAAGTCACCAAACAATTATGTCAACGAGTTCACCAGTGACACACCTGGTGCGCCCAGACTCGGGGTCAACGACCCGACGAATGACACTCTGTCTGGCTTCGTACTCCTCCTTCGTTATGGGTCTTTTGATGGAGAAACTGGCCTTCTGCTCATCAGTCATGACTAAAGTAGATAAAGAAGAAGACATTAATTCCTAAAACACTGTACACATCTTATGCCAGATCTTCCTGTAACAAAGAACCTACAGTTTAATTTAAAGTGTTAATAAGTGTTGATTCTGAGATGTTTGAAGCGGTTCACACACCAGGACCATGTTCAGCAGCATCATCGTTTTGCCAGGTCGAAAGTTGCGCTTGGGCTTTTTCTACTGGAGCAGATACTGGAGCTAAAACCATCAGTGAAGCTTTGTTTGCTGCTTTCTCAGCCTTGGCTGCCAACTTCTTCATCTTCTTAAGTCGCTTCTTCTGCTTTTTCTCTTTCTTTTTCTCCTTCGCTTTCAGTTTTTTCAGCTGCTTCTTGGCTTTCTTATGCTTCCTCTTCTTCCTGGCCTCTTCATCGCTGGACGAACTGGACGAACTGGAGGAAGATGAAGAGCTGCTTGATGAAGAGGAAGAATCCCTTTTCCTTTTTTGCTTTTTCTTTTTCTTTTCTGGCTTTTGGCCTAAAAACACAATACATTTGGGACAATTACACTTAGCATCGGTTCAGTCAACATTTCCAATGTTTACCGCTCAAAAGCTGCTACGCAAATTTTAAAGTCTTTACTCCAACGTTGAACAAATTACCTGCACTTTGGCTCTGGCTGACACCATGTTTGTGTTTCCTGTCAGGACTTGGACTCGCACTGCTGGAGCTGGAGTCTGAGGAGCTGGATTTGCGACGTTTGTTTTCCGATCTTCGCCTCTCTCTGCGGCTTTCAGGTGATCTGCTGCGGGACCGGCTTCGTGGCATCATGGCTTTAATATCACAACATTTTTTATTAGATCAGCCATATATGATTTTTTGAAATGGTGTGGCTAGAACAGGAAGCATAAAACTGGGGACATACAAAAAATAGACAATACATCATACATGTTTTTGGTAATAAGCCATTTTTTTGGACAAGATTCGAAAATTTTAACTGGCATTGCAACTTAATAAATGAAATGGGTTCACATTTAAACAGGCATTACATCTCAGTGGGCTTAAAGGCTGCCAAAAAAGCACAAGATAAAACACCCATTTTTTTAAGGGAACATGATGTAAGAAGGATATTTTCCCTTCCGTTAGATAAATATTGTCCAAACACAAATCTACATTCACAGCTCAGTTCCAATTCTTGATGAAACTTTTATGCCTACTTAAATATTATTTACTCAAAAGAAGTAAACCTAAACACATTATAGGACTGAAAAGTGTCTAGTGTAATAGTGGCCATAAATTATCTAGCCAAATAAGCCATGACTGCATTTTTATCTAAACAACATAGCTGCATGGTGTTAAAGGCATACTATCTACCAACACACACCCACACCCACACACACACATCTAGCAGTCACTTTTATCTAAAGTGACTTACCATTGCGACCAAGTACAACAACTCCTTGCTCAGGAGTCCAACAGTGGCAACATGGTGGTGGTGAGACTTGCCCTTTACTTAAATGACCTAAATCCCTTCAGCCCCAACCTACTACCCACCATGGGCTACTGTCTGCCTTGAGGTGCCCATTTTTAATAATCTTTTTGGAAAAAACAAACTATGTTCACCCCACACAACAGGTTTTGTCTGGCAGAGGGAAAACTGCATTGTCAGGGGGAAATGCACTAAATTTTACTGCACTTTGCAAGGAAATGACCTAAATTACAAAGCATTAATAACTATAACCAGCTTGCTTGGAGCACTTTATTAAAATAAATGAGTTATTCTGCCAAATATGAAGAGGAATTCACATGGTGGCAAAATGAAAGTCTTTTACCGAGTTTAAACGAACAAAGTAAGGATACAGAGATGTGTTCAAGTGTGATACAGACCTTGCTTATTGAGGATTTCTTTAAAGAAATGAAATCGTATTTTCCCTTCGTCCACGTTTTTGCTTTAATTTCTTGTTTTCTTTTTGGTTTCTGGTTCTTCGTCGTTTTCTTCGCCGTTTTTACTATTTGCGACCATTACTGCCAACTACTGTTCCAGTCGCTCAGAGCGGCCATAATGGTTTTAGCTCTCAGCCTCGATTAGCCACCTAGCATTTTAGCAAACACAATAACATGCTCATTAAATTGTTACAACCACTAATTTTGATATTTGCAACGTTTTATTGATATAGTTTAGTAAGAAAGTCAAGATGAAACACCTCTAGAAGTTGTAACAACGTTAGTCTGTAAGGTTTTATATTAACTACCCAACAACTGATTTGCAACCTTCCAGTTTGCTTTTTTTGGCTCATTGTTGTAAAATATTGATGTTTCTCATTAAATTCGTGACCTACACTGTTCTGCCAATGACTATTTAATCAAAAACAAAGAAAAAGGTTTTTAAATACATAAAAACAGTTATTAAAATGTAATAAATAATGTGTAGCATGTAACTACCCATCGTTAATCATCACACCAATATTATAATTTATCCATTGTCATGTAGATCTATACCATATAGATAACCATTTAAATTTAATTATATAAAAACCTTAAGTAATTATATGAATCAAAACACATTTATTCAAAGACCGAATACAAAGCACATAATTCAGAAGTAAGGGCCTTGCTCAGGGACTCAACAGTGGCAACTTCATTATAGTGGGACTTTAACCAAAAACAAAGGAGCACCATGTCAAAGAAAATAGTTTTATCTTTATTTGCTGGATATCATTGAAATTCCAGGTTCATATAGGCACAAAGTTGGCACTAACCTAAATGTAACATTTTTGCATAAATCCCCAGACCCCACTTTGAGAACCACTGGTGTAGAGAAGTCAAACAACTCCAGTCAGGACTTGCAATCCAGTCACATGAACTTAATTTAAGCAATTTTTAATTAGAACTTTTATAATTTTAAGACCCCACCACTGTACAAAAGTCAAACAACTCCAATCTGGGCTTATGAACCCAACAAATCTGTTTTACCTCTATTGTTTCCCTTCCGCGTTACCAAGCCAAGGTTGTCAGTAAGCTTTCTATTATTAATAAACATGTCTGAACATAAGTGAGTAAACAAATGAGTTTGACACGTCAGCACTTCATTTCAGCTTTATTTAACTTGCATGAACAAAAGTTTTTCTTTTGCAATATTAAAGCTATTTTTCTCATACAGAAATCACACATATCTCTGCATTATTTATCTCCACTCTCACTCATAGAGCAAACAGTCTTTATGTCTCTTTGTCCTAATTCACTGCTCCATAATCACCCAGCCATGCTACACATAGACAAAACAGAGTGGCTGGTTTTGAAGGGAAAAAAATAACAGTAACTGGAAGTACAGAGTGATTTAAAATAAAGTAAGAGGCCGTCGTTGTATGGCTTTAAGTATTGACCTGTCATGGCTGCCGTAACAAAATCACTTATTCGTATAAAAAGTTAAAATCCTAATACTGATGTGACAAAAGCTGATTTTCTAAATAAATAAATACGTTTGCATTTAAATGAATCGAGTACAAACCATAAATAGCTCTACAGCAAACTGAATAAAGCAACGTTTAATAAGTATTACACAGTAGCCGAGGCACATCATCTAAATTCTGAAAAAGAACAACAATGTGGATTTTAGCATTTCTTCTGATTTAACAGAGCCTTGCATGTCAGTCTGTTTAAAGAGGAAAATCCCTTATCTTTGCTGGGCTTCAGCTCTTCAGGACACACCTGACACATAAATTTTTATTAGCAAATGCAGAAAAAAAATGATGCTTGCATTGACAATTCTTCTGTACCTTCTAGTAGTGACACACTAGTGTATCAGCACTAGAGACTAGTGTATACAAAAATAGAACTTGATGCTATTGTGTTACCATCTGTTCTTAAAATACATGGAGTGTGGAATGTGAACTGCGAGGACCCGGGCGAGGAGAGTATTAGGAGGATACTGCCAAGCGTACCCGCTCCACAGGGTTCAAGAGAAGGTTTTTTGCTGCCTTGATTGTGTTTTTCATGAGCATGGCTACAGTCATGGGTCCAACACCTCCGGGGACTGGAGTGATATAACCGGCTTTCTTTCGTACCCCTGAGAAAAACAAGAGATTTAGAAATGGTGATCTGCTTTTTAAACTACCCCACTGACTTCTTAACACAAACTATTAACATGTTTAAGTAGACTCTCATGTGTGCCCCCTTACCAAATTGTTCTTCTTTTGCATATGTGTCACACTTATATGTTTTAGATCATCAAACTGAATTTAATATAAGACAAAATGTGCAATGTATTACCTTCAAAGTCCACGTCACCAACAAGTCTTTCCTTTCCAGTCAAGGGGTCGTGTATTCTGTTAATTCCAACGTCAATAACAGCTGCTCCTTCTTTTATCATATCTGCCGTGATAAGGTTGGGGATACCTTCGAAAAGAATCAAATTGAACAACTGGGTTCCAACTCTATTTTATCCACATGTTTATCCATCTATTTTCAATATTCTCAATAATCTAGTCATCTCCGATTCCCCTACTGCAGTTTCTCTGCTGCTTGCACCAACCCCTTTCTGGTCAGGGAGAGCAAGCAGTGGGTTTCCACACAGAGCAAAGATTTGTGTAAAACTCCCATCACTACTGCCAGCACCCAAACCATATTGTAGTGCAAGCAAGAAGAGGTGAACTACCACAATACTCTGTTATTCCATACTCTTGTCTGAGACCGTGGGTCATTTATTACCGGGCTGCACAGAAATAATAAATAATCAGAGATCGCTACAAAAACAAAAAAAATACTGCTTCCATTTCTAACACACTTCGGGTTATTGTCTCCTATCACCCCTAGGTGGGAGCAGCGTCTCGTTGCAGCAAAAAATGATCTTATATGAAACCGTTCCATGATGCAAAAAAGGTTGGGGATCGCTGGTTTATAGGGCTGGAACTTATTTATTTCCTGCTTGTAATAAACATTTAACACTTTAGAACTGGAAAATCCGTGTACAATTCTTACCAGCTGCTGCAACAATAATGTCGGCGATTTTTGTGTGCTGCTGAAGTTGCTCCTTAGGTGTGTAACGGTGAGAGATGGTTACTGTTGCATCACCTAAAGCACGGGAAGAAGTAAACATCACTATGTCACACAAAGCATGTATATGAGAATAATATCTTGCATCTGTTCTGACTTACCTCCCGGCCTTTCATGCCTCCCATCCGTGTGTAGTAGCATGGCGATGGGCATCCCCACATTCTTCGAGCGACCGGCTACCACAACATTTTTACCCAGAGTGGGAATGCCTTTAAAAGGGGAAAAGAGAAAATGATATCAAAATCATAAAATAACACTTTTATTAACACAATAAGTAGTCAAACTCCTTACAGATTTATTTGTACATAAAGCACAAAGCATAACCTATATACAATAGAACAGGACAAAGCAACAGCAAAACATTATTTCTCATCACAACCTGATTTTTATGACATAAGAAAACATGAAAATGTACATTTTAAAGTGGTAGGTAAGCCACTTTGTATCCAAATCAAAATCAAGGCTATTTCATACAAACGTTCAACTAGAGAAAGGTCATATTTACTAACAGATCCAAGTCTGAGATTTATAGACACAACAAATAGGATTATGGAGGAGAAAATGAGACAGACTGGTGCCACAGGTTATCAAAACAACAGTCAGTTATGGTGGTGGTAAGATTTAAGTCTGGGCTGTTTTGCCTACTTGACTCAGGCATCTGCAGACTCAACTACAACCTGACAAAGGAGAAGTACCAGCCATTTGTGACCCAAAACACAGCTCAAAGCTTTGCATCATCTATTTAAAGACCAAAGATCAAGGAGTGCTAAGTGACTTTCCTCTACAGTCACATGACCTAAACCCCATCAAGCATTTATGAGGGCACTTCAGGGCAGAGAAAGCCAAGAATTCAGTGACATCACAAGATGCTCACAAACGTGTGTGGTCCATACCAGCTTGAGTGTTTACCGTCATCACAGCAAAAGAGAGACATACCAAAATCTCTCAGACTACTGACCCCTACTGTATAAACTATCATACCACTGCAAGACTCAAACATGACGTCCAGTACCTGTGCGTTTAATTATTTCCCACACTCCCCACGGTGTAGCGGGAAGCATAGACATCTGGTCCAAGCACATACGCCCCACGTTGACCACATGGAAGCCATCGACGTCTTTACCTGGGCAGACCGCATTACATATACGCCGCTCGTCAATGTGCTCTGCAAAAACAGACAGACTCGTTCAGTGACTTTTGAAAAGCTGTGACGATACAGTGATACTCTTGTTATTATAACCTGTCACAAGAAAATGACGATCCTACCAGGCAGAGGCAATTGTACCAGGAGGCCGTCCACTCTCGGGTCAGAGTTAAGCTTGTCAATCAGCTCCAGCAGGTCTTCTTCGGAGGTAGAAGAGGACTTCAGTATGGTTTCACTAGTGATACCTACGTAGATAGGAAACACACATATACAAAACGTAGTAATTAATAATAGTAATGATGCTGAAAAAAACAGCATGTGTGAACTGCCATAGCAATAATTGTATGATGACAAGTCTGGACAGCCAATATTACTGGTGCAAAAAAAATGGTTATAAATATTATAGCAGCGGCTCTTACCAACATCAGCAGCGGCTCGGGTCTTGTTCAGTACATACGAATGACTGGCCGGATCGTCGCCCAGCAGAACCACGCTAAGATGAGGTCGTCGGTTTCCAGCAGCAACCCACTCTTCTACGTCGGCACGGGCCTCTTCGCGGATCTGACGGGCCAACTTCCTGCCCGAGATGACCACAGCCTCTGGTCTGAGGGAGAGAGGTCAGATTTTAACACGTCGTTATTAACTGGTAATTAGTTACAAATTCAATCATATGAAAAGACTATATACACACACGAGCCAAAACATTTTGACCACCCTCACATGTACACAGCAAATACGGTCAAGTGTAAAGACCACCAACTGGGATAAGAGCCAAATAATTATGGCCAGAGAACAAAACCTGAACCACCAACACAACGTTGGGCAGCCAGTGCTCATTAATGCCAGCAGACAACAAAGGCTATTCATTGTCTGCTGTTAAGGACCAATCCAGTTTTATCCTAGAACCTCAGGACCTTCAGACGTTTTGTGGAGTCCATGCTTTAGAAAGTAGAAGCTGTGTTTCTACATATTGGGCAGATGGTTATAATATTTTAGCTAATAACTGTTATATTAAGTATTTAATATTTTACTTCATTAAATATAAAGGTCTTGTAAATATATGCTGAAAATCAATTCTGAAATCGATGCCTGAAACACATTTCAAGTTCTTTTCAAGCAACCTATGCGTCAATGAATAACAACATTCCTCAATGAGGAACTGCAAGGATGATAGTTTCTTCACCCTCTACAGTGCATGATACCTGGTGAACTCCCGAAACTGACTGGCATGCCATGCTTTTACAATGAATATTGCCACATGGACCCTGAAATACTTTGATAAACCATTGTTAATAAACACCGTACGTCACAACATCCACAAATGTGAGTAAGACGCTACTACTTAGACCGTACATATGGACGCCATATATCAAAAATGGTCAAAAATGCTTTGGGCTTGAGCTCACTCAAAATAGATCCATCCATAATGGAAACATTGTCTGGCAAGTCTATTGTTTAGACCCAAGACAAGCATCCTACTTGACATTGATCATGATGTGATTACAAATCAGCCCATCTGGGGTTGGCTCAACGTTGGGTCAGATATTGGTTTAGGATCCAGGCAGGTTCTTGTTAACTTTACCAGCGATAAATCCGTTTTAAAGAAAATGGGACGCATAGAAGAACTTTCAGCCTGTCTAAACATACATGAAGCACAATACATTTGCTGGGAACATCTGGAGAAGCCACTTACACTACATGCACATAGTATACTGTAATATCTAATATCAGTGTGAGGTTGGTATAAATGTTCTATAAATACAGCCAGTTTAGTTTTGGCTCAGTAATATGATCTGGATATTAATCAAACTGCTTCAGACACGTCAAAGCACTTCAATACAACTTGTTACAGGGCGGCACGGTGGCTCCGTGGGCAGCACTGTCTTCTTACAGCAAGAAGGTCTTCGGGTTCGATTCCCACACTTCTGTGTGGAGTTTGCATGTTCTCCCCGTGTCTGTGTGGGTTTCCTCCGGCAGTCCAAAGACATTCGAGTGAGGTGAATTGGAGACACAAAATAGATATAAACTTGTGAACTGATGAATCTTGGGTAAGGAGTGACTACAATTTCTGTCACGATTGTAACCAAAGTGTGTAAGACATGACGTTAAAATCCTAATAAATAAATAAGAATTGATATAGCCTATTCCCATCTACAATGCAACCTTATCTGGAGGTTGGTTGTGTGGTTGCTGGGACGTTTACTTTAGTCAGCGCGCATGCGCTGTGCAGGATTTCATCATCCAGAAGTAACGTCAATTCACCCGGCAATCCGCTAGAGGGCGCAACAACCGCGCGGTTAATAATCTCGCTTTTAGGCGTTAAATACCTTAAATACCTTTACTTGGTGTCAACCCGAGCCTGAAATTGTATCTAATTTTATTTTGCTCACCGATTTAGTGTTTAACTGATAAAAAAAAAAGATAGCAGTTCATTCCATAGATAAGATTACGTGACATAACGTAAGTGTCAAGAACAGCCGTGAAATAATAACAGCTTATTCTGGGACCACGCATGACTCAAATATACAAACATATAATTTATTAAGCAGGAACATGAATATTGATTTATTTTTAAATTAAAATAAATATATTTACCGGGTTACTGACAGATGAAGGCTGCACGCATGTTGTTGCGCATGCGCGCTCAGTTTCCTCAGTATTCTGAAGCTAGCCATGATAAACGGCTGTAACCTTCAAGGCAAAACACACACACACACACACACACACACACACAAATGGCATAAAAATAATAATAATAAAAATGTGTTTTAAAGTGTCAAACCAGAGAGAATGAACTACCTTTCTCGGGCAGAGAAACCGGAGAGCGGTAGAGTCGCTTAACTCGTCCCACTCACACACGCGTCCCACTGGGCGGGTTAGATTAGCAAGAACCGCCCATTAGCCACTGCGCTAAACCGGACTAATACACTGTTTTAACGATTTATATCTATACATTGTTTTGTTCTGCTTTAAATGAAGTCTTTGTGAGTGGAATGATGCAGCAAATAAACAACAAGAATGAATAATATAGTATTTTACAGTAGTAGGATATTTTGGTAATCCTACCACGTCACAATTATTCAACTCCTACGTCATACTGCTAATCTAAAACCTACTGCTAGTTTGTAGGACCTAAATTTGGGTTACAGCCTGATTAAACCATCAGGAACTCGATATCGTCTGTGTGTGGGTAGTGGTTAAGGCACTGGACTAGTAGGCAGAAGGTTGCCAGTTCAAACTCCACCACTGCCAGGTTGCCTCTGTTGGGCCCTTGAGCAAGGCCCTTAACCCACAGTTGCTTAAACTGTATACTGTAAATCGCTTTGGAAAGCGTCTGCTAAATGCCGTAAATGTTGACTGCCTTTCCTCTAGAATAACGTCACCAATAATTAGTAGATTTAGCACTATTGGCTATCATTAACTGCCGTTACGATGCACGACTTGCTCCACAAGGCAAGTTCATTTGTATAGCACCTTTCACACAGTGGCAATTTAAAGTTCTTTACATAAAGAAAAATTAAAAGCATTAAAACGTTCCTGAGATCTAGAACCTCAGAAAGACTTCTTGCAAACATTTAGTTACAATTAAGAGAACATGAAATTAAAACAGAGAGATAAAAATTTAAGAACATGAAGAAACTAAAAGAAAATATAGTAAAATGATGGCCACACAGACCCAGAGCCACACAGACCCAGAGCCACACAGGACCCAGCTAATTGACTGACTGTTCGTAGGACCTAAATTTGGGTTACAGCCTGATTAAACCATCAGGAACTCGATATCATTTGTGTGTTGCGAGGGGTTGCTAATTATATCTGCTAAAAAACCTGGACACTGTCTGTCAAACTGAAGACCGAAGTCTCGCTACCCATGTTAACGACCTTTCCTCTAGAATAACGTCACCATTAATTAGTAGATTTAGCACAATTAGCTATCGTTAACTGCCGTTTTGATGCACTACTCCACAAGGACCCTCAGACAGCTAATTGACTGACTGCCTGATAAAACATGTGGGAAGCCATAAAAGTATGGACAGAAGCTCTAGCCCATAGAAAACCGGAACATTAAGTGTCCTGTGTGAGAGCTACCTTTCCTAGTAACAACACTTTTTAATCGTTTAGGAGCTGAGGGTTAGGGTTCGGGATTTCCGTGTGGTCACTGATGCACCACCTAAAATCTGGATGGTTCCTTTCTAGCTTAGGCATACAGAACTCACCATCTTTTCTTCTTGATCACAGCTCATGTATCCACTGTCTTTTGGTCCATCTTAGATGATCTCAGGCTCAGAGAACTCTGTGTAGAATCGATGTATGGCTTTTTCTTTGTGTAAAAGAGTTTCAGGTTGCAGTACAGGACAATGATTTTCTGAAGTACTTCTAAACTTTTGTGGCTATATTAATCACGGCAGCGTGAAGGTCTCTCATGCAGTGCATTGTAGTGCCGGTCCCAAGCCCGGATAAAATAGGGAGAGTTGTGTCAGGAAGGGCATCCGGTGTAAAAATTGTGCCAAATCGATGCGGATCCTGATCCGCCGAGAGCCGACCCCGCAACCGAACGGGACAAAAGCCGAGGAAGAAGAAGAAGCGTGAAGGTTTCTCATGCAATGCCATCTGAGGGTTTAAAGGTCACGCACATTCAACAGAGACTTCCAGCCTTGCCCTAATGAGAATAAGATTTCGCCATATTCTCTGAATCTTTTCCACAATATTATGTACGGTAGATGATGTTTCACTGAGAAATGTTCTTTATAAACTGAATGACGATGCTTAGTTATTGGAACTGTTTGGTTGCAGTTATTGTGGCTAAAGGTGCCACAGATATTTAGTTCAATGGTGTGTGATGTAGGTGTTGCATGACCTTTTTTTCCACCCTTCACTACAAAATGTGCTTAGTGTTTCTCTAAGTTCTCCTTGCTTACGGTACATAGGTTATTCATGAGGAATTAAAACCAAGGAATTTTGTGTGACAAATTTGACAAATTAGAAATCCGGAAAGCAGCGTTTTTATCGAGTGTTGTTTAAAATTATTTTATATATAACAATGTCACCAGTGCATGAGTGATTAGCATGTAGGAAACTGAATATACAATAATAAAAGTACAAATGTTCTACATTTCTCTGTAATATTTGAAAACTACGTCTTAAGTCTTTTGGTGCAGTTATTGAGTAAGTCATTGCGAGGATGTTTCTGTCTCCTGTTGTTTATCAGACCAATCATCCTCTTCTAAACTCTGCGTTTCCTTCTGCTCTGCGGCGACCACAGTGCACTTCCTGTTTTAGCACAGTTGTGACTTTCTTTAAGGCGTTAAAACTTGACAAACACTTTGTTTTGATCGGTTTAATGCACTTATCAAGACGTTTAGCCATACTTTAAAAAGTGTCTGGAGTATTTATTCACTGAAGAGGTTATTAGAAGTGAGAGCAAAGTGAACGGAAATGAGCTTCTTATTGTAAGTACTTCGTAGCTTCGTAGGTTTTTAATAAAAAAAAAACTCACACTGCTAAATATAATCAACCAAGATTTATTGTTTTTAGTTTTTTATTATTATTGTAATTGTTTGTGTTTTTATTAAAATTACTGTTCTTAATAAAATTAAAACAATTCTGGGTGAATAATAATAAATAGACTTTATTAAGTAAATACAATTTACTTAATCCAAATCCAATTCAATCCAGTTCAATCCAGTTAAATCCAATTGCAAATATTTAGTGCAAATTCTCAGTATTTTGCACTTTTTGCTGGTTGTGCAAATTTGCACTTGTTGGTAATTACGTCAATGTGACGTAGCAGCTAATATGCTGGTTTCAGATTTTCAATTTTCCCTGTGTGATCAAGATTTGTCAAGTAAAAATTGACAATAACATTATATATAAATAACAGATACACATTGTTAAGTTCTAAACAAGTTGGTACCAACATCCACTTATTTTAGAGTGACCATGTTTTGCTTTTCAAAAAAATGGATCACTGAGGTTAAGGTGGGCAGAAAGAGGCAGACAGTGGGTCTAAAGTTGAAGTCGCTGGTGGCCATTTGTAAGTAGGCCTGTATGTCTCTGATGGGGGGGTTGATGCCTTCAAAATTATTTATGTAAATACAAGTCATTCCTTACCAAGATGGTAATTACAATATATATTGGGAGGACCTGCCCCCCACCCATATTAAAATTAGCTCAAGAAGTCCCCCAATATACTAATGTGGAAATGATCCACCTGGAATACTGTAGCAACCAGCTAGCAGCACCCTAGTGATGCATCCAAGAACAGCATAGCAACCAGATAGCAACACCCTTCAAACCACCTTAATAAACTCAGCAAAAAAAAACAAGCAACCATGAAAACCACAGCAACTAAGAATCTTACAAATCACTCGGAACAATTGTGGAATGATGTTTTAAGTAAACACAAGTAATTCATGATTGTGTCTTTGCTTTCTTTAGTGGCAAGTCGTCAAAGACTTTCAAGCCTAAGAAAAACATCGCTGAGGGTTCCCGGCAGTATGAGCTCCTGAAACATGCTGAAGCCACGTTAGGAAGTGGCAACCTTCGGGCCGCTGTCATGTTACCAGAAGGAGAGGATCTTAACGAGTGGATTGCTGTTAATAGTAAGTCTGTATGACTGCACAACAAGTAGAATAATACAAAATATAACAGTTAATATAACAGTTTTGAACACCTAAAATGTTCTGAATGACAGTTTTCATGGCTTAACACTATTTTATCCTGGTCAAGGGTGGCGGTGGGTGTGGTTTCCGGTGCAGGACCACACCCTGTACAGGACGCCAATTCATCACAGGGCCTCGGCCACCCCATGCCCCCTCAGACATAGCCAATCTTGTCTATATGCAGACCTTGGAACCCTGGAGGGCAACTCAAGCCACCTTTCAATTATGTGTTTTATATAATATTAATATTATTAGCAACACTGTTGTCTAATTGACTTATTCTTATCTCTAATAATTGATTTAATTGGTTCTAGCTGTGGACTTCTTCAACCAAATCAACATGCTGTATGGTACCATCACTGAATTCTGCACTGAGACAAAATGTCCTGTCATGTCTGCAGGGCCCAGGTAAAAATAAATAATAAAATAATAAATAAATGACAGCATTTGTCTTAACACACATAATTTAGTCATGTTTACTGTTTACTCCTGCAGGTTTGAGTATCACTGGGCCGACGGCACCAACATAAAGAAACCGGTCAAATGCTCCGCCCCGAAATACATCGACTACTTGATGACTTGGGTTCAAGACCAGCTGGATGATGAAACTCTGTTTCCTTCCAAAATTGGTAAGCACCTGTCTTTTTTTGTCTTTTGTTGTTTTGTAATGGGATGCCCAACAAGCTTTGGGTGTCCACATATTTTTTGCCATATAGTGTCACTGCAGTGCTGAAACTGGATGACCATTTAAATCATATTTGGTTAGTGGAGGTTTTGTGGGAAGCTTCTTCTACTGATAGATAGAGGAACAGGAATTAAAGACACAAAGCAACCTCAAAACATCATTGAGCCTCCTTCATGTAGACACAATGTTCTTTTAAAGCTTTTCTCTTGTAGACAGAGTTGCCAAGACT
This sequence comes from Trichomycterus rosablanca, assembly GCF_030014385.1. Lineage (NCBI taxonomy): Eukaryota > Metazoa > Chordata > Actinopteri > Siluriformes > Trichomycteridae > Trichomycterus > Trichomycterus rosablanca. Next base: position 20,210,681 of record NC_086008.1, on the reverse strand, counting down.
TACCAAAAAGCTCTAATTTTGTTTCATCTGTCTAATGCACATTCTCCCAGAAGGACTGTGGTTTGTACACACACTGTTTTGCCCAATCAGATCTGGTCTTTTGTGTCTTTCTTTTTACAACAGGGGGTACCAATATCTCCATCTATGTCTGTGTATAATTCTCGTTGTCCCCGGTTGCTCAAGGATTACACTTTTGTGTTTTTATTTAGGTGTACCCTTCCCAAAAAACTTCATGTCAGTGGCTAAAACCATTCTGAAGCGTCTCTTCCGAGTTTATGGCCATATCTACCACCAGCACTTCGACTCAGTCATACAACTGCAGGAAGAGGCCCATCTCAACACATCCTTCAAGCATTTCATCTTCTTTGTGCAGGTGAAATGGGATTTTTTAGAGGATTGTTTTTAAAGCAGTGTGTTTTGCTCAATACGGACAATATTTTGTAAAACTCCAATTCCAAAAAAGTTGGGACAGTCAGTGATGGGTACTTTGATAAGTGTGTTGCAACTGATACAATTATTTACAAAAACCTATAGACTTTTTATTTACCTTTTTCCTTCCGTCCCAGTTGTTCTGGAATTGTGTTTGTATTAAATATGTATTTACATCTGATTTTATACAGTTTTTTGTTTGTTTGCATGGATAGGAATTCAACCTGATTGATCGGCGAGAGCTGACTCCACTCCAGGAACTAATCGAGAAACTAGGAACAAAGGACAGATAAAAAAATCATTACAAACAACAGAAATTGAAGATAGTGTCGGTACCCTCTGTGGATAGATCGATTTAACGTGGTGGGGTCTGGTATTCTTATATTCTTATGAAAGCTTTGGTCTTTTACTTCACATCTAACACAATGTACTTATACAATTTACAAATTACAGCTATATATTTGTCTACATGTAACAAAATTGTTAAAATAATTACTAATTACTGAAAATTTGTGTTTAAAAATCAGTCAGTAAATCGTTTATTAAATCTTTTTTTAATTTTTAAAAAATAAAAGAGGTATAAAACATGTGTCAGTATTTAATAAGGTAAAACTGCAAGTGTGTGGTAAAACAAAATGACATACACTTTGTGGCCAAAAGTATGTGGACACCCTTCATATAGATTGAATTTAAAGTAAAGGTTATATAGGGTAACTGAAATGCTTTCTCTTTCAGCATGATTAAGCCCATGAACACAAACAAGGTCCAGTTTATGTACAAAGCAGCTCGGGTTACCTACACACAGCCCTGGTCTCAGTCCAACTCAACACTTTTGGGATGATTTGAACTTGGATTGTGATACAGGCCTTCTCTCTTAACTCTATGGACTGAATGGGCACAAATTCCAACAGACTTGCTCCAAAGGAAAGAGGGAGCAATCCAGTACAAATGCCCATACAAAATGGTTTTGGAATAAAATGTCCAACAAGCTCATGGTCAGGCGTCCTGATACTTTTGTCCATGTAGTGTATTTTAGCAATGCACTGTGTACTTGTTTATTTTCGACATTTTTATTAAATGTAATAAATCGAATGAGTTTATTGGTTCTGTGTAAAAGCATCAGTGTTTTTTGTACATTTTCTTACATTATTTTTACATTTTAATGCTAATCAACTATTTTCTTTTTTATTTTATTTGTATTTTTCAACACTTCAGCTGCTTCAATCAAGCCAGGATTTTGCTTGTTGTATATTGGGCTTTATAACGTGACATATTTTTTTTAAGGGACTGCAGGCCGTTCAAGCGAGCACCTGCACTCTTTTCTGCAGAATGTAACTTGATGCTTACAGTTGTAACTGATACAGTGCAAGCTTTGGGGATAGAGGGCCTTGCTTAAGGGCCCAACCATGATGGAGCCTGAACCAGGGACCACTTAACTACTGAGCTACTGTCCTCTAGATGGCAGCATTCGTTGCTCCAAAATGCCTATGAACCTTTCAGCATTAATGGTGTTTAGCAAGTTACCCATGCTGTTAGCAATAATACACCCCCCCATACTAAGAAAATACTGGCCTCAACTCCTATTGATAACATGGTTGGTTCATTGGTTCTTTTCCTCTTTTATCATAATGTCTAATCAATCATTGATTTGTTTTAAGACTGCTAAAAGCTTGTTTTGCTATTTTAGGCTTGGCTAATTTTTATATCTGTATTTTAAGAAATTAAAAGGAAACCGGACTACCCAGAGAACACCTACAGGATTAGACAGCAGGGGCTTTTATTTTGAAATGTAGACTCCACATGCTTAGGCGCAACACGTTGTGTAAAGAAAGCAAGAAAATTCAAAATAAAAGTATCTTTTCATAAGCGGTGAAGTTTCTCGTTTTCATTCATTTATCATTTTAAATGTGCTTCAGAAGGATTTGGATGAACTAGAATAAGGGTATCATTACTCAGAGAGCTCGTTAAACGTGTTTTTTGATGTATACCCGAATCCAGACCTGTTCTTCTCATGCTGCATCCGTTAGGTCTGTGTTTAAGGGTGTCAGATGTAACACATGTGTTCTGTTTACACCGATCCTCTGTCCAGCCGTGCTATCACCCCGTCGACATGCCGGACAGCGTGGGTACCCACCTGTAGAGAACCCTGCGGTGGCACTGGGCATCAGCCGGGGCTTCCATTCACACTCGTCCAAGCCCAAGTGCCACCTGAAGAACCAGGGCATGGATGTGAAGAGCCATGTGAAGAGAGTCTCTATTGAGGGGAACATAGGTTGGTACCTATTTTAACATGGTTTGATCAAACAAATACAAATAAAAACACAAAACAGTCATTTTGCATCTACATTTGCAGCATTTAGCAGATACTTTAATCTAGTGATTAAGGAACTGGACTAGTAATCGAAAGGTCACTGGTTCAAGCCCCATCACTAATTGCTTAGACAGTGTACTTGGCAGTTGTGGGGCTTGAACTGACAACCTGCCGGTTGCTAACTGCTGAGCTATTTCTACCCTATAAACCAGTGTTGAGCATTACATTTACAAATATAGACCCTTTTACGTAATGATGACTGCATACAATATGAGCAATTGAGGGCCTTGCTCAGGGGTCCAACAATGGCAAATTAGCAGTGGTAGGGCGTGAACTGGCAACCTTCTGATCCCTAGTCCAGTACCTCAACTACTGTGTTGGCACTGCCAATATCTTACAATAACAAGTCAACTACTCAGTCGTACACTTGGATTTGATTCTGCCTCAGTCATAAGTTGCACCAGATAAAACTGGACTAATAATTGTTAGAACAATTAACTAAATGCATTTCACTGCAACTGACTCTTGCCTTATACTTTTATGTCCTTTTTGATAACTTTAGCGGTCGGAAAGTCCACTTTTGCAAGGTTGCTGAACAATGCTGGGCAAAACTGGGAAGTCATACCTGAACCTGTTGGCAAATGGCAAAACGTTGAAGATGCGACTTCACAAGTAAGACAGACACTGTTACTGTTTTTTTTTAAACTGGGTACTAAGACCACTGATGGAAACAGTGACCAGAAACCGGATAGGGTCTCTTTCATAACTAATGCAGCTACGACCTCTGCTGGCTGATTGATGGGGCCTGCACAGAGACGGGAAAAGAGAGCGCTGATCAGGGTGTGTCTCTCCGTACACAGTGCTGATCCGCATTACACTCGTGAAAGTGTGGGTAACAAGAAGCATATGGCTGCTGCCCATGTGTCGGAGGGGGCGTGGGCTAGCTTTGTTCTCCTCAATCAGAGCGGGGATCAGCATTGGTGACGCAATCTGGCAACTGGAAGCGCTAAAAGGGAGAAAAGGGGAGAAAATGCATAAACAAAATATTAATAAAAATTACCAATGTGATCAGTTATAATTTATGCCGTCGTCTTTGTCCTTGCTTTTCTCCAGCATCCAGCACCATCCTCCAAAGAAACGGCCAGCAATCTCTTACAAATGATGTATCAGGATCCCAAACGTTGGTCCTACACCTTCCAGACGTTCTCCTGCATGAGCCGCATGCGAACCCAGTTGCAGCCAGTTCCCCCGAGGCTGGTGCAGGCCGGAGACCTGGCCGTACAGGTGTACGAACGCTCCGTCTATAGTGACAGGTGAAGACAGACATCAGTTTTATTACCAGTTAACAGATTTTCCTTTCTTTCTTTTTTTTGACGTCTCGGTGTTTTGTTTACTTCAGGTACATTTTTGCCAAGAATCAGTCTGAACTAGGGAGTATAAATTCTACAGAGTGGGCCGTGTACCAGGACTGGCATTCCTTCCTGGTGGAGCAGTTCGGTGCTAAGGTGCAGCTGGAGGGAATCATTTACCTCAGAGCGCCTCCACAGGTAAGTAACGTTACACTTGGTTCATTGGGCTGGATTCCCCCTCCATGTTGTGGGCGTGTTTGTTAACGAGCACTTTGTCTTTTGACAAGCCCCCGAATGCAGTGTAATTTATACACCCCCTAATATCAGGTGTTAATTATATGCAGACCCGGTTTCTTAGTGGAATTTAGTAACTGATTATTTGCAGCAGCTGTTTCTCTCATATACGTCTCATATACAGTATATACAGTATATGCAGTATATATATACCTTTATATACCCTTCATTACCAGCCACTGTGTTTACTCTTTAATCACAAGCTTGGTCTAACTAGAATGAATAAATCCTATAAATCCTGATCCAGGTTGTGCTCGTTTTCAACAGACGTGCATGCAGAGGCTGGGCCGGCGTGGTAGACAAGAGGAACGAGGTATACAGCTCCAGTACCTCGAAACCCTGCACAAACAGCATGAAAACTGGCTTATAAACAAATCTACAAAGTGAGTTTGTCTGGTATTTACTGAGCAAGGTGTAGAGTCATCACTTGTTGTGACGTAATAGTAACAAGATGATTGGTCAGTCCTGATTGGTGATATAGTGGTAATATTACTTCTAATATACTCATTCATACTTATATCTGATATTATATATTTTATGTTTAATTTTCATCCCTATCTATACACCTGTATATAAAACAATGTATATTATTACTCCTATTCTATCTATCTATCTATCTATCTATCTATCTATCTATCTATCTATCCATCCATCCATCCATCCATCCATCCATCCATCCATCCATCCATCCATCCATCCATCTTCTCCAAAAGCAAAAGTACAGATAGTCCACAGTGCATGTCAGTAAATTTAAAATAACGTTTGGTTTTTCCACTGTAGGATTCACTTTGATCACTTGAAAAACATCCCAGTGTTGGTACTGGATGCCAGCCTGGAGTTTGAGAAAGATTCTGGAATGCAGGCCGAGTTTATCACAAAGGTACATCTTGTGTGTGTATTTCTATATATGTTAACCCTATAACGCCAAGCGTATCGTATTTGATACATGATTTTTAAAGACCTCTACATTATCAGTATGTATATTGTTGAACCAAAAAATAGACAAAAATAAATAAAATGAATTTAGCAGGGTGTTCATTACTGTATACTGAACATAACAATACAAACAATACAAATCCTGATGTATCAAATATGATACACAACAAAACTCATATATGCAGACTAAAGGTCAAATAAACACTCCAGTTTAAAAAAAAATAGAATTTTGTGGCAATGTTTTGGTGGTTTAGGCTTTAAAGGGTTAATGATCGCTGCTTATGAAATAATCTCATATATTACTAGAACGTTAACAAAATACACTTTTATTTTCTAGGTTAAACGTTTTTTCCAGGATCTATGAACGTCAGGACCAGACACCAGCGTCTCAGATATCTGGACCATCTGTACACTGGGCCAAAGCTTTGAAATCTGTAATTATCTGACCAACGTTCAGACTTCCCAGACTACTACTGATTTACCATCGATTGCAATACTGTGTTATGTTGGTTATGTTGTGGTTATGTTCCATGGCAACAAGTCTGTCACTGTCTTTGAGGAGTTTTGCATGTTCTTTTTAATGTCTGTGCTTGATATGAGTGAATACGTAGCCCATTCATCAAATGAACAAATGTATTAGGATTGAATTCATGTGTTTCAGCCACAACAGTTGCTAACGTTGTGATAAATCGGTGAAATGATATGCTTTCAACTGTGCAGCAACAGTTTAGGGAAGGCCCCTGCCTGTTCCAAAGACATGAAGATTTAAAGAAACACCAGCGGCCTGCACAGAGCCCTGACCTCTTTGACAGCTTTGGAATGAACCGGAACATCAGCTGAGGCTTTCTTGACCGTCATAAGTGCCCAGCCATACAAATGCTTTTTAACCGAATGGGCACAAATTCCCACAGATATATTTCCAAGTCGTGTGAGAAGCTGTTATTGGTGAGAAGTGGCTGTTAGTTTATTTTAGTTTTTATATTCATATTCAAAACATCTAGAGAATACAGCTTGCCTTGTTCGCCCTCTGCTGGTAGTAACATGTAACTGCAGTTATTTAGTGGGGTGCTGTAGGTTGGCATGTTACATTCCAATACCAATACTACATTCGCTGCTGAACATCACTTGGTTTGGTATTGTGTAGTATTTGGAGTTGAATAGCAGGTCTAAATAACTTAATCTATGTCTAGTCTTAGTCTATGTCTAGGTCTAGAACCTTGTTTTTGGTGTGCATTACTACAATGCAGATTTGAAACAGGTCTTATATATAGTATTTTTCTACCAAGACGTAGCATTGTTAAACCACAGTAAACTGTTATTAGTAATTCAGATGATACACACATACAGTTTGGATTGACTTTGAAAAATAATGGTTAATATTTGTAAATACTTACATTTTATTACAGGCTTAAATAAAAAGAATAACAGTTTGACTTTTTCTGCCATTGTGTTCTTATGTCTTCTGTTCAGGGGGGTGTCATGTAGGGTGTATGGAAATCTACCAGATGTATAGAGGACTCAGCCAAGAAGGTTTGAATACCATTGGACTAGTGCAGCCTATTGACATGATCTTTCATGAGTCTTACCCATCCAGCCCCCCTTAGGTTTTTGCGCTATTTCTATACTTGTGGGAGAGGCCCATGAGTCTTGTAGGTCCCCCCATGTGTGTTAGATTTCTAACAGGTACATAAATAAAGTATGGTGGGACTATTTAATGTAACACATTAATGAATGGTTTGATTCATACACATATATAAATGCAGGACTTGCTCGGTCTAAACTAATCTGTGGTGGGAGGTGTGCCGCACGGGTTGGGCTTAAGCCCGATGGAGTTTTTGTTCTTTACCCACGCGCTGCACCCGCCGCACAAAGCCACTAACTTTGGCTCTTGATTCCTCAGGGGAATAAAGGAACAGAGAAGGGCTGCGCGGCGGCACACGATGCTCCTTTGTTTATCTGGTCAAACAGTGGGGTCCAGAAAAGAAAAAAAAGACAATAGGTCATCTGGAGGTTTAATATACGTAGCTAAAATAGAATTATACCCCAACCCTTATACCTTTGCATAAATAATTCACTTCGTATAATAATAAAAAATAATAATAATATAATATTATGTAATAATAATTAAAGCAATAATAATAATAATATTAACAGGGAGGAAGAATTTTGTTTGTATAGTACAACTGCTTGTTTCTCTGTTAATGTGACATATGATAAACTCTTGAATCTTTAATAATAATAAAATTAATTATCTTTGATTTTATAAATAAGAAGAACCCTCAAATTGCTCCTATAGGTCGTTCTAGATAACAATTATTAACATATTAAATATTGTATTATACAATATAACAGAAGTTGCAGGGCAAAGTTGTCCAAATTTGACACTTTGGGGATTTGGAATGAAAAGCAACCAACTATAAATAAAGTCTATAAATTAAATCCTGGTCCATGTCATATCTGAACTATGGTCTACAGGATGGTTTGCGTTTGCAACCAGATTCTCAAATTCCCCATCCTAAATGATTAACCAGATACTGCCAACAATAATAGTTCCAACCAATAATTCGAGTCATAAATGATTAGAACTTGTGAATTATGAAGAAATGCACTGATTTGGGTATAGCCGGGTGTGTGCGTCCGGATTCCGCGGCACCGTGCGTAATCGGGTACCCAGCTGACTCCTCGGCGTGCTGGCAGATGGCTGGTGTGTGTAAGCTGGCTGGCGGTGTGTGTGAGTTTGGGGGTGTAATGCTTATTGTTTATACGCACCAAGCACAGACAATGACCCCCAGCCTGAAGCAGGAAAATGGGATGGTGCTTTTTTTAGAGTGGAAAAAGGAGTAAAAAAGCAGAGTAAAAAAGTCGGATAAATGTTACAACTAGAAAAATAATTATATTCGATTTTGAAAGCACACAAGAGAGTTAATAAATTACAGAATTATTGCGTAAAGAGATACAATTTCCAAATATGTCACATCGAGTAGACACTAACTAAAAAAACGAAATAATAAGTGTAAATTTCAGCGTAATTTGGATATCTGATTTTTTTTTTTTGAACAATTGGAATGGACGTGATTTGGGAATAAATGAAAACCATTTTTAGCTTGTTCAGCTGTCAAGCTTTTCACTGATTAATGTAACTTAATAAAATATATTAAATATTGTACTGTAATAAGGAAAGCTGCAGGGCAAAGTTGTCCAAATTTAATACTTAATCGCAATTGGAATCAAAAGCAACCATCCATAATATTAATAAAGTCTATAATATTTAGGTTTATATATATATATATATATATATATATACTGTATATATATACACATACTGTTGTTATATACATCAGAAAAGTTGATTTGCCAGTCAGTTATGCTGTAGCCCCTCCTCCCTCCTCCAGCCTGCTCCTGTGCTGGTTATACTGTGCGCTCTTCTCCAGCAGCATCATTACGCGCTCGGTGTCCCGAACCGTTTACGAACTGCACGCATCCTCAGCCCTCAATGCAGGACTACCGGACCGACGCGTAACGGCTCTCCCAGGGCTACTAGGATCAAACCCGGGGTTTCTCCAGATGTTTTAAGTTGTATCATTTTGATTGGAAGTGCGCGCTTTTTGGTTCATTTAGTGCAGTCTGTAGCGCACAGCTGATTTTTTTTTATTGAACTTTTCAAAACAATGTCAGATCTGGATACCTCTGAGCATAGATCTAAAACATCAGGATCAGGACATTTCTGAACGAATTTGGACCACATAACGATCTATTCAACAATATCAGGGCACTTAGACTCGATTGTTTAACATTTAAGACAATAGTCGGGAACACATCTGCAGAATCTTGCAACCACTTGGGCTTATTTTTGTCCTCATCGTGTGCTGAGCACAGGTGAGTGGATTTTGTCAGTTCGATTTTGTTGTAAATGTTCGGAATCCAGGAGCTTCTCCCGATCGGTGTGAAGGAACGAACTTTTGGAGAAGAAATGGATTCAGTCCGTCCGTGGGTGCGCAACGTCGGAGTTGTGGATGCAAACGTAGCTGCACAGAGGTGATAAACTTATAACATTTTTACCTGTACATGTACAGTATATAATTTCCATCTGTGAATCTTGACAACCATGATGGTGTGTAACCAACGAGGTGATTTTGTGCCAGTAACATTGCTGGTACATGTAGGTGTAGTTGCTGTCAGATGATGTTATATGGGGAACGTTTACTCTAATTGTTTTTCCTAGATAAAAACTAATACAATAAATGTATAAGCAGCAAAATATTATATTTATAGGGAAAATGTTGCTTATAAAAAAACCAGTCAACAAGTGTGACAGTATACAAGAGATAAAAAAAAATAGTCATTAGCAAAAAACTCATTCAATCATTTATTTCGAATAGTCCTTAAAATGTGAAATATTTAAACAACAAAATACGACTATTATTATTTTTTTATAATTTTATAATTCAAACAGCACAAATATAATAATAATAATGATAATAATAATAACAATAATAATAATAATAATAATAATAATAATAATAACAATAATAATAATAATAATAATAATAATAATAATAATAATAATAATAATGTTTAGACACAACCAAAATGACTGGACAAATTAATAGAATAGATATTAAAACACATTTTCCTTCAGTTAAGTTTCATATTTGCCAAACACATATTTTGCAGAAACACGAATTCTATATCAGCATCGTGGTATTAAAACTTTAGAATGAAAACAATTCAGGTTGAGTGTCATAATAACATGAACAGTTAATTCACTACTAAGTTCACAGTTCATAAGGTCCCTGTTATATTGCTGGACTCATGAAGATCGTGAAGGTTCTTGACTTGGTACAGATGATGACAAACTGGCACAACACCAGTAAGAGAGACTAAAGCATCACTTCATTCGTTCGTTATGGATGCGTAGCTGGATTGATGTAGATTTCACACTTGGGCATCACTTCTAGTGACAATACAGTTCAATACAGTTCATTATTATTACAATAATGTATACGGTATAATATATTTATAATAGAAAATATATTGTTGCTATAAATAGTATTTTTCTATATTGTACATAAAACTTAATTTAATGCTCATTCATGTCACTTTTTTAAACAAATAAAAGCCTCCAAAAACCATCAAACTCGAAACCAGGCATTGTTACAATTCCAGTAGAGACTTTATAGTAAGTAAATCAACTCTTACTGTAGTTTAGTGTAGTCCTAGGCTTAGGTGCTAAAAATTGAAGGTTATGTGTGCACATGCACATCACACTGTAATATTTATGTATACACACATACTCACAATTTATGCAGTAAAGTTCGATTATGTATATAAAAGATCGCGTGTATATCTGTCTGTCTGTCTATCTATCTATATACATATATTAATTTATTTATTAGGATTTTAACGTCACGTTTTACACTTTGGTTACATTCATGACAGAAATGGTAGCTACTCATTACACAAGATTCATCAGTTCACAAGTTTAATATCAAACACAGTATCTCCAGTTCACCTCACTTGCACGTCTTTGGATTATGAGAAGAAACCGGAGCTTCCGGAGGAAACCCTGACCGCCCCACCTGGGGATCTACCCACTGAGCCACCGTGCTGGCCTATATATGGGTCATATATGTTTATGACTTTCTCATGAGTTTTCTGGTCTGTGACTTTAGCATAATAATCTAAAAATATTGATAATTCTTGTATGGTTGCATAATTATTAAAAATACAGCTCAAAGCAGGGCAGTCTCAAAATAGTTTTAAAAGAAAACAGTTTATTTAAAATGTAATATTATCACATGTATGTACTTTTTATCCTCCTTCCCACAAATTCCCACAATGTTATGTGGAATGGTGAGCTGATACAAGGGTAAAAACAATACCTGAATATATGTTGACTGAGCACTTGGAATAAACCTCCAATAAACCAAAACTGGATTCGTTTTATGTGTTAAATGAATAATAATAATAATAATAATAATAATAACTCATTGTTCCCACAGTGGACTTGCACTTTCCCGAGCTCACTTCGAGAAACAACCTCCATCCAACCTGCGAAAGTCAAACTTCTTCCACTTCGTCCTGGCTCTGTATGATCGGCATGGACAGCCGGTGGAGATCGAACGCACAGCCTTCATCGACTTTGTGGAGCATGAGAAGGTACAGGAGCTGTGTTTACATCTACTGAAATATATTTAAGGTGCATCAAAGAGTGCAAGACAGGACTAAGAGTAAAAGAGGAAATAGTTCGAGTCTCAAACATCCTGTAAAGACCCCCCAGCCCAGCTTTGATTGATTGTTGTGTTTTGCACCAATGGAAGTGGTTTCTTCTGATATTATATCGAATAAAGAACCACAAGAGCTAAACAGGTTTACACTGTGGTTAAACTTTTGAAAGTATGATAATAAATAATAATAATAATAATAATACACAGCTAATGAAAATAATGAAACAGCTATAGACAGCTAAACCATTAGTCTTCATTTGTTAACTGCCCACATTTATAACATTTTCTTGAGATATTAATGCTTTTTTAAGTAAATTCCTTTATGCCACATGTGTATGTATATAAATACACTACATATTTCAGCCACACCTCCTAACAGGCATTTAAAGCCAATTCTATGAAATAAATCATACACTTCCATCTTTATGGCAACAGTTCCAGTTCTGCCATGACTGTGCCTTTTATTAAAATTAGTGCCAACAAAAATACAACAAGTCTGGTGTGGAGGAAACTCAATTGCCTGTACACACTCCGGACCAAACCCTATTAAACACCTTTGGGATGAACTGGAAGAAATATACTTTATTGATCCTGAAGGAAATTTCTGGAACGCGATTGCGAGCCAGACCTTCTTGCTAACATATATTTTTTATATACCTGATTTATTACACTTGTTAGAAAATGTTGTGGCTAAAACACATGAATGAATTAATTAGTAATTCAGAAACCCATCGCAAGACTTTGACCATCCCTTCCTCAGACACAGCCAATCATGTCTGTGTATCTGTGTAGGCGCACGGCCGGTTCATAGCTCTGCTGGAGATGGGTGGAGAACATATGTCCTATTATTGAAGGATTAAACCCCTAATTGGTGATGTTTATCTAATAAGTAATATTAGTATGAACAATACACAACTGTTATTGGTTACAAATGGTGTAAGCAAGTTCTTGGGACATATAACAGACTATTATGCTAACCCACCACCGCTCAGATCCAGGTCTGAATCCCAGCAGCAGCAGTGCTATCAGCCTGCCGTTCGCCTACACAGACGTGATTGGCTGTGTCTGAAGAAGGGATGGTCGAAGTCTTGCGATGGATTACTGAATTCATGTGTTTCAGCCATATATTTGGAGCAACAGTTTAGGGAAGGCTTTATCCTGTTCCAGCTTGACTGTACCCTTGTGCACAAAGCAAGCTCTATAAAGACATAAAGCAAAGCTCAGAGTAGAGATCTTAGCCACACTGGGGTCTGAGGCCTTAACATGAATTGGAACATCAGCTGAGGCGTTCATGAGCATCATCATCAGCTATCAAGTTTTGACATAGAGGTCACTCTGTTTGAATGCCATTTGTTTTTGAAACGGGACGTCTGACAAGCTCATGGTCAGGTGTCCGAATCACAGGACATTTATTTGACCATATCTTTGTGTTTTTGTCCCATTTTCCCAAGGAACAGACGGGGGAAAAGACCAACAACGGGACGCATTACAAACTCCAGCTTCTCTACAGCAATGGTACGTCTTTGTGCATTTTATTCAACAGACGTTAATGGTCTGAAGTATTTTGTTTAATACCATTGGGATCCATTGGGATGTTAGACTGATTAAAAATGTTTTACTAACTTATTTGCTGTATGTATGTATGTATGTATGTATATTACTATTTGGTTAGCACACATAGTGAGACGAGTTGGATATTCAGGTCTGGTCACTTTCTTCAACAAGGTTCCATCATGTTTCCCTCATGTTGGCAGGGGTTTCCTCCTGGTATTTCGGTTTCCTCAAACCTGAGGTTGATCGGCTGCTTTTCGGAGCTGTTATATTAGCATTAAAGTGACTTTATTGGTCAAATGTTTGTCCTGACAGGTGTACGAACAGAACAAGACCTGTACACCCGTCTGATAGACTCGGTCACCAAACAGGTAGGTGCCCACCACTAAACTGGAACAGTTTGACTCTTTTTGAGATACTTGACTTCTGTAAGAACTTCGTTTCTGTTTCTGTTTTTTTAGCCTATATCGTACGAGGGGCAGAACAAGAATCCAGAAATGTGCCGTGTACTGCTCACCCATGAGGTTATGTGCAGGTAAGCGAGTCCCGGGTGTTTCTGTCTAACTTCATTTACACAAGACACAATAAAAGACACAAAGAAGCAAAAAAATGGAACCAGATTTAATAAACGTTGCCTGGCGTGACACCTGCGTGATCGAAGACGCGGCCGTCAGGTGCCAGATAGACAGCGGCGCCCGCGCAGACGGCTTGTTTCGGGGGGAGCTACAAGGGGGCGTGTGGGTCTGTGACCTCAGCCTTAGGGACTCGACGGTGGAGGGCAGGAGGGGAGTGGAAATCGGTGGAAATCGGCCCCCATTGTGTGGCCAGCAGATGCCCGAGTGGGGTTCACAGCTGGCTAATAACAGAGGGAAAGAAGGGGAGAGGAGGATTGGGGATGGGGGGCGGTTGAGGGCAAACGGCACAGCTGGGGAGTGGCTCTGTGTGACGGGGATGGGGGGGTAGAAGAGGACAGCATAGGGGCAGATGGCCAGGGGTGGGGGGCACTTTTGTTATGCAGGATGGGCGGAGTGGGGGATCAATGGGAGGGGGTGAAAGGGGTGCCCCCCCCCAGACTTGAGAAGCTTGCTGTTGGCGTGTGGGTTGTCTGTTGTCTAAATGTACGTCTGGTTTACCAATAATTTCCTGTGTTGTTTATTTTCCACGTTCAGCGGCGGATTAGAAAGTAATCACTGCATCGCGCTATAATGCTATAATAACGCTATAATAACGCCATAATACCGCCACTGTTTGTGCAATGAATAGGAATTAGTCAATTAGCCAATTAGACGTCATTGAATATTTCATGATTAGCTAATATAATTACATCTAGACCCTTTCATTAGGCGCTTTGCTGTAGCCCGGGGAAATAATAACCTCTGTTATGATGCCGCCTGTTGGTTTTAGTCGGTGCTGTGAGAAGAAGAGCTGTGGGAACCGAAACGAGACGCCGTCAGACCCCGTCATCATCGACAGGTAAGAGCTAATCATCGCCATATGCTAAAAAGTTTGGGAACCAATAAGAGTTACAGGCCTTTCTCAAGGGTCCAACAGTGACTGTGTAGCAGAGCCTTGGTTTGAACCAACAATCTTCCAATTGGCAGCCCAATACTCTACCCACTAAGCTCCCACTGTCCAGTGCTACCTTCTACATCATCTACACTCTCTGTTTATCGTGTCTCAAAGACAGTCAGGCTATCCGTACCATCCCAACTCCTTTGCCCTATCAAAACCGCTTTCCGTTCATCCCTGGCGTCCCATCTGACAGAACCCGACAGACAGACAGGTCTCTTTTTTTTCAATCGTTCCTGGCGTCCTCCTCTCTCTCTCTCAAAGGATCGTCTTTGGTTTTTTCCCAGATTTCCAGTGTACAGCAGCTGGTTTTCTCTTTACGGAACGACTCTCTCTGACCCTTCGCCTATCGTTCACTCTGTACTCACGTCATGCTTTCGGCTGTCTTAAAAAAAGCCATATTTTCCTCAAGGGCTCCATAAAGGAAAGCTTTTTGACTGTTGTTGACTGTTTTGTTCCTTACGGACTGTTACTGTAGCGCTGATGCTGATGAGTCAAGGCTAGGTTCATCACAGGTTATTCAAGGGGTGGTGGCATCATTTTAGGGTCGTTTGGTCCAGTGGTGGTCCAACAGCAAGAGGTTCCCGGGTTGATTTTTACCTCAAGATATTCCGTGCCTATGTGGACTCCCTAAAACAATCCAGGGTGAGAGGTGCCCTGCCACGGATTAACACCCTGTCTGGAACGTCTTCCTATTACCTTGCACCAAATGTTCCCAGATGAACTCCAGACTCTATAATGTAGAATAAATAAAGACAACCACTCATCTCAATTGAATCAATCCATTGGAGGTTAGATTGTGTATTTGTTGGCGAAATCTCTTACCCATACACGTAACCTCCCCACCTTTCCCCAAACTAATATTGTCATAATTAGTTACCCTCATCAGAACACCTCTCAATACACACGGGAATCTGGATCCCCGATGTGCCAACCCACCCCGGACCCCCCTCTCTTTTTTTAATTTGCCTCCATATTGTTTGGGTCTGCCTGGTCCTTTACTCTCCTCCCCCTCCTCACAATCTGCCTTTCACCCCGTCCTCCGCTAATCCAGTTATTAGTGAAAGGAGAGAGAAGAGCTACCATCTGATCCCTCAGGCAGCGTGCCTTTTGACACTTCATGACCCGCACATCTGATGCTTCTCCCACAGTTTATCCAGCGACGGAACGGTTAATGCTGGATCGTAGCTATTGTGGTATCACTGACCTGCCAGTGCTTGTACTCTGTGGTCATTTGGAGTCTCTTACTGGTCTTCCAGTGTTTTACTTCTTTATATATTGGGCTGTCACCTGGTCAATACTGACACATCATTGTGTCAAGAACTCCTAAGCACGGATCTGTTCCACGGAAATTATACGTCGATTAATATTAACATTTCCACTCAATCAATTTACGTATTCCCAAATTAATGTATTGATCGGTCACTGATCAATAACGTCCTATGGTCCTTCTGTTTGAAGAGACCACTTGATATTGAGGTCCGGAACTGATTTGTTCCTTTGTCTTCCAAGACAATGAGTGCCCGATCACCTCCAAAAATTATTTGGTCACCTAAACAAGACTAGTTAATAATTCTACTCCTAATTTAATCATGAGCCAAAACATTTGTGCATGTGCTGATCAGGCTGCTGGAGGTTCCTCATAGTTGACGTGTTTAATGGAGCAGATCTGATCATCATAAAGACCTGAGTGACTTTGATAAGGGTTGATAGTTTTGGCCAGACGACTGGTTGAAGCACCTGTAGCTTATTGGTTAAAGTACTGGACCAGTAAACAGAAGGTTGTCGGTTTAAGTCCCACCACTGGCAGGTTGCCACTGTTGGCCCCTTGAGCAAGGCCCTTAACCCTCAATGGCTTAGATTGTATACTGTCATTGTAAGTCGCTTGGGATACCCTCCGACAGTAGTCCGAGAAGGGACAAGCCACCAACCTCTGACAGGTTCACAAAGGCTGTGGTGCCCATTACGGACCAACACAAGGTCAAAGTGTCTCAACACAGTGTCAAAGCACCCATACTAACTCCTGTCCATCATTGAAAGCACCTAAAATGGGCACACTGGTTAGAAGTGGACATCAGAGCAATGAAAGAACATCAACTGTTCCATGAAATCCTACGTTTTGTTGACTGTTTTGCTCCTCACAGGCTGTTACTGTAGCACTGATGCTGATAGTCCTCGGCTTCAATGATGGAGCGCCTTGTTGTTGTTGGGTGGTCACGTTCTTTAAGAATTTTTTGGGTCATTTTGTCCAGTGGTTGCCCAACAGCAAGAGGTTCCTTGGTGTAATCCTTTTCTGCCTATATGGACTTCAATTGGCTGCTCCAAACTAATTCTAGACGAGCAATGAAGGAACGTCGACTGTTCCATGAAATCCTGCGTTCTCCAACACCCGAGATCATGTGGACGGCTGGACGAGCGTGCATTGCAGGACGATCCACCTTGCACAAACAGATACCAGATACCCCGGGACGTCTTGAGACGTCTTGTTGAGTCTCATCAGGTCAAAGCTGTGAGCGGTCCCATACGTTAATCTAAATAATTTTCCACTTCCGTGAGGTCAGACGAAAGGCATTGTTTGACCATCTCTTCTAGCGATCAGCTGAAGTACAGTCCTGTTAAGGGCCGGAGGATTAGCAGGTCAGTGCAGCGCTAAGATCAATATATGGAGCCGTAGAGAACGACCGGGTAACCATGGCGAAGCTTAAGAAGACCCAACGCCAGAGGAATCGATGACCTGCAATATATATATCTATTTGATTGGGCTTTGCAGGAGGGTCTTTTTTTAACAAGCTGGTGCTTAAAGAAAACAGGAATCAATAGGAAATACCCCGGTCTCATCAATACCGACCTCCCATCCTCCCCCGACCATCAAACAGATGGTTTTACGAGGGTTCGAAACAGGAGCTACTTTATGCGATTTTCTGTGATGTCCAGAATGAATGTGAACATCCCACTACAGTTAAAAGTTACTCCCAAAAATAAAAACACTGAAGTCGCCAAGAATCGCCGCACCAGGCGGATCAAATCAAGCAGATAAAAGAGGACGTGGCGCAAAGTTCTGCGTGTCAGTCGTGCTGCGTTCAAAACCCAGAGGAATTAGAATCATGAGAAGGAATGATTATCATCCAAATATACCTAAACACACTCGGATATAAAGCCGCAGACGTCCAGATGCTAACTTGTCTCCTGTTTTTTAGAGGATGCTCTCGTTCTCGCTGTCATATTCTCAGGGGAGCAGATGTCCCCTCCTGTGTGTGTGTGCACATCTGTGTGTGTTCGAGTGTGAACGGGGAGCGTGTGTGCGCGCATATGTACTTTTATACCCACGTATGCATGTGTGCATTTACTCGTGCGTCTTTTTTCTGGGCGTCCGCTGTTTAGGGTTCCTTCGGGACGATAGAAGTTTAGACAGAAGCGATCGTCGTCGTTTATACCGCGGTCCGGCGATCAGCAAAACCCGACCGGCACGAGCAAACAGTCCAGAACAGCTTGAATAATTGTGGGACATAGACTCGCCGAGCTGTTTGTTAGGTACACCTACCATACGTACATTCAGTCAGTGTCTGTTTTACTGCTGATTCATCCTGGTCAGGGTCGCTGTGAGTCCCTGGAAACAACCCAGGTTGCCAGGTCCATCACACACTCATCATCCCAGTCTGAGTAATTTCTAGTAGTCAATTTTCAAATGACCCGACTGCACGTCCTAGGACTTGTGGGAAGAAACCGGAGCTCCCAGAGGAAACCCACACGGACACGAGGAGAACATGCAAACTCCACAGAGATAGGAATCAAACCCTGATGCGACAGCGCTACCCAATGTGCAACCTTGCTGCACTCTTATTGTACTATAGAGATGAACGTTGTGGGTATACAATTACTGACTGTAGCACATATGTTCCTCTGCACAGTGTATTACCACCCCCCACCCCCACATTTCATTTATCAATCAAAACAGACCCTTATAAAAATGTATTTCTTTATATGGTAGCATACATTTGATTTAGCTGGTCAAACTGGAAGTTTGCATGTTCTCCCCGTGTCTGTGTGGGTTTCCTCCGGGTGCTCCGGTTTCCCCCCACAAGTCCAAACACATGCAGTCAGGTCAACTGGAAATTAACCGAAGTGTAAGAGTGTGGGTGTGGGTGAATGTGAGTGTGATGACCTGGCAACCTGTTTGGTTTGTTTTTCCTGCCTTTTGCTCGATGAACCGGACCCACCGAGACCCTGACCAGGATAGAGCAATGGTAAAACAGACTGTGAGTGTATCATTGCTGGTCATTCATGCAGCCTTCAAAACCACTAAAAGCAGAAGCGAATCTGTGGTGCGTTTGCATTCCTGGACATTTTGTGTTAGATCCGGTTTAGAAATGCAAGCTGGCAATCTTGGCCAAGCTAATCATGTGTGTTTGGGTATGTTTGTATGTCTAAGCGAAGAGGTGTCAGGCGGTCTTAAATTTCACTAACGATTTAACGGCTCCCCGGCGCTAGCACGGCCCCGCGGGTTTGTTTGTTTGTGCGTCTGCTGGACGAGCAATCTGGAGAGCTAACTGGGGGCGTTCAGCGATAAGATCTGATCCCTTCCTTCCTCCTGCTTCGGTTTATTCCTGAGTCACGTTACTGTACACAGTATCATCTCGCCGCCTAGCGCATCCCGGAGTCCCTGGAGCGCGATCCGAACGAGATCCGACTCTTAGGTGAAGTGACGTTTGATGAATCCGTCAGGACGGAGCGCAGGGTCGACGGGCCCACTGACAGGTTCTCAGCAGGCCTGCTGTGAGCTCTAACAGCGGCTCGCTCCCCTCCCGTCACACCCTTCCCTCCTTCGCTCCTCGGCTTCGTTTTTCTTCTCCTCTCTTCTGTCTACATCTCGCCACATTTGCTAGGGATTAGCCACAGACAGTAAATTACGCCGCCTCAGACTTTTGAACGATCCCTTGGCCCGTAGCTTCGCACATTCCCCGACCACACTGCTATCGTTTCTCTCGGTTTTTTTTTCTCCTGTCATTTATTACATACCTCCCCCTTCTTCCACCTCACACACCTTTTATCCATCAAACAATTCCAGCGATGACACTTTCTTACCGAGTTTACCGATCGTGATTCTCAAGTCTTCCTCTCTCTCTCTCTCTTTTTTAATTCCCTCACTCGTTTGCTCGCTCGTTTCTCCCCTCTCCCCCTTCTCTATCTGGAAACAGATGTTGTTTGTCAGATCCTATCATTACTGGCTAATTAAGCAGACATCTCTTCTCTCTTTTCTCCTGCCTGCTGCTCACCGATTCTCACAGATACTCCAGGCTTTGTTTCCCCACAGAGTTGAAGGTGCGTTCGGATGCGCGTCTCGATTTCCGTCATGAGCGTGTTCGAGTTTTTTCTTTCTTTCTTTCTGATAGGACTGATGTTCTGGTGGAAACGGATGCGCTTCGGTTTAATAAGAGAGGTAAAACATGAACGGCGGTTGAAATGAGCTATATGACCGAAGGTATGCTGATGCCTGACCGTGAGTTTGTTGGACGTCCCAAATAGAGTGACCTCTGGTGACAAAAGAGCATTGAAAGAGCATCTGTATGGCAGGTCAGGGCTCTGTGCATTTTAAACCAGAGCTTTGTCATGCTGGAATAGGAAATGGCCTTCCCTAAACTGTTGCTGCAAAGTTGTAAGCATATAAACTATATATATATTAAATTATATAAACAGCTCAGCTGTTAAGGCACTGGACTAGTAATTGGAAGGTCGCTGGTTTGAGCCAGCCACTGCTGGGCCCTTGAGCAAGGCCCTTAACCCTCCATTGCTTGGATTGTATAATGTCAAATCCCCAAAATGTCATTTCCTTTATATAATTGTTTTCCGTGGCACGGTGGCTCGGTGGGTCCTTTCTGTGTGGAGTTTACGTGGGTTTCCTCCGGGAGCTCCGGTTTCCTCCCACAGTCCAAAAACATGCAGTCAGGTTAACTGGAGACACTAAATCGCCCTATAGGTGAGTGTGTGTGTGTGTCTGCCCTGCGATGGACTGGCGCCCCGTCCAGGGTGTTACTGTGTGCCTTCTGTCCATTAAAAAGCTAGGAGAGGCTCCAGCACCCCGCACGACCCTAATTGGATAAGCGGTTAAGAAAGTGAGTGAGTGATTTATTACTAAGTAGTAATTAGAAGGGTGTCCCAATACTTTTGGCTATATAGTGTAGAAACCCGGGGTCAACCCTAGCCTCTTGTTTTGTCCAGGGTAAATTCCCGCCCTACTGTTAGTCTTTCCAGTTGGCACTGGATACCAGTAGTATTTTGAAACTCCTCCATTGGTTGGCTACCATGCCAGCCAATGGAGATGGAAAGAAAGGAACGTGTTACCCCATAAATGCCCCTTATTCATGAGGTTTTGTATAATCCTGGGGACGACTGAAGTAAATTTCGGTGCATTTTAAGAACTGTCGGAGAGTTCCAGGTCTGTAAAGGAATGAGAACGTCTCCACTTCATTCCCAGACGTGCAGAAGACCAAGTTTGGGTTTCTTACCCAGACTCGGCGTCCGACATCTGACACGGAAAGACGAAACCCCTGGAAAAACCAAACAAAACAAAAACAAAAAATCACCCGGCACTGTTTTCATTCGGGTAGTCGGTGGAGCCGGGTGTGAAAGGTCCGGGTTATTAGGTGTGGTATGTGGTGACACGGGTGTTGCTTTAGCAGCCCGGCTCTAGCGCCCTGTTAGCGGGGGGTCAGAGGTTGCCTGCGCGGGGTGTTAACCTTGGTGACCAGTCTAGCCCCAGTCTGCCAAGGGATTCTGGGAGTACTGGGTATTTATGACCGCCATGCTCCCCCTTCTTTCCATCATTCCTTTACCTTCATTCCTGCGACTCCCAGGATTTTGCTCAATTGCTTAATCAAAAATAAAAAAAATTATTATTATTATTATTATTATTATATTTTTCTAGTTATTAATAAAATAGATGATGGAAGTTGATCATATATGGTATTAAAGCTTATAATATAATTGGATAATGTTTATTTATAGTGTAAAACATAATAAATATGAGATTTATACAGAAATGGCATTTATTTAGTCACTAGAAGGTACATTTAAATAATAAATAATAATAAATAATAATAATAAGACGAATGCTATTATTTGTTATATATACAGATACAAGCGTACAGTATAACTAAATTCCTTTTTTTCCATATGTCCCGGGTTTGTTTGGAAGCTTGGGTCAGAGCACAGGGTCAGCCATTGTACTCCCAGGATTTTGCTCAGTTGACTGAAATAAAGAAAATTATTATTTATTTTTTTTCCAGTTAGTTTTCCAGATAAAATAGATAATGAAAGGTGATCACATATGGTATTAAAGCATATAATAAAATTGGATAATGTTTATTAATGGTGTAAAACATAATAAATATGAGATTTATACAGAAATGGCATTTATTTCAGTCACTAGAAGGTACATTTAAATAATAATAATAATAATTATTAATAATAATAATAATAATAATAATAATAATAATAATAATAATAATAATAATAATAATAATAATAATAATAATAATAATAATAATAATAATAATAATAATAATAATAATAATAATAATAATAATAATAATGCTTTTATTTGTCATATATACATACACACATGTACAGTACCATGAAATTCTTTTTCAATACATATCCTAGTTTGTTTGGACGCCTGGGTCAGAGCACAGGGTCAGCCGTTGTACAGCGCCCCTGAAGCGGACAGAATTAAGGGCCTTGCTCAAGGGTCCAACAGTGGCTGCATAGCAGAGCCTGGATTTGAACCAGCAATATTACAACTGATAGCACAAAGCTCCACCCACTCGGCTACTGTTTAATTATTCTAATTATTATTATTATTATTATTATTATTATTATTATTATATTATTATTATTATTTCCGATGTTCAGTTCACGTCCGAGCTTCGAAAAGGATGAAACCGCCCCTATGGATGTTTTTTAATGTTATTAAATACGATCCATTCTCATGACGTCTGCAGTCACGGTGATGTAGATCGAGTGTGTATGGTGTGTACATGTGTGTGTGTGTGTGTGTGACTTGTCTCCAGTGTATCGGTGTGTTTTAACTGCGGCTTCACATCTGGTTTCCTAATTTTCCTTCCCCCCTCGACCTAAATGTCATGACACTTTTTTTGTTTTTGTAAGAAGGGTGTAGGGTTAAGGTGGATGAGTGGGGATTCTGATGAGTGATTAAGTGATTGAGTGACTAAATCCTAAATATCAACAAGCCGTTTGGGGTCTTTTTTTTGGGAGGGGGTAGGGTTAGGGGGTCTTTTGCTTTTGCTGGCTTCGGTTCCTACAGCAGACGTTAATTGTCATTATTATTATTTTCATGTATTTTATATTTGTCATATATACAGATATACATGTAGAGTACAATTTGCCTGGAAGCTGGGGTCAGAGCGCAGGGTCAGCCGTTGTACAGCGCCACTGGAGCGGACAGGGTCAAGGGCCCAACACAGGCTTCCAATTGATAGCACAAAGCTCTACCCACTAGGCTAATTATAATCATAATGAGGTCATGGACTGTTGGATTGGTGCCATTTGGCATCTTTTTGTGTCCAAGCTTTGTGTGGGATGGTGTACAGGATGGCACCCGACCCCACGCCAAGGAGAGCGTATGCCACAGCTGGAATTTACATTACATTTACATTTTTGGCACTTAGCAGACGCCTTTATCCAAAATGACTTACAGTACTGTGACAGTTTATATTCTGAGCAATTGAGGGTTGCTCAAGGGCCCAACAGCAGCAACTTGGCAGTGGTGGGGCTTAAACCAGTGACCTTCTGATTACTAGTCCAGTACCACTAGGATACGGCCGGAATTTAGTCCTGCCTACAGACACACCTGCATTATGAGCATTGCTGGTACTGGTGCTGGTGCTGGTACTGGTGCGCCAGCCGTTCTCTATATTAAAGAAGTCACTTCCAGAAAGCGCCACGCTGAGCGTGTTGTGTTTAGTCCTGAGAAGTGAAGCAGATGCAAACAAAGGCCATTCACAGGACCGGTCAGGGACTCCCTCCGAGGCGCTGGGGTAACCGATCCCCTCGGCTTAAGACTCGACTTAAACCTTTTGTTTCCCAACAGGCGATTCAAAGGGAACCGAGTGTCGCTCGAAATTATGGATTAATACACGCGGCGACATCTGCGGCTCAGACCGGGGGCCGGGGCTCGTCCGGGCGTTCCCTGAACACGTCAGACACGGATTCCTAAGACTGTTGATTCAGCAAAAGTGTGAAAATTAATTACAGATTCTCATACGTCCGTTTTCGCGTGAATCTGCCCGGCGACCGGTCCATCTGTCAGCTCTGAATATCACAACAACACTAAACAAATCCTGTTGATATTAACTTTCCCCCTCAGAACAGGCCAGATTAGACGGGTGTGTGTGTGTGTGTGTTTGTGTATAGGGGGTGTGTTGGGCATCCAATATGAGGATGTTCAGTAATGCTAATTAATTATGCAAGATAGGTCTAATTATAAAGCGGCAAATGGTTGCGGCGGCAGAAGGTGCGAGGCAGCGAGCCTGGGAGATTTGCATGCTAAGTGGGCAGGATTGGCTTTTGGGGGGCGAGGGGGGGTGACTAATGCATGCTAATGCATGTGTGTGGCCAGTTCATTTCATTTGGGCTGTTTGCATCTGTGTACCGAGGTGACATAGTGGATGAGGTCGAGTAGAGCCGAGAATGTTTGGACGCCTGACCACGGGCTCGTCGAACGTCCGGTTTTAAATACAAGCAGTATTAAAACAGTGTGATCTCTATGCGATCCTTTGGCTGAAACAACAGCAGCTCTTTGAAATATTTGTCTGTGGGAATTTGTCCCCGTTCAGTCAAAAGAGAACGGTCAAGAAAGCCTCGATTGATGTTCCAGTTCATTCCAAAGCTGGCCACTGGCTACTGGTTTCCTTAACCCAAGCTTTTCTTCACGTCTTTATTGAGCTCGCTTTGTGCACAGGGGCGCATGATGGAACAGGAAAGGACCTTCCCTAAACTGTTGTCGCAAAGTCAGAAGCATAGAAGTTCATTTATATAATTCATTTATTCCACCTGTTAGCAATTGTTCTGGCTGAAGCTCATAATTCAATAATTAGAACCGGTGTCCCAATACTTTTGCACTGTAATGCTACCACCACCATACTTCACAGTTCCTCAGGCTGGACAGAACAGCGCTTCAAGGTACTTTTAGTGCCATCAAAGTTGCCTTGTGTCCTATTCCAGAGGACACCAGCGCTTTTCTGCGAGGAGCCTACGCCCTTACGTTTGTTGGGGTTTGTTCTGTAACGCAGCCTCTACCATACTGATAGACCCCATAAAGACGTGGGTTATTTATTTTGTTACGGAGCAAAAACATCAGCCCACGAAGTCACTCAATTAGTCTGTAGATCAGCTGCTTCAAGCTCCGTTACAAAATAAATGACCCGCATCTTTGTAGGGTCTATCAGTATGGTAAATGCTACATTACAAACCGTTGGTGTGGAATAGGACACAAGGCAACTGATAGACCCCACAAATGTTGGACAATTTTTACGCTCTCTCTGCTGTCTTCTGCCGGAATGCCAGTTCCCAGTTGCGTCTTCGCTCTCCCGTCAACCCTTCCTTTACATCGGGGACTTTGGGATTGCGGCAGAGCTCGGTTGCCATAGCAGCGGTGCCGTACCATTGGACAGTACACTCCTGCGATTCGAAGTCTCTGTTTTTCCTACTTTGCTTCGTCTATCGCTTCCGTCCCGCGTATCCCACAGCCTCCGGGACACACAGTCACCCGGAGACAGTCGAAGCCTCACTGTCTCAATTACAGAAATGCCTCATGGGAGATTCGGGCACCACTGTGTGAGATTTTGTTGTCCCCTGGGCCGGCATCTTCTTCTTTAAACCAGCCAGCGATGGAATCTCACAGAGAGTCGAACCTTGTACGGTTCACTATGTATAAATACACCACTAGTGGTGGCATTTTGACCAAACCCAGGCCACATTTATGTACCCGCCATACAGACAGGGGCACTGTGGCTCAGTAGTGTAGTAGTGCAGCACAGCTTTAAGGTCCTGCAGACCTGGGTTCCGTTTTTTCCCCGTCACCCTAGGCCAGAATGAGTTTCCGTACATCTACGTACAATCCCAAAACTCACCCTAGTCACTGTATTGTGCCCCTCGGTGTGAGGGAGTAATTTCGTGACTGAATGGATGAGTGTGATACCCCCAAGAGGTCGGTGTCCAAATTGTACCCAGTACTCCGGACAGTCATTGCAACCCTGATCAACTATGTGGACAGCCGACCATGAGCTTTTTGGACATCCAGTTCCAAAACTGTGCAGGATAATTCGGAGTTGGCACCCCATTCAGGGCTATAAAAGGCACTACTTTTTTGGGAAAGATTTTTTGTTGGACATGAAGGCCTGGTCTTCCAGTTCATCCCAATATCGATCAGTAGGATTGAGGTCAGGTCCTTGTGCAGGTGACATGACTTTTTTATAATAGTAATATTAAACAGATCCCTAACCCTAACCCTAACCCTAACCTTAACCCTAACCTGGATTCTTTTGGTCATATAGTATACCCTATATACTAACGTCTTTTTCTTCTGTCCCACCCAGATTCTTCTTGAAGTTCTTTTTGAAGTGCAACCAAAACTGTCTGAAGACGGCCGGGAATCCCAGAGACATGAGAAGATTTCAGGTACATCCCAGTGTTTCATAGTGACCGATCATTTTGTTCTATCTGGAGAAACTGGGAACGTGAGAATCCCGTATCTGGGGAAAAAAAAAAACAGACCAGGGCTTACACGGAGACGCAGGCATCACAGGAAATGGTCCGAGCTGTTTCAGGAAGTTGTCAAGATTTGAGTGATTGGTTCCAGATGGGGCAGGTCAGGTTCCATGACCCAGGAAGTACTCACTGGGGAGCCTCCCGCCTCACTTCCACCTACACATCTTTCA
This sequence comes from Trichomycterus rosablanca, assembly GCF_030014385.1. Classification (NCBI taxonomy): domain Eukaryota; kingdom Metazoa; phylum Chordata; class Actinopteri; order Siluriformes; family Trichomycteridae; genus Trichomycterus; species Trichomycterus rosablanca. The sequence goes on along the minus strand of NC_086008.1, from coordinate 20,184,061 downwards.
CCACTGGAGTCTCCCCCCTTCTTCAAATCTGACATTTCTTCCTCTCGGCCTCCCGTGCTACCCCGTCTACTTCCCTTCCTTCTACGTTTGTTTTAACCCGTTCCCATCAACGCATGCTGGGCGCCGACTTCCATCGCAGCCTTGAGTATTTACAGCTATTTTTCTAGAGAGTCTGTACTACCATCTACCAGCTATCGAGCCGCCTGAACATCTGTAGCTTAACCACAGGCTACCTGTGATTTACTGCTTCCATTGAACCGATTCCCCCCAAATTCCGAATGGTGTGTTGCACCTATCGAACAAGCAAAATCAGGTTTGGTTCTGTGGTGTTCTGTGGTTGACTTCTAAAATATATTTATCTCATAATAATTAATAATAAGTGACACAATAGCCAATAAAATAATGCTAATGCTTTTCCAGTTACCCCCAATTTTCTCCCCTAATTTAGTCGTATCCAATTACCCTGGTTGCATTACGCTTCACCTCTACCCTACAACCCTCCACTGCTCACTGAGGAGCTTCGCAGCTGACACACCCCCTCCGACACGTGCGCAGTACCGACTGCATATTTTCACCTGTGTGAGGCGAGTTTATATGTGGATCAGCCTTGTGCACGGAGAGCCACACCCTGATCAGCCATCAATACGATGTATTCGAAATCCCAGCTCTGGTGCGCTAGTGTATTTTACCGCTGCGCCACCTGAGCGGCCCGTTTCGCTTTAGTGTTGCTGACCTCCACTGTGATCAAAAAGAGTCGTGCATTTTTTCACATGGGGCTCGGTCTTGCATATGGAGAGTAACGCACTTATCCCCGTTATCCCTTGGCACTATTGATCGGCCAGCATAGGTTGTTATTGCATCAGTTATGAGGAATCCAATGTGGACACTTGACCATAAGGTGGCTTTTTGGACATCCCATTCCAAAACCATAGACTATAATATAAAGTTGGCACCCAGTTTGTAGCTATAAACTTTTTTGGGAACGCTTTCCAGAAGTATTAGAAGGGTGTTTCTAGCTGGTATTAAGCAGAGGTGTAGACCACTAAGATCTTTCCCGATTGCTATGTAGAGAAAGAAATGAGAGCACAGAGAACAGGACTCACCACCATGTCTGCTGCTGTGTCCGTACAGGTGGTCCTCTCAAGCACGGTCAGCGTGGACGGGTCCATCCTCGCCGTGTCCGATAACATGTTCGTCCACAACAACTCCAAGCACGGCCGCCGAGCACGGAGATTGGAACCCGGGGAGACGCTGGAGAACACCATGGAATACGGTGAGATGAGTAAGAAAGTTACTTTTATAAAATAATATAATTTTTTTAATACTTCTAAGTACAGTTCAGCTGAGACTTAACTGTTTGT